>NC_045563.1:43865106-44167106 GCF_009819795.1 Aythya fuligula | reverse complement strand
AAACTGAGATGCACAAACTATTCCGAGTACACACAGAAGTTTGCTTCTCTCATGCAAATACTCATGCAACTTACTGTTCAGCTTATCTCCTCACTGTATATTCTTTTCAATGCATTTTTAAGATTTTAATCACTATTCAAAGACTTATTTAAATACTTAATTTCCAAATAACAACATTTGTTAATGCTCCTATTAGGCCCTAGATCCAATTAAAAGGTAGGCAGCTATTCAGTTCCTTTTTCTTTCCAACAGAAATCATCTTTGTATTCTTTCTAACAAGCAGGGAGCTGTCACAGGGGAAAGGAATGTTCTAAAGGAGAAACAATTAGTAACCCTGGTCCATTCTGGAACATACTTCCTGAAATACAGTTTTTTAGCACTAAAGAAAACATGAAGTTCCCATATTTAGTTCATTACCGTAACAGATAATTATGAGGTAAATTGAAGACCAACTTTCTTTTAAAGAAAGATATGGCAGCATTTTACATCACAGATGGGTGCAGACAAAACGGCCTATGCTTAGTTCAATTTTGAGTGCAATTCAGAAGATCCATCAATTTAATTCATACATTTAGCAAAGTTGACTTAATCTACACCAAGCCAGTATAGATTACTGAAGTTCAATATAGTCAGAAGAAACAACATAGTCAGAAGAAACAACATAGTCAGAAAAATTGTATAAAAACAGACTTTGAAGTAACAAATCTAGTTAAGATTTAAAGCAAGCACAAAAATAAATGAAAACCAAATAAATAGCAGACCAAAAACATGGCTCCATGATTACTGAGCTGAATGCTTGAAGAAATTCAGTTTCTTATGATTATTATTATTATTCATTTCCTTCAAATTTAATTGTTTCTTTTTTTCCCAGTCCTGAATGAATTTCTTTAGGCAGAAAGTCTGTCCACTCATTAAAATAAAAAAATAAAATAAAATAAAACAAAACAAAAACAAGGGAGTCCTTTAAAATTTCCTGTAACCCTAAATGTTTTTGTTAACAGAATAAGAGTAACTTTGTAAATCTCCCACAGCTTAGGTCTTACCATTATTTTGTGTAGACACAACATTCACTTTTTTCCCCAAGGACGTTTTATTAGCGGAAAAAATACTTCTTCACTGTCAGTTTAATAACAATCTCAGACAATTACAAAAAAACTTATTCTATTACAAAACAGCAACTTATCTTCCCAATGCTTGCAAAGATTTGCTTGCACAACATGAGCATAATAGGACATGTATGGGCAAAAGTGCAATGCAGAAGACAAAGCAAAAGGCAAACCCAATTAAAAAAATCAAAACATGATACATGAAGCAGAAGCAAAAAGACAAAATCTGTGCATAAGTTTGGCTGATAAGGACTTGAGGAAGATGAAGGTTTTATACTGTTCTCCACTATAGGACATGATGGGAAGTTATCAATGTAATATTTTTTTCTGATGATACTTTAGACTGCAAAGAAAGCATAAGAAAGTGTAAGTGCTCAGGAAAAAAAAAAAAAAAAAAAAAAGAGCCGTTGCTGCTTCTATGAGGAGAATGTTGAAAAACTTTGTAAGTACACCATGGAAGATTGTGCTTGACAAATTTGGTGGCCTTCTACAACAAGCAACTGACATCATCTACATGGGCTTGTGCAAAGCAGTTGACATTGTACCACACGATATCCTTGTCTCTAAATCAGAGAGACATGGACTTGATTGCTGGACCACTTGATGGGTAAGGAATTAAGAGCTGAATCAAAGACTTGCAGTTAAAAGCTCAATGTCCAAGCGTGGGACACAAACGAGTTGTGTTTCTCAGGGGTCAGTATTGGGACTGGTGCAGTTTAACATCTTTGTTGGTGATATGAACAGTGGGAAAGAGTGCAGCCTCAGCAAGTTTGCCAATGACATCAAGATGTGTAGTGCGGTCGACACGGTGAAGAGAAGGGATGCCATCCAGAGGGACATGGACTGGCTTGAGAGGAAGGCCTGTGCGATCCTCATGAGGTTCAACAAGGCCAAGTGCAGGGTCCTGCATCAGGGCCAGGATAATCTAATCCTAAACACCAATACAGGCTGAGCAGAGAATGGATTTAGAGCTGCCCTGAGGAGAAGGACCTGTGGTGTTGCTGAATGAGCTCAACATGAGCCAGCCACATGCACTCGCAGCCCAGAAAGCCAACCGTACGCTGGGCTGCATCAAAATAAGCATGGCCAGCAGGTTGAAGGAGGGGATCCTCCCCTTCTACTCTGCTCTTGTGAGAGCCCACCTGGAGTACCCCATTCAGCTCTGAGACCTGCAGCACAAGAAGGACATGGATGTATTAGAATGAATCCAGAGGAGGGTGTTGAAGATGATCAAAAGGCTGAGGCACCCCTCCTACAAAGATAGGCTGAGGGAGCTGGGGTTGTTCAGCCTGGAGAAAAGAAGGCTCTGGGAAGACCTTACAGGCAACAGAAGGCTGCTACAGGGGGCCTACAGGAACTCTGTCAGGGGGTGTAGGGATAGGAAAAAGGGGATTGGCTTTAAACTAAAAGTGGGTAGATTTAGATCAAATGCAATAAAGAAATTCTTTACTCAAAGAGTGATGAGGCGCTGGAACAGGCTGCCCAGAAAAGCTGTGGATGCCCCATCCCCAAAGGTGTTCAAGGCCAGGCTGGATGGGGCTTCTGGCAACCTGATCTGGTGGGAGGTGTCCTGCCCATGGCAGGGGGATTCGAACTGGATGGTCTTTAAGGTCCCTTCTAACCTAAACCATTCTGTGATTCTACGGTGTGTATAGTACTCAGTATCTTCGCAGTATGTAAATTTGCTTAACTTTCTGGTCATAGTTCTGGTAACTCAAATAAAAAAAAAAAAAGAAAATGGGAGTTTCTGAGACAGAGAGAGAAATTAGCAATGCAAAGTCTTACTCAGAGACTCACTCTTTCCTATAGGGAAGAATAAAAAAGAAAAGGCAATTAAAAATACTTGAAATATTGAACTACACTCTGAAGGTGACTGGTGACTCCCAATTGTCTTCTGTCAAACAAAAATAAAAGAAGTTTTCAATCAAAGGCAGCAGAGCGTGAGCAAATAGGAAAATACTTTTCTATCCTGCACACTGTTAGCTTGCAGACTTTGTTGGGTACTAATGAAACTAAGAACTTAGATCTTCTAAGATGACTAGGTCCTGAACTGAACAAAGAGAACAGCAAAACATAAGCCAAATAAATTTATAGATGGATAAAATCTCTCAAAGCTTTTGGGTGCAATTCAATAGCAGTAGGATAAAATTACCATTTGGGATGGATTAACATATAATCTGTAAACAGAAATTTTTATAATATCATATGGTATTGCTGTGCAATGGTCACCCTTGGAAGTATGAGCATACTAATCAGATCAAGTATTGTGATTCTAAATTTAACCCGTGGGGCATTTTTCTTAATCTTCAAACTGTCATTGAAAGGCTAGACTAAGGGAAATTTCACTATTTTTTTTTCATATGTTTTGACCATCCCCTGCTAAACCTGCAATCTCTCACACCTCTCCTTATTAATCACTATTACAATAGGTTCTGCCTTGTTAGGGAATAAAAGAAAAACATTTACGAGACCAACAACACAGCACATCATCTGTGCCTGTGTATCTAAATGCATGTTTGACTCAACTTCTTGCAGAACATTTGCATCCATCCACATAACCCAAGGCTGTAGAAGTCCCCTTGGGCTCTGATCGCAGCTCATTATATATTCATAAGACTAAAAGATAGCCCAAATGCACGTCTTTTAATTATATGTTGCTGTGTTATCTTAAGTTTGCGTCACACCTTGATGTTTTTGTGTTGATCTAAGTGAGCTTCCTGGTTCTTTTAATGAATTAGCTATGGAAAATCATTGAGATAATTATAGTAATACATGGAAACACATCATTAACACATGCAATTATCCCATTTACCAACTTAATTACGCTGTGTGTTTTTTTTTTTTTTATACTGAAAGCACAGGTTGAAATATGCCTTTTTAAAGCAGCAACATACATTTTGATCGATGTATATTTTAGCTTATATGCACGCCAGATGATTTAATCATGGACAATTTCTGTTTTAAACATAAATTTTCTTTTGAAACAACATTTTGCAATTCAGCACATTCTTTTCATCTCAACACTTAAATATAATCATTAGTGTGTTTGCTTCCATGCTAGAGTAAAGGTATCTTCATATCAGCTATAGAAACTATTATATTAACTATAGAAACTATTCCAATGAACTGAATTTCAATTAACATATTTATTTCACACACACAATTCATTTAAATTAAATAAATAAGGAAACTTCTACTGGCATTATCAAACAGAGTTCTAAGGTCTAAATTTTACAGGATAGCATAGCATAATTATAAAAATGAATTTCAGGTAATATAGACATCATTACCAAAATAATCCATGTTCTGTATTGTTTGTAATTCAAATGAGATTTAAGATGCAATTCAAGAATTTGCATATCCAGTCCATATCCCATTAACAAGAATGATCCTGATAAGAATCAGAGCATGAAACAACAGGGACATTCATCTACTTAGACTTTTAATTCTATTCCATTTGAACGTGAATATACAGTAATTTAGAGTTGTGCAGTTCTGTAGTTCAGTTCATGCCATTAAAAAGCTTTTTCTACATTCTTACCTAGAACATCCAATCCAAGGGTTTTTGCTAGATCTCTTACACCATCAGCTCCAAAAATATGTGTCTCATGTTTACATTTGGGACACTGGAAAACACTCATATTTTGTACTAGTCCTAAAACCTGTTGAATTAAAAAGAAGTAATGTTGAAACCTGGGATTCAAGCATCAGTTGTTACTCATCGCTGACAACAAAGAAGAGATGATCAACACAGAATCAACAAATCATTATCAGCTTTTACTGTCTCAGTTTTGCTATCATTTGTACATTATTTAAAATTTTCTGTAATTATATCTCTCAAATATTATAGCTTCTTTGTCAAGAGTAGTACCTCTTGAACAGATCTAAGAGGTCCCCCTCCCAGACGAGGAGATGTATATTATATTTCCTGAACTCTGAATACTGGAAGAGTTTTCAGGTACTGTTTTATAGCTTTGTAATTTGCGATTTCAAGGAGCAAAATAAAAACATACCATTACAAGAAATGACAATCAGACATGCTTTCAAGATTTTTTCGTAAATTATCCTTTAGGGAAATATTTACAAAAAGAACCAGATTTGCTATTCTTCTGTAAAGAAGGAAACATTTTAAAGGTCAAACAACAGAAATAATTATGTGAAAGAAAGTTGCAAAACTACAGCATAAAAATCTAATACACATGTATTAGGTACCTTTCTGCTGGTGCCAGGTGTTCAACAGTATACATGCAAAATATGTCCTGAAAATTGGCCAGATCAGGCACAAAAGTATCTTCTTTCACAATGTACAATAATGCTAATGATAAAATTGATCGTAGTTTATTCACCTAGTAAACAAGACTGTTCACTGAAGTAGAGCAGAATTTCTCAAAAGTGATGACAAGAGCACAAAAACACTTGAAAATTTCTACCTCTTTGCTAATCAACAAAAGATTTGCTTTAAGAGGTTCCATGCTACTCAATTTCATCTCACAATCTTTATGCTACTTAAGTATGTCACATACATTATAGCTGAGTTGTAAAAATATGATTATATTTTAAAGTACAGAAAAGCTGCTATATACCTTGTGGTATTCTGTGCTTTCTAAAATTTCCCAGAACATTCTAGTTCTGTACTTTGGCAAAGTTATTAGGATAGTAATGTATCCTCTGTGGCAATGAAACATATCTAAAAGGATGTTGGTTCAATGTAAGCAACAAGTCTTAAGTTAATCAATTAACAGTGGCCATACAACTTTTGGCACCAGAAGTGAAAATAAAGACTTAACTAAAAGAATATGGAGGTAGCACTGCAAGTAAAGGCATGTTATTTACAATATCTTAAAAATTTCCATATATCAAAGTTAAAACTGATCAAAAGGCAATACCTTTTTTTTTTTTTTTTTTTTTTTTTTAAGCTACACGTACCACTGTTACGTGTTTCATACCAACTTCTATGTTTTCCTTTATTTATGTAAAGCTCTCAAAGGGTTTACAGCAAGGAACATTTTAAGGAACAGTAAAAAAAAAAATAATATATATATACACTTATATATATATATATACACTTAAAATATATATATATACACTTAAAAAAAGAGAGATTACCTACTTTGAATTTAACAATACAGTTTCCTCATTTCCCACTGTCTCCCAGGGACTGCTAGAGAAGCAAGAGGAACAAATTTCGACTTGCTGGTACATCACCACAGATATTTTTTTTCATCCAGTTCTTAAACTAATATGACTTATGGCATACTAAGTGTGAGTACATGGCACAAAGGTGTAACAAGGGTGTACAGCCACAGTCTTCTTCCTGTTGACCTCTGAGGAGGCATTCATCCTGCTCTCCTTAAATTAAGGTCATGGAATTTTCACTGTGTTGACAAACTGGAGAACACTGGAGGGAACATTATTTGATGAAAGAAAAACAGCGTTTTAACTATGATACAGGGAAGCCATTATCTGCAGAACAAAGGAAAAAAAGATCTTAATATTTATGCTCTAAATGAATTCATCCACATCCAGATGTCTTGGGTTTTGAACATTTTGTTCTCCTCAATGTAGTTGTACAACACGTATGATACAGTGAATTCATAATCAAAGTCATGTAGTCTACTATTGTTTTGCAAATAGCTTAGAAATATTTCAGCTCTTTTGTTAGTTGAGATAACCTAATAACTGAAGAAGTCTTTCTGCCACAGTTACCACAAATACGGAGATACAACTGTATCCCCAATGCTAAATCAGTTTTAGAGGTCTTATTCAATGTCCTTTTTTGTTTCCATTCCAACAAATCTCTCTAAAAGCAAATGACATTTCAGCATTACACAGTCACTTTTACTTTCTCAGCTTTATTCCTATCTGTCATCCAACCAGTGAGCAGTGCATGTACAGTGATTACTGATGTATAAATTGTTCTTCTGGCATAGGAATAGATTTTTGGAATATTAGTTGCCAATTATAAATACCCAATTTGATACACAATCTGTCCAAACACACACACCTTTAGTGCTGAAGTCTATTTTTAACAAGCATATTTCTGCAGACATTTAGAGAAAGAAGAGATATCACTATTGTTTTCAGAGCTTTTAAATCTACAGACAAAGTAATTGGTCTTGCTAATAAAGTGAGTAATAACTCATTTCCCTGCTCAAATAATACATCTGGAAAAGCTTCAAAGCAGCTCTGACTGTTTGCACAAACTATCCCATAGGTACCTACGAGTCTGATTCTTATCCATAGAGAGTTCCTCTTCCTGAGCATTTCCCTGCAAACTTGGCTCAGTAACGACATGAAAACTATGACTAGATGCTCCACAGTACAGGAGCTAGCCTATGGTGCCAGAATACAAGACAGTCACAATACTGAACTTCATTTGGTCAAATTATTTTTCTGAATTGTGAAAAGACATCCATCAAGAAGTAAGAGGCAACTTACTTTTCATTATCAATGACCTGCATACGCGCTGTTTCTGAATGCTTACTTATTCCTTACGTTCAACTAACCTTTTGGTTAAACTACAAATCGTGCCCAAATCCACATATAACTGCTCTCTCTATACAAAGAAAGAATGCCTGAGAAACCCACCTAAGTCATTCCCTGTACTTTAAGAACAGCTGGCGGTGAGGTCTGACTCCAGTCTGACTTGAACTGAAGTGGTGAGGGTTACAGTTCCAGTTTGCCATAGACTTCCTATGGAAGTATGTCACTTGATGTTTTAGTGCTTCAAGTGAACATGCACATTCATATTTCTGTCTTCCTAGTTTTTTTCTTCTGACAAGAAATTTTTAGTTCTAACTGCAGCTCCCTATATGAAGCCATAATCTTGGCTAGGTACTGTAAGCTACAAAAATACCAACAAGTACGTATCTAATTAAACAACTTTTTATACATCTTAGAAGGAAATACATAGCTGTATTTACACAGTTTCTTTGAAACCTGGGAAATCCACAATGAATCCTTCCAACTCAAGGAAGCTACGAGGAAAGTTGCAGATTTAATTAAAGCCTTCTCATTTGCTTTCAGGGATATGCTTTTATCATAAACCCTACCCAACTGAACTCAATTTCAGAATGTGAAAACAGGCAATTTTTTCCTAAATACTCCAAGTTACTAATGTGGGTTTTTTCATTTTCTCTGTCAACAGCCCAGAGAAAGCCTCTAGGATCTATTAAAATGACAGCTAAACTCACATAATGGGACAAAGTCTTGAGAGTTCATGGTGACAGTAGCCAGTATCACTTCGCCACGTCCTGCCTTGCCTGGTACACTGCACTTTGAAAGAGATGGGACTCTTCCTCTAATGACTACATCCTAAGACTTAAAGTAAGACCTGCACTGTAATCCTGGCTCCCATGCTGACTCTCAATGACAGATTTCAATTAAATCCTTCTGTCATTTAATTTTAATTCAGTACGGGACAAACAACGCTAACAACTGTGACTTTACTTTGGTAATACTGTATGGATGTAATGTGAGGCTCTGGTAACTAATGACTGAAGCAGTGATGGGAAGGTGGTGTATAGATGCCTATGTGCACAAGGGAGACTCCGGTTTATGGAATAGAAGCAAGCACACTCAATGACTCACAGCTTAGCAGACTCTCAACTTCTTTGGAAAGTAGACTCTCTGCAATTGCTTTTTTTTTTTTTAAAAAAAAAAAAAAAGATTTTAAAGATCAGATTTTTTTACTGAGTCAACTGCATGATTAGGACACACAATTTTAATATGGCCCCACATATTTCACCTCTTTGATGAAAACCCCAGGTTTGAAATTATTATTTTAGACTTAAAACTAAATGTAATACATAAGCAGGATCTGCTTTAACACTGAGGTAAATGAGACATCTACACTGATGCACATACAAGGTGAGAAAAAAAGTAAAGCACCAAATAACAGCAGATGACTGGCTTGAGAGCATTCAAACTCAGCATCTGGCACAACTGCTTTGCTGTGGCTTATCATTCGAGTAAGACAGATCTGAGGACTCCATCAAATCTAAACAGATACTTAAAATCCTATCTACCAGCAGTCAAATAAACAGCAGCCAAGTTGGTCATAGAACACATGATTTTGTGGAAGCATTCTCTTCAAGGAGCACTGAAGAAAACTGACTTAGAAAGAAATCTGGATAATTTCTTACAGGAAGGAAAATTCAGTGAAGTACTAAATTGAATACGATTTTATATGAGGAAGATCATCTTGCATGATTTTAGCAAATCCAAACAAAATCAAAACAAAGCATTTCATATGCTTTTCTTCTGTCATATCTACATGTATATCTGTATCTATATATATGTATGCATGTATTTTTTTTTAATAGCAAACAATAAATGCTGCTTTCATTTTGGTGCAAAGATACTTCATGAATAGTTAATTATAAGGAATTTATCTATTTATTTCTTTTGATAATCTATCCTGTAAATTAAAACAAAAAAGGCAAAGCAGTCTCCTCACGATTTCTGTTGCTTTTTTAAAAACTTAAAGAATGCACTAGCCACTCAAGAAATTTCCCTTTCTTAATAGACAGTAGAAGTGACCTTCACACAGATAAGCCATAAAATATACATTTTTTTTTAAATTAAGTACAGTAAATGGCTTTTTTTTCTTTGCTATTTAAAATAGGGAAGCATTTCAGTTTGTATTTTCTCATCAAATGCACATTTCAAATGAAAAATGAGTCTCTTCGTGAACATACTCCAGAGTATAACATTCAGTTACTTAGCAACTTGTAACACTGTCAAGACCTTACAGCAATTTAATCAAATTTTTACCTAGAAAATCCGTTTAATTAGTAGCTTATTTTTAAAAATTAATATAAGAATAATAAACAAAAATATATGCTTCTTACATTATTTCAAATCATTTTTTGTAGTTCTTCAATTTAGATCTAAAATATTAATTCAAACCAGTTCAGTGAAAAAACACAATTATCAGTGAAAACTTCCAGAATATTAAAAAAACAAGAAATCAAGTCAAATTTGTTACCTTTCTAATATTTCCTCATTTTCCCTCCATTTCAATCCACATGAATATTGGGGATAGTTTTAAACATTTCATTTCCCAAACAAGCAAGCTACCACATTAACTCTAAGCCTAATGAGAAACAAAGCAACAAAGATGGACTTGCTGGTGTAACAGTCACAAAGCCTTTCAAAAGGCAAAGTGACAATTAGGTATGCACATATCTTCCCAAAATCTTAAATTTCCTTCTTAAAATGAAGGTGTTTTTTTCCACATCTCAAGAAATTTCAAATTTGAGCTCTAACACAGAGATGAAGAGAACATATATTGAGGATATAGTAAGACAATGTATTTGGAAAACACAGATGGCTTTATAAATCATCTCTGTCTGGTTAGCTGTCTGACATATTCCAGGTGATTAAAAAACTGTTGTAAAAGAAATTAAATACTATTACCACCTAATTCTGACAAAATTCTTCTTTCCCTTCTGTTAAAGTAAACTTCTGATTCAGATATAAGGCAGATTCTAATTTATTTTTTCCCCCAAACAAGAATTTATGAGATTAAAATGATTCGTGAATAGATTGTTCACCTATTACAGCATATGGAAATTTTCCACGTTTTTAAAAAAATCTATAGGTATTTTTAATATAGATGCTTACAGGTACATGGACTTTTCTAAACATTTCAGCTCCCTTGCGTGCATCCAATAAAGCCACATCTTGTGGAGTGGAGATGATCACAGCTCCTGGGAAAAGAAAACATGAAACATCATTGAAGTTTATATTATGCTTCATAACCACTAAATATTTTGGCTGTTCAATACTTTTTAAGAAATAAAATTACAGTTTCTTTATTATGCAGTGATAAAAACAACTGAAATATAATGCAGAGTGATAAAAATAACTTAGAAAAATATAAGATGAAAATATCTACTTAGAACACATTTATATTTTCTAAATGAGAAAATGGCTCTAGTTGCTATATGACCACAAACAGACGATAACATGGTCCACACGCTCACAATTTGCAATGGTGATATTCTGGAAATACGTACACAGTAACTGTTCCATGCCATCTGAAAGCTTTTGATTTAACCTTAAGCCTTGCACTAAAAGCAAGAGGCAGCTATCTGCCATTAGCTTCTTTCTTTCTGAACCTGCTGGGCTTTCGGATACCACAACTGGCAGGCACAAACTTGAAACCAGTTATTCCAGGCACAGCACCAAGGAAGTCTAACATGATCGTGGCTGTATGAATGATTCTAAAATAGACCGATGCATACACACTTGCATAATGTTTGGGGTAAAATAGCGCCCTATTGCTCACCAGTCAGGCATGACCCCAAGTTCCCTGATAATTAGGGCTCCTAAGAATTATTAACTACTCAGAACAGATAGAGCTCTTTGTTAGAGGTAAGAACATAGGAAGTCTACACATTACTATGTTACATCATTTCATGACTAACACAGCCTGCAAAACCAATATTGCCGTTAAAATATTCCTTATCACTTCACAAAGAGCTGTGTCTGCATCTTTTTGCATATGCTCAGGGGCTTCAAATATTGTTTTCTTAACACTTGCATCAATAATATGCTCATATCCATCCCTATTTTTAAAAAATGGGTTATAAAGCATCACATTAGTGAGCAATTGATTAGTTCTGGTTTTACAGTGATCAGCCAGTCTCCTAAGTATGTTATAAAAATGTCTCTGCTAAGTTGTATCACACTAACCTCACAGAAGAAATTTGTGCCCACCTTCACGCTGAAAGCAATTACGATATATAATTTCAGACACATGGGCCTGCAGTTGCCACCCTTTGGTGTACCTGTCAAAGGAAGACACGTATAGATTTCCCTAGTCATCACCTGGGACTGCATACTGGGAGCTTTGATGTCCCTAAGAGGCCTCCCAGTTTGGAGCAGTGGGACAGGCAGCCTTGCCCCTCACCACAGCCCTGTGCAAGCCATGTGCTGCATGGTGGCATCTCATCTGCGTGACAGTCAGCCGTTTCCAAACATTGCCTGACAGCACATGTGAATGTTTTCCACCAGTGTGCTTAACCTCTAATTTGCAAAAGAAAAATACAATCTGGCACCTCGCTCCTGAAAAGCTGCCAATCTCTGCCTTACATAATATTAGACACAAGTCCAAAAACTGAACAGCATATGTAATGTACTAAGCAAATGCAATTTCCCTATTGTTCTCTAAAACTCTGGCATCCAAATAATTTGCTGGTTTTCCCAAGTTGACCTGCTTTCAATGACACAGCAAAGAATAACATAGAACGCTTCCAGTTACATCTACAACACCTTAGCCAGTCATTCCAATGAAGTGTGGGGTTACACTTCACAGACAATGCTGAAATACAGGGTTAATTCCACAAAATGCGTGCACCCTACATATTTAGGCTCAATAAAGATCTTCCAATACTTAGACAAAGTGCTTATCATAGCTGTCTCTTCAAACAAAACTAGAAAACTAGAATTTGTGTCTTATGTGTTCACACATACACAGTAGTTGTTTCACATGGCAGGTTTTGTTTCTGCTTTTTTTTAAAAAAAGATATTGGCTCAGTTAGCATTCTGTATATCTTCATGGAGAAGTTAACATTCAGTCAGCAGAACTTAACTGACCATTTTCTGGTCCAACAATTTTTTTTAAACAAATCAAACTAGGCACAATGCAAACATCCAATATAACCATAAACAGCTTATTTGGGAAAGGTTTTGTTTTGTTTTGTTTTACGCTAATAACCTGTTGCTAGAGAACCTTACCCAAAGGGAAAATCTCAAGAGATGAAAAGATTCAATGGTATTTTGCAGAGTTTAGGCTGCCTTGAACACAAACTCCCTGTACAAAAATTTCAACTTCTGTCACATGTGAGTTAAAACTAAGCTTGTGGATAACTTGGATGGCTTTTTCCACAGAATGAAAGGCAACATAACCAAGAAGCCAGTGCTGAGGGTGTAATAGGTCTCTCTCTACTATTTTAATTTTTGTTCTGAACTGGATTACGGAACAAAACCACTACATTATTTCCCTCTAGTAAATTTTTTTAAAGTTACTTTTGTTGCTCCTGTTTGTGAGAATACTGAAATTTGGTATCACATCCTTCTACTGACACTGAGGACAGTGCTTCTTAGAAAAAGAAGCGAGACCACAGGTGCTGCCTCTGATAACCACAGAGGTAACTGTAACAGCAGCAATAAAAAAAAAACTTCACTTAGACTGTATGCACAATGGCTTAAGAAAGCAGAGCACAGTATGCACTAATCAGACTAGTCATGTTAGTTAAGCATCTGACACTTTCATAAGCAGTGTAAAGAAGGCTATTTAAAATTACTGTAATTTCATTAGGATTTGTCTTCTGGTTCTAAAGCACTTCCCTGGGGCCCAAACTGGTTAACAGTATCTTCATTAAGTGATTTACTTCACATCAACATAGAAGATCCAGGACATCTCCTCATTTACATTTCTTGAAGTAAAATGTAAATTAAAGGTGGTCTCAAGGAAGTACTACCCACCAACTTTCATCAAAATGAAGCTAAGTTCCATATTCAATTATTGATTCAATTTACTTTTTAATTAGAAGTAAATCTGATTCAATTCTGAACATGCTAATTTGGAAAAGAAAAGCAGTACACTACAGTTCTTCAGGAGCTCCTACCTTAAATTCTATTCATACATAGTTCAGTGAAAATTAAATCCTTAAAATAACCTAGAAACACGAAAATAAGTTCAAAAAAATATATTACAAACAGTTACCAGTGATTTACTGACTTGCAGAATCTGATGAGCCTTTTGACCTATTTATGAAATACCTGTTTGGTGAGTGATTATTTCCTTGCAAACAAACTGAAACTCAGGCACAAAACCACAGGACTGGAAGGGACTTCAAAGGTCATTGGCTCCAGTCCACTCCTAATGCTGGTATCTATAGGAAACCTGTCCAAATCTTATTAAAAGTAATTGCAGATTGCGAAGTTTATTATGGAGAAGATCCAGAACCTTTACGGTCAGAAACCTTTTTTTGATTTCCAGACTAAATTTATTCACAGTGAGCTTGTACTGACTTATAACAACATTCTTTAAATTAAGTGCATTTTCTGTCTCTTTGGTACAACTGCTAGCCCAGCAAACCCAACCTGAAGTTCAGGAATTCAAATTATTAGCAGCATTATTTCCTCAACTAGCAACAGAATGTGGCAAATGAGACTTGCCTCAGTGTTCCCCTTTGCTGAATAAGTTTGCATACTTAATTCAGAAAGCAATTCAAATGACAGGCAAGAAAGAACACAGCACAGACCTTCTTTGCTGTTTTGGCTCTACATGGTTAATAGGAATATCAAACAGTAGAGTTATTTTGATCAATAAAGTAATGAAATACGACTGAATTCATGCACGCAGCATGACTCTTGAAGCAATACATGCAATGTTTACACAAGCCTGTCTAAATAATGCAAACTAAAGCTGACAAATTGAACAGAGAAGTTCCAGAAACTATAATGTTATCACATCGCACATTAAAATATAGTGTAAATTCTATCTTCACAGTTGTGTGCAGAAGAATAATTTCTATGCCTTGAACATACGCATCTAACAAGCACATTTAGGTTTAACTGGCACATCTTATTCATGCATTTCATTTCTTCTTGTAACTTCACTGTATTTCAGTCAAAGAGCTGAGGCACTTTGCATTAATAGAAACTATGCTAACTATATTTTTAATACTTAGCATGCAAAATAGAGAGACAGAACTAACAGCAGCCTGATGTTTGCCCTTCTTCTTAAAACCCCAGGTGCTTAATCCCCAGCAAAAGAAAGGTGTGCTCGCATGGTGCACTGTTACTCACCCTACTGGTGGACTGGTGCTTAGGAAATGAGAAATACTGCAAAAACCTTTAATTTCTGCGTAGAGAAAACATCACCTACATTCACCTGTATCACTAAGGTCTGCATTAGACATTTTGGGTTACAAGACACAAGGTGCAATCTCCCCAAGCCTTAGATACAGTTAATTTGTACCTAAGCAAATCTCTTAGGCTCTCTTTCAAGCCAGTGAAGAAAAACAGGCAAGTCTAAAAAAACAGCTGATAAACTCAGTTTACAAGATCGACCTTAGGATGAAAAGATTCACTCTTTAACATAATCCTTTTTTTTTTTCCCGCTCTGATATCTACAAAGGCAGACTTCATAACTAAGCTACGTGCATCTCATCCAGACAGATGACTAAGAATGCAACCTGCCCTTGCCAATATTAGATTAATGACTGGATTATATCACCTCGATTCTTACTAACTTAATAAATAATGTCACCCAGAAAACTGTGGAGTGAAAAGTAACAGACCAGAAAGACTGACAAATAGAGTTCAGGAAGAAAAAGACACAAAGACATACTGCATTTTTCTAGTAATTGCGCCTGCTGATAGGCAGGCATTGAACACTTGCAGGGAACCACATTCAGACCTCAACGCAGCTGCCAATGGCCTGATCTGACCACATTACCATGCTTTTTGTAGCTTTTGCTACCTCTTCCATTGCATCAATTTCAAACTTCCAGGCAAGACTTTCAAGTTATAAATAGCCTAATGAACCAGAATCATCTCCACTATGGATCTTCAGAGACCTGCTCAGGTTCTGTGCAATTTCTTGTTATTTCATAAAATATGCTTGCAATTACAGGATAGCTTGCACTTGAAGATGCAGAATGAGCTATTGTTCATCTTTGCTAGAATTACAGAATTTCAGTTGGTGATGCTTAAAGTTGCACTAACATTAAAAACTTGCCATCTCCTTGGATGAACCTCATAAAGAAGTTCCTTTAGGTTGTGTGTGACACGTCTCATTGCAACTGGTAACCCGAAAGAATCCTTAGTCTGACTTTCCTTTAAGGAATCCTTAAAATTCATATCATAGTGCAGAATTGTCCTAAAGTCTGGATCCTGGCTGTGTCCCATCTCCAGCCTGCTTCTTACCTTCCTGGAGGAGTCTGAACAGCTGCTCAGATGGTGTATGTTCCCAACAGCCACACATCCTCTTCTGCCCACAAACTAGCCGGTAATCAGAGACTGAGGCGCTACCACCCTGCCCACATGAAAAGAGGACATGAATTTTACAGCAAGCTCAGGGAGAATCCTATACTCTTATTGACAGGAACTTCATCTGTAAAAACTGAGCAAAGGAGTATCAGTAGCTGGACAAAGCTGTCATCCTGCAGTTCAATTGCCCTCACCCAACTGGCCAGTAAGTATTGTAACATCCATTTTGCACTAGATCACATGGAGAAAGCCATAAAGAAGATGCTGATTTTTGTAGTGGTAAACAATACACGGGTCATCCAATACATAACATTTACTTGGTAAACTGTTAGAGCACTGAAAATATTTGTAGTAGCATCTGTGAACAAGCATTAGTTACAAAATACATGCCTAAAATAAGAAGTTACTCCCTCATGGACACATTGCCACATTGCACTTTTCTTTGGCTGTCTGAATTAGCATTTTTCTGCTTTACTCCATTGCACCTCCTGCCTTCAAGGCCTTTTGCCGCTTACATCCAAATTACAGTGCACATTATACTAGGCAAGAGCAATGTCCAAATATTCTCTTTTGACAATTAATATGATTTTTAAAAAAACTCTCACAATTTCTGAGAGGTGCCAATCAAAAGAGAGCTAGGGAAAAGAGTGCTCCTATTCCAAAAAACAAAACCAACAACAAAACTACACAACACAAAATACTTCAATCATGTCCACAAACTTGTTTTTAACTTTTTTCCCCAGAGGTGAGGGTGAATGCAGTATCATTATTCACATGGATTTTTATTATCCTTTGTAATTGTCAGCTGAACTCTATGCTTGTTTATTCTTCCTATTCAGAATTGTCTGGAAAAAAAAGAAGCAATTACAGCAAATGTGCTGCTTAACATACACTCAGCCACTATTGCCAGACCTCTGAGAACCTCAGTTTTCAAAGCCTGTGTACATCACAGCTTTTTTCCTCAATACCTAGAAACTATTTTTTAAAGAATAATAAAATTCAAAGAACTTGCACTGAACATGATCTCACTTCAGCTTGGACAGGAAATCCGTTAAATATCCACGAGCCAAGAGTTAAGTTTAAAGTAATACTAAAACAGTTTGAGCCATTAACATGTAACTCATACTGCATTTTGGTCTCTAAATTAAATGTACAGTCTACTGGGTTAGGCACTTCATGATTAACTGCTAAGACCATCCAAAGCTAAGATAACCTTGATGATGATTTTCATTTGTCAACTACAGCTTTTCTGGCAAAGGAAAAAACACTATTTAAACATACAAATAGCTGGACAAATGCAACTGACAATTTAAAAAAATCCTAATGTTATGACTAATGGTTGGTTGTTGTTGTTAATCTGTCCTAAACCTATTTGCTTTTCCTTTCATGCAGTTATTTAAAATACCAGAATATAGCATGAAAGAAATAATAAATCTCCACAGCTATCTGAAAAAAGTATAAAAATCTAATGTTAAAAATATTTGCAATTCAAAAATAGATCAAGTAAAATTTACCTTAAAAAAAAACTCAGACAGCTTCCATAAAATATCTTCAAAAATTTACTGTAGATACTAACAATGCACAACCTCCATAAAAGAAAAAAGCTAGCTCAGAAACAGAGAAAAACATTGTAAATCATTGTTAAACTAAAAGGAAAGATCAGATGCCTTGCAACTGTGATTTCCATCAAAGTAAGAGATATTCAACCAGGGGCAAACAGACACTTATACAAAGAGCACTGACAGAATACAGATATACCTACAATCAAAGCATATGCTACATGCAACTCGTATGGTTGCATTGGTTAGGGTTGGGTTTTTTTGATCATTTCTCTTCAGAAAAGACAAAAGAATGCTGCCATACCTACCTACTTTGTGATTTCAGTTAATTTAAGAAGACATCTTTATCTCAGAAATCACAGTCTTTTTCCATACCAACACCGTGGAAAATTTAAAAAAGAAAACAAAGTCATTTTCTTTTTTAAAATTATGTGGAATTCTTTTTTTTTTTTTCCTCTTCGTTTTCAGTGCTTCTTAACTGGATCTTGCTGGTTTTGTACATTATTAGATGTTAAGCAGGATCCAGTTCAGCTAAGCAGCTCCATGGGGCAGATATCCACACTGCAGCCCATGGAGGAGCCTCCAGTGGAGCAGGTGGATGTGGCCTGGAGGAGGCTGTGGCCCATGGAGAGCCCCCGCAGGAGCAGGCCCCGGGCCGGAGCTGCAGCCCGTGGAGAGGAGCCCACGCAGGAGCAAGGGGGTCTGGGGGGGAGCTGCTGCCCACCTGTGGGGGACCCGTGCTGGAGCAGTTTGCTCCTGGGGGATGGATGGACCCTGTGGGATGGAGCCATGTGGGAGCAGTGCTTGAAGAGCTGCTTTCTGTGGGCAGCCCCCGCAGGCTCAGTTTGAGAAGGACAGCATCCCATGGGAGGGACCCCACATGGAGCAGGGGCAGAGAGTGACCGTGAAGGAGCAGTGGAGACGAAACATCACAGACTGACTGCAACCCCCATTCCCCAGCACCACTCGGGAAGAAGACATACAAGAGGGTCGGTAGGGATGCTTTCTGTTTCCTTTTAGTTTCTCACTGACCTAGCCTACTACAAGCCTACTCTCCCTATGCTGAGCCTGTTTTGCCCATGATGACAATTGGTGAGTGATCTCCTTGTCCTTATCTCAACCCTTGAGCCCCTTTTCATCCTATTTTCTCCCCCTCTTCCTTTGAGGAGGGCAAGTAAGAGCGTGGTGTGATGGAGTTTACTTGGCCATCAGTGTTAAGCTACCACAGTGGTACACACACTGCTATCATCTACAGTTGTCTACAACACGAGATGTGTGGCATTGACATATAATTGAATAAATAGCGTTTGGCTTACTAGTTCGGTATGTAGCATGCAATAAAGTGTTTCAGAATTTAAAAATGCCAACTTTCTTCAAGTTGGTAGTACTCTTCTACTCTTTTCTCCTCAATTAACATATCTGAATAGAGAAAATACTGCTATGACTTTTAAAGCTTAATCAGTACAGACAGAAATAAGCTTTTTGTTTTCATTTAAACCTATCTATCAAAACAGTGTTGTCAAAAAAAGAATTATTAATTACAATTCTTTGAAAATATGTATTTGAAGTAACAGAAACTCCTTTGGTAAGTATTTCAGCCGTTATCTGCAAAAGACATTCAGGAGATAATTAAGATCCACATATTGCTGAAAGTTAAGGCCCTTAGGAAAAATTACTTAATTTGTGGAATAAGGCAACAAAAAGAAGGTAGGATCTGTGCACTGTGTTGGCTTTAAATCTAAAAGGTGATGAAAGTAATTCCCTGTATGGCTAGCAATGACAACACTTCTGCTTTTATGGAACTTGACAAAACACATAAATAGCATATACATTGTTTTCACTTTGCTCATCTTGACTAATGGTCTTTCCTGATTTTCAGTAACAGCCTTTTTAAAGCTTATTATTATAAGCTTATTATAATAATATGCTTTGTGGGGAGGGGAAGGGGGAATAGAAGAGGAAAAAAAGGCAAAAACCAGAACTGTTACTTCCCAAAGATGGGAAATTTAAGTGCACTGAAATAAAACAAAACCTTTTACATTTACATCTATTTATGCAGTTCAGTCCAAATGTCATCATTGTAATTATTAAGAGACTGTTCAGTAAGATGTGTAATTATTTGTCTCAGTCCACTTCCCACTGGACAGGTGTGTACTTCTAATGGTTTTCACCATCATGGCATCTTGATGTCCAGAGAAGAGAGTGATATGACAAAGTTTAGAAAATGAAATGACAATTCCATTATTAACCTGGAGCCAGTTCTGTCAACTGGGACAGAGTGTCAGCCTATACAGCTGTCAAGCTGTCGCATTTTACTAATGCTAACTTCACTTTAATGTTAATAACGAAAGGGTGACAGGCAGCCTAACATAGTTAACAGTCTCCACAATTTAGCTTCTCTAAGAAGTGCTTGTGCTAACAGGGTGTCAGGACACTCTCCAAGAGGCAGGCACTTTCTCCTACCCATGCAGTTTCTGCTATCAAGACAGCCTTCAGTCCTGGGGGTCAGAATCAACTTTCTAATGAGAGAGAATGAGGAGCTTCTCTCCTTATGTCTAGGAAAGCTCATTCTCCAGCTTCTATTCACTGGATTTATTATTTATTCACTGGATTTATGGCTCCTTTATCTGAACGAAAGAATGTACATGCTTAGATTTCTCAATTCAGCAAACAGGTAATGTAAAGGAATCACAGACCTTTTTCTCCATAATATCATTAGTTCACACAAAATATAAGACATTTTGATACTAAACATCACAATGTCATCTGAACACTCCTACATATTAAATGCTGAAAAATGTGTAAGGAAGTTTCAAACTTTCCCATGCATGCTGAAGACGTGATAAAGCCTGCTTCTGGGTATCTTGGACACAAAAATTGAAAAAATAGAAATAAAAAAGTAGAACTAAAGAAAAAGTAAGTAGCAACATACCATAAACAAAGCCTTTTTCTCTTGACTGACCCAGAATTTTTATTTGGAAAGTATCTAAAGAAAGGAGTAGTGGTGGAAGAAAAATATATATCCCATTTTCAAGCTGTCATATAATTTCTCATCTGCTAGTTAGTTGAAGAATGACTGCAAACATGTAAAAGTTACAGGTGATTAATGAATAATATGTTAAATAAGACTTCTCCTAGGAAGGGTAGCTATGAATAATAAAAATAACAGTCACTGTAGTAACCTTGGTCATCATCTTTTACAGAATGACAATACATACACAAAACTGCCACTTCAAATCAAGTTGTGTGAGGCTGATGTTCTGATCAGAATTAAGTGACAGATTTTGTTGTGTTGCTTTTATCCATTGCATATTGCTCTAATCTTTTCATGACTCTAGGAAATTATGGTAGCTGTGATGCAGGTGAAAAAATTACTCTAAAAACCAATACCCTTTCACACATCCTAACAGTCCCTCTCATTGTCAAATGTTGCAATGCTACAGTTTTTCATGTCACATTTGAGCAACCCTCCCCAAACAAAACACATTTGCCAGTGCTCTTTCTCAGACTCACAGAAAAATTTGTAGGGCAATTGGCAAAAATATTAATGCAGGTTCTGTACATTTATTTAGAGACAAAATAAAACTTTTCTACACTGTCTATCCCTAGGAAGCCACAGATAAATAATGAAAATGTAATGTAAATACTATATCTCACATACACATGCATGCAAATCAAAGGACAACTTCATGCAAACTAGATAATGCACTTCCAAATGTACTTAACTGGGATATATACATGCTGTTTCTGAGGAAAGAAATTATGCTACTAATACCATGACCGTCCAAGGCATCCTCAAAGGAAAAACTAAAGAACAAGAAAAACGGAGAAGCAGCAGAATGGCAGAACACCAAATACATTCTGTAATAAATAAATAAATAAAGACACCACACAGCTTAGAAACATGAATTGCAAACAACAGTGGAGCCCATTGAAAAAAAAAAAAAAAAAACACAGCAGAATTCTATAGGCTGTTCCAAGGACACCATCATTGATATTTGTGACATCGTTTTCTGTATCCTTGAAAGCAACAAGGCTGAAGAAAATAAAGGTATGCTAAACAAGGCTAAGGACGGTTGAATAGACGGCAACCAATTAACAAGAGTGAAAGAATAAAGCACAGTTAAAGTTGTAATACACAAAAACAAGCTCTTCCAATGAGAACCAAAAATAAAACAGACAGCAGAGGAAACTCTATAAATTGCTGAAATTCGTTGAGTCAGAAATAACACAGGGAATTATAAATCTTAATCACTCCTTGTCTGTTACATTCGTCTTCTTCAAAAGCACAAAACATTTGTTTTTACAATGAGTTTTGACCTTAGCTAACATGCTCTACTACACCAACTCATGTGGAAGGCAAATGTAAAGTGATGGTATCATTCTAATTTTATGAAGTTAGGATTGGTGAAGTAATAAAT
Organism: Aythya fuligula; assembly: GCF_009819795.1. Classification (NCBI taxonomy): domain Eukaryota; kingdom Metazoa; phylum Chordata; class Aves; order Anseriformes; family Anatidae; genus Aythya; species Aythya fuligula. The sequence goes on along the minus strand of NC_045563.1, from coordinate 44,145,011 downwards.
GGAACTGAGCAACTATAGTACTGATGAAGTGATTTCAGAATTCAATTCAAAACGCAGTCTTCAGCTAGGAAGTTGTAGAAGCCCACGCTTATACAAAAAATGCCATAGTCAAGTCTATAAAGAGACATAGGAAAGGAATTTATTCCATTAGGGCATATGAAGAGAATCTGTATCTGTATTGTTGGTGGTTTTCTTTCCTTTAAATCAATGTCTTGTCTATCTTGACTTGCCTCAAAATACGATTCAGCAAGTGTGAAAGCCACATGCTTCTGACAATTATATATAACAGAAATTTAGGTGTACTGTAGTGAACAGCAATTATCAACACCCATCATACTTTAAAGGAACCCATAATACGTACCTCTTGAATTTCATATTTTTTCTACCTTTATGTCTAAGATTTAACGTGAAATTCTACCATACCAAAAACTTCCACACCACTGTCACGCTATACCTCATTGCTTCAAAACCTGGTAACAAAAGACCATCCTGCTCTGCTACTCACATATGCTATCAACACTTAATACCAGTGCCAGGAGTAGGACTCGATGATCCTTGTGGGTCCCTTACAATTTGGGATATTCTATGATTATTTAAGAAAATGGGTATGAATCATGGTTTTCTTTTTACTGTATGTTTGAGGTCACAGATAAGCAAAGGCAGTAAAAGACTCGTACTTCTTACAGGAAAAAAATCATTAAACCTGACTTTTTTTTTTAAACCTTCCACCACTCACCACAATTACAGACAGCGGAATGAACCCTCTGTGATTATTAACAATTCTGAGTCAAAAGCATTGCCAATGAATTAGCATGTACCCTAATATTTGGGCTTCATATAAATGTCAGAAGATTTATGTTTTTCTAAATTTGACATCATGGAAGTTTATGAGATGCCACTGCACAGATTTAACCCTAAATTTAACTTTTTCAGACATTTTGTCTTGTAGATACATGGATAACTGTCTTTATCATGTAAGACAGCCCCTTACACGGTAAAGATACTAGGTGCCGCCTGATTTTAAAATGACTCACTTCACTCCTGTAGTGTTCACTATGCCATAACAGCAGTGATGATTTGCTGCGAAACCAGGGTCTGTGTCTCAAAATCTGTTAGCTCTAGTGCATTTACTCACGGGCACACCTGCAACTCCCACCAATCTTTTTACCTATGTGTGTAATTAACCCTTTTTTTATCATACTCAGTGAACTTGTAGAGATACACAATCTTTTATTTGTTACTTGGCAGCCTGTTAAAAGCTTTACATTCAAGTGAAATAGTTCTACAAATTTAAGGTTTGGTGCCTCAACTTCAGTGCATTACAATCACCAAAGCACAGACAACAGAGTACCAGAGAGAGCCAGCAGCTGCCTGCACATGTGAGCCAGTCTGCACTCCGGAAAAAAAATGAGAGCAGTGAACGTTGCTCAAAAGGTGTTCTTTTTGTATCAACACATTTATCTATTATCACAAAGCAGTGGAGCAAACAGTTCCACTGATTATTTAATAAATCTGTTTGGAAAAGGTCTCTGGAGGTCATCTACTGGCAGCACTAGAGAGGGCTAGACATGGCTTCCTCTAGTGGAATCTGGGGACTTTCCAAGGATGGAGATCCCACAAACTCTTTGGATAAGAAGTTCCAGCGCTGCACTACCCTCCTGGTAAAGATCTGCAGCAACTCTTGAATTAGTCCTAGAACCGTAAGGATTGCTTTGTCTCTTTATCACTCAGTTCCTAATATTCATTACACTGCCTGTTGACAATTGCTTCTGTTGGAAGTATGTCAGACAGGTCAAACCATTACAATCTATTAGATCTCACGAGATCCTAAGTATCCTTTCAGAAGCAGTATTTCTAACTCCTGCTTAAGCCAATGGGATTAGAGGGCAACCTACATACCTCAAGACTGATTTGTCAATGTTTAAATCCCCTATAAAAAAGTCAAATTCACAACATGAGAAAAAAAGAATGCATTAGTGCAGTACAGCGCTGCATGGTTTAACCGAATAAATGCTGTGCATTAACAGCATTGTCAGCTTCTAATTAGAAAGCAACCATGAAGACCAACTATTTTATTGTATGAGCATTAGTATGTAGTAGGTAGAGACAAAGAAAATACTTTCTACTATTAGCCTTAACAGTTTTTGGCATAGCTGCCTTTCTTTCCAGAATACTGATATACTTGACTTCTGGGTATTTTTGAAACTTCCCTTAAAAGAAAGCAACACAATCTTAATGCAGACAAGTAGAAAAATCGCTGATAGCATTTCTCACCACTACACTACTGACAGAGTTGCTAATCAGTGTGTAGACAAAAGAATTGTCTTGAAAGGCAATTAAAAGAATTTTTGATTGGTATTCTTAAAAAAAAGACTTATCTAATGCCACCAAACTAACTTCAAATCTCATAAACACTCAAAGAATACACATACCTGCAACTGGAATATTTTGTGAGACTGACAGCTGTACATCTCCAGTCCCAGGTGGCATATCTATTACTAAATAGTCCAGCTGACCCCAGTCAACCTAGAAGAAAAGAATAAAAACGTATTTTGGACATTTGAAGTGTTTTTACTTAAAGCATTTCACAAGAAACAAGGATTGAAATAACAACACATTACGTAGAACACGTAAACCAAGGACATCTTGGAAGAATGATACTCAGAGACCCTCTTAGCCAGACTACCAGTAAAAGATCAAAACATTTCTTAGAAAATCACAGAATCACAGAATCACAGAATTTTCTAGGTTGGAAGAGACCTCAAGATCATCGAGTCCAACCTCTGACCTAACGCTAACAGTCCCCACTAAAAACATCCAATCTTTCCTGATCACTCAAAACTATGCACATACCTTTCTGAATATAATCCTTACAGAACTCTTCACCTCCCTCCCCATTTCCCCCAAAAAGGAAATTAACAACTTAAGCCTTTTACTTCACAGTTGCTTAATCACAGTTTAGAAGCAGGTGTTACATAAAACTTGAGTAAAATGCTGCTTGTTGTGTAACAAATACTGCTTTGGAACTGTTTCCATCAATTTTAGACCAATTTTGCTTGCTACTTATCAATTCTTTGAAACCTATATATAATCTCTTTAGTAATCCTTTCCTGGTTTGTTGTTGTCAAGTTATTCATGCATGGAGAACCACTGGTACTGATTTTTTATCAGGAAAAATGGCTGCTGGAAAAAACAAATTTGTTAAATGAAAATCACTGGGCATAATTATGCAGACCTACAGTGTATATAAAACATCATAGAATAAAACAAGTTTACCAGTCGCTAGGCATCAAATGAGAGTGACCATTGAAGATACTAGGCTCAAATCTGGAAATTCTGTAATTATTTGTTCTTGGCCAGGCACAGACTTCCAGGTGAGCTAAATTACTCTTCCTGGAGCACCACATACTGCAACACAGGCTCTCCATGAGCTGGAGGCTGTCGAGTGGTGCAGCTTCCCTATCACAGGGAAAGGAAATAGTACTATTCCACGTAACGTACAGTCAAGCCATGATTTGCCTAAACATTTCCCAGTGGTTTAACTAAGCTTTGGGAGACCCTTAATTCAACTCTGACATGGTGCAGGCATATACCAGTGTACTTTTTCTAGGCAGCGATAATGATATGAGGTCTTCTGCCTCTGCAGTACATGAGTTTTAGAAATCAAAACCATTAAAAATAGTGACAATGCAAAAATATCTCCCCACACATTTCTCTCCACACAGACAATGTGATTCTATGTTTCTGATTCAGACTACAGATGTAGTCTCTGAGCTGCTCTCAAAAGGAAAATGCCAAGCAAGAATGAGATTTCACCTTCTCTTTTATCTTATTCCTTCCCTCAGTGTCACTGGAACAGCAAAAACAACCAACTTCTTTTTGCTTGTCCACAGTTACTGTTCTGGAGTGTTAGACTTTGTCAAGGGAACGTTCATTCATTTTCATCCAGTCCTTGTACAGATGACGATGTGCTGGGGAAGCACAAGTGATGTTAAATCCAGACCACTAATCAATGTAGTACTCCAGGGAGAAAAGCAATGGTTCAGGGCAGACTGATGAAGATGCAAGATTTTGGAGCAATTACAGGAAAAAGAGGATGGGGAAGGTTATTTACAAATTCTGACTTAAGACATCTAAATTAGATGTCTTCAGGTGTACCTGAATTCAGGTGTGCCTGAATTCATCTCAGGCACACCTCCCTTTTTTCTCTTCCTAAATAAAAGCTGCAGGAGACTGAATGGTACCTAAGGCAGTCTAGCTAGACAGAAAATGCTGCTTATGTTAACCACAGCAAAAATTACACTTCACTTTTTTACATTATCAATCTCTATTTTATAATGTCGATATCGTGTCAATGAAACAACATATGCCAAACAGATTTCTTAAATAATTAGCATTCATAATCATATTAAGACTATACAACCCTGGAGGGGTTATATATAAGTCTCACTTATGTGCAAAATGTACATACTGAAACTTAAGCGTGGAATAGAGAATCCAGTTTATCCTTAAAAAAAAATTACTACATTTTTCATAACTAATCCTGCCTAATTGCAAAACAAGATAAGTGCCAACGCTTGCAGATGCCTCCTTTTCCAGTGAAAATTAACTCTGCTCACTTAAAGGTGTGAAATTTAAATTTATGTATTAAATTTCTTAATTAAAAATTAACCATTATAAAGGTGACAAATTGAAAGGTAAATGATATAGATGCTGATATAGATGCTAGCAATAGAGTAGCTAGCAATAGTTTACAACAGGAGTAAAGACAAATTCCTTAAAGATTTGTAACTAAAAACATCTACATACATAGAAATCTAAATATGCAGGAATAAATCTCTCATAATAATCACAACCATTTTGGAACACAAACGTACAGCGGATTTTATGCTATAAAAAGGATAACAAAATGCATTTATTTTCCCCTGTGTCTTTATAAAGTACGATCCTGACACCTTTTGTTAAATCCAAATTTACAAGTCCAGTAACCACGTTCTCCTTCCTTAAATGCTTCTACATAAACTACGAATTAACTATTTTTTTGCCTTCTGCCTTTCAGCAAGATGCAACCCTAAAATATATTGATGAGCAGTATGCCACTTGTATCATTCTGATTGAGTTTCCAGCTACTTAAGTCTACACAAAACAGTTATGGTTGTTGAAAAGCTTGGGATACTGAGTAGTCTCCAGGCTTTTACTGCATGAGCTTAACTTGAAGCACCACCACCACCTCACAGAGTACTGCAAAATAATCCAAAACCCATTCTTACTAGGGGTGACTGGAACGAAAAATAGCTCTTTTTCCCATAGCTAAAAGCTTTCTAGTTTCAGCTTTCTAGTTTCATATGTAGTTGCTGGCCCTGACCGTATATTAGCTCTTCTTGTGGTGTCCTTCTGGGACCATGCTGTGGCATTTCTTCACTTTTCCAGATATCAGGTTCTTCAATCACTAGCCTCCTTCATCAAGCTCCATGTGAAGCTTCTACCTGGCACACATCACAGTTCCCCAACCAAAACACCCATACCCATGCCAGTACTGCTCAGACGCTCATCTTCAAGTAAAAGTACACTTTAATGTAAAGCTTACCAGTAGAAAAATGCACAAAACAACTGCTGCTTGGTAAGTTACTTCCAAAATTTACCACGTATGGAAGAGGAGTACAGAAATCTGAAGGTACCAGAGCTTTCTGCCTCAAGCTTCCTTAAATAAGTGACTCCCTAACAAACAAGAATATTCTGTGTTGTGCTACGAGTAATGATTTGTGTTAAAATTACAAAACTCTGAAAACAGAAGTTAATCAGGGAATCTCAAGCACATGGTGAACCCCATTGTACGTCTCATTGCTAGGCAACAGAAAAAATACTCTGTTAACATGTAGTGCAATTATATTATAACACTTTACTTAATTTATGGCACTGAAACCACCTTATTTTATGTATTTTCTTCAAATTCATGGATTGAAAAACTTAGACTTCATCAAATAAATAGTCTCATTGTATAACATAGAAGGTACACCAACACAGCAGTAGCAGAAAGGATGTTTTGCTGCCGTGCATAGTAGCAGAAAGACAAGCTCTTCTCACATCAGTTCAAAAACACAAGGAAGACACCTAGGTGTGCAAGTGTTAAATATACATGAAAATTATTTTCCACACACCTCAGAGTTGTGCCAGCACAATTTTTGGAAGGCAGATGGCAAACTGGATTGGAAAACTGCTCCTTATTAAAAATAACATTTTTTAAATCCTCATAATTTTATTCTTTCTTCCTCTCTATTTCTAATCTAGGGTACAAACAGATCTAAGACCTCTGAGACTCTAAATTGCACCACAAGGACATCGATATAACTGTTACAAAGAACTGAGCTAGTGCTTTTGCCCAGGAGTGAACAGTGGCCTGTAACCACATGGACCTGCTCAGACTCAGGTTGGAGAGCTCTCCAACTCACCACATTGCACTCTGTAGACTCCTACTTGCTGCAAAATAGAACAAAATTAGAGGATGATGAACACTGTGGAGGTCAGTTGCTTCTTCATTATCCTCCCACAGCAGTACATAACCAGTACAACAGGCTTTTATTTAACACATCATTGAATATAATTTGGAAGGTTCTATTTGTTATAGAACTGCACACATTATTTAATGAGGGAAAAAATTTCAGGTGTTACTAAATATCAGCAGAGGAGGAAAAAAAGGGGGAAGAGACATTTTTAATTAACTTAAAATTGGAACATATAATCAGAGAAGTAGCTTTCTGAAATCTACTATTGCCATTCTTTCAACATTATTAAAATGGGATGTATAATCAGGCTGTGACATAAAACACTAATTTGAATGCAAATCCTGTTTATACGCAACAATTTACCAAATCAGGACCACTAGTCTTCATGTTCTCAATCAGTTCTAAGAAGTGTGCCTGTATGCAAATGCCACTGCATACAAGTAAATGAGCTCAGATTAACAGCACATTAGAGGAGTTCCCTTTGCAAGCACTGAACTGATGGCAGTTACAAAAGCCTGCCTCGAAGCATCTGTAATCTGTCAGCACCTCTGCATGTACAGAAGTGTTAATATCTTTGCCTCTCTAATATATACAGTGCGTAAAACATTTCAAACCATAGAAATATAATTGCACTTCGCTTAAGTATAGCATTCATCTTTTTTAAAAAAGATTTAACTTGACATTTATTGTTAAGCAATGTAATTAAGTGCCATGTGCTTCTGTGTATTTTCCCTTGCTCAGAAATACCATGAATGCTCCTATGTAAATTACTTTAATCAATCACTCTGTTTATGTGACAATTCATAATCAAAATACCAGATATGCATTTTAAGTAAGGGCTCCATATAGCAAATTAAACCTGAGATAGAGCATGGAGAAAAAAAAGATGGCATTTCTGTTGAGGAATGAAGCCTGAGAATCCTCTGTGCATGAGGTAGAAGTGACAGAACATTAGCACAGAAGAGGGATTGCTACTTGTGGTTCTGAAGTAATCCTGGTGTTTGGTAAATAACAGAAGATATTATTTATTTGTTCTCACTAAGAGGAATACATGCAGAGTTTCAATCAAGCAGCACTGCAGGTGCAGACTTGGCAGCAGCCAGCCAAGCTCTGAACACCAGTATCAGCAAAGTACAAGAGCTATGTCACAGACAGCTTAAGGGCTGTTCCTGCCTGACCCCCCCTCCTAACTACTGTGTTGGGTATGCATGTGATTTAGGACAGGCAAACAGCTGAACATACTAAAGGTAAGAAATTTTGTTGCAAATTTAGTATGCATACGCATACAACTGTTCACATGCTTAAAAATCTCTTAATACAAGATGAAGCAAACATTAAAAAGTAATTCCTTGAAAATTTACTTAAAGATGCTGATTAAACATGTATAGACAGTGGAAATTAGAAGAACTGGCTTCATGATAAAAGAAAGAAGATTTTTAAGGAATAGTATAATTAAACTTATGATATGTTAATTAATATTTATTCTCAAAAATATTTGATAAACTAAAGAAAGGAGCATTTCCCAGGCGTAGAACAGAAGACGCTTATCCCCTCCAGTAACTCTCTCAACAGTGAAATAATGGCTTACGCCATAGCAGAGTATTCCATAGTACTTAATACAACTTGACACTTTCTGAACAAAGAGCATTGCCCCTTTGACTTGTCCTGTGATGTTTAACCAATCTTGAAGACCGACAATCCAGTATTGCAATAGTTCAAATACCCTCTGAGGTATTTCTGAGCAGCCTATTTTGCCAGAGTATACAGAAAAATTGAGGTGAAGCATCTGAACAGTTTACTCCTCAGATTTCCATAAAGTGAAGGAGATTGTCCTCTTCTTTCCAAATACAGACTAAGAGTAACTTTAAGTACCTAGGAAGGAAATCAGAGTCCTGTTCAATTCAACCACTGAAACAGAAACTGGCCTCCTCCTCCCGATGGCTTTTAATAATATAGAAATCTGAAGGCAAATGAAAAATATGATGCAGTTGCCTGAAATTTCTGTCCTATATAACCTACAAAATGAAGCAACTCCCAAAAAACAAGTATGAAGTGGCCATTCTGCAGAGGGTACTCCAGGAGACTGAGGATAGGCACTTGACACCAGGCTCCTCCTCCACTTCAGGAAACCCTACCAGTGCCATGTCAGCCTTAGTGGCATAAGAGAGGGCACAGAGATGTGGACCAGCCTGACACGTCCTCAAGAGTCTGAGGCTGGTCACTGGGGACAAGTGAGAAGGAGTGTCTCTATGCATCCCCAGAATGATTAATGGAGATGGAATCAACACTATCATATCTAACAAAATCTCCCACTAGATTTGAGTTATTGCTGTGAAAGAGCCTTTGTGAGTTGAGACTCCTATTTCCCAGGGAAGCACTTGTTCCCTAAAAGGAGACAGTTTGAGAAACAAACTGTATTATGCACTCAGTCTTGAGACTGATAATTCATCTGCTGCTCTCTGTCCTTGACCCACAGTCTGTACTACATGATTTGCAGGAAATTTTCTTCAGAAATATATATACCATCTTTTCTTCCTGTTCTATGACACAGAATTGTCTGTAGTTCAGCTTCTCAACAGCAACGTCTAGAAAAGAAACATGGAATGAGACAAGTTTCAATTCGTATGCCTTTTAGCAATGAAGTTAAACAAAAAAAATAAAGTAACATAAACCTTAACAAACCAGAATAAACTGGGCTAGCATCACATCATCTAATTCAATTAACAACCAGGTTGATGCAAATGCTTTACAGACATCACCTAAGCTACAAAGTCTCTTTGAGCTCTCCTTATTAGTACACAGGGACATGTGCATCATCTAGCTATCAGTCCCAAAGTCAAGAAAACATTCTTAAGGCAGTGTTATCAGGATTCCTGTTAAGCTCATAAAATTTATGTATGCTGTCTGGTTCAGATATTCCCTACAACAACAACAGATGGAAATAGTACTAGCGTTGGTAACAACTACCGAAAGGGAGAAACTTATTAAACTCATCCTTTATATATACTCTTGCCAGTATTACTCTAATGATATTAAAAGCTGATGTATAGTTTAAAGTCAAGTGCTTAAGCTATACAATGGAAAGGAATGTTCCTAATTCTCTCTGCAAGTCATTTAACTTCCTTAAACTTCAATTCATATCCTGGTACAATAAGAAAATTCATAAATTCATTACTGGGGTACTAACAGACTAATACAGGCATCAGTGTCATTGAGACACTCATTTTAAATTAGTACTTAAACATTAAATTTAACAAGTCAGAAAATTCTGTTTCTTAAGTACATTAATGCATTTAATTTAATTAAAACCACAACAGTACAGAAGCATTCTTCAGAGGCAAGTCTAAGACCTTCAGGAAAAGGATAACAGAAGAAAATAACATGACAAATACTGTTCAAATCATTTAAAATGCTGCTGAAGAAAACCCTCCAATACTACCATAAACAGTGCAATATAAAAACTGGAATAGAATCAATTAGATGTAGACCACTGAACTGAGGCCAGACACAGTAAGTCTCAATACAGGACTGGTTTTCCTGTCTGGTGAGATGTTATCCAATCTCAGAGTAAGTAGCCTTAACGTGAAACATTAATTTTCCAATAATAAAATGTTATATACATGTATTTTACAATAATCTGTTTTCCACCAACACTGATAAAACCCCATTGTCCAAACCTGATGTACTTAAAATTAAGATGCATATCCTCCACAGTCACTGAATTCAAAATAGTCTGCCCTTGCTAATGAAACCAGCATTGGAGAGTCCGCTTGAGTTACCTGGAGCACAATAATGAATATATCCAACAAGAAACAAGATGTCACAACAAGGCCGCATAATATATAGTATCCTTCGCTTCCACAGCAAGACTCCAGAAGATGAGAGAGAGTGAAAGAGGAGTGCAAGTGAGAGCACGTGCAAGAGGAAGCAGAACTGATTCACTGGAACTCTTGACCAGGGACTATCTGTAGACTCTGAAGCTGATAGATACAAGTTTTCTGTTAAAAGAACTGGCTTTACGTTGGCTGCAAAGGAACAAGAACAACTATATATGGACTGTTCTTCCAGAGAGCGAAACACAGAAAGCACGTTAAAATACAGACAGTATGTAAAAACAAAAATCAATTTAAGAATTACACACTTTTGCAATTGCACGCACAACATTCCCACAATTAAAGATGTGCTGAATGTCTTACTGTTAGAGTAGCAAAAGCATTTACTATGGATTAGACAACAAATATATGACAGCATTGTATAAAGATTGCCAAAATAATTGCTATGCTTGCAGAACCAAGCTTTTGCATTCACTGGTGCCCTCAGTTATAAATCTGCAACAATAAATTAAAAGTGTTACTTGTATTCTAAAACTAATTAAACTACTTTGCTGAAGGTGCTGAAACCTTGAATTTTAGGGACATTCAGTGATTACTGCCAAGAACAGGACAGGTTTCATATTTTCATTTTTATCCTGGCGTTTGGCTACAATTCTTACTTCATCGTTGATACACAGAGAAAACTGTTTATACCTAGCAAAAAAACATACTTAAAATGGGCACCCACTAACTACACAGTGAAAGAAGTGTACATGAAAGGCATCATTCTGCTAATAACAATTTTTTCTTTTGAAAGACACTGTTGATAGACTAAAGCAGTGTAAAAGCAGAACCATCTATTGGAACTTCATAAATAGTACAGAGAAGCACTGGGTTTTTTTGGTCAGGGATAAAAAAGGCATTAATCTCTGGTGCCTTCAGCACATTTATTTCATATTTGTGTCAATCATTTAGCATGTGAGAAATGGTCAGTTTCTCCAAAGAACATAGGTACAAAAACTGCTGCCATTCTTGGGTATCCACAGCTATTTTCTGGGAGCAAAAGAGATATGGGAGGATGTTGTGAGTGAAGGGATCAGTGTCTCAGTTTTCAATGGTCACACTGCAAGTCAGTTCATTTAAAAAAAATGTGTAATTTAAAATATTAAAAAAACTATACTGATATCAAATTAAGACTTGTGTATATAGTGACATTGATATTTCATTTGCTAAGTGAAATTGAGTGACTAATGCTGAACAATGTAATAGTGTTGCTATGATGGGGAAGACAGTTCACTTTTGTTTTGAACAGAAATATGAAAAATGTCTAAAAATGAAAAAAAAAAACACGTCTAAGAAGCAGCCTTGGCAAGTTCCACATACACGTTCAGAAGCAAACCTAAAACCTCTCCTAAAGATTTTGACTGCTCAAGAAGTGAACGCAGCTCCAGCAGAAGGAAGCACCGCAGCGGACAGACTGACTCCTTCCTCTTTTACACCCGCATGCATCTCCTCAATTTGTGTGCATGTGTGGTGTGTTATTTACTGCCAGGTGTCAGGAGGCTCTTTACTTGACTTGGCACAACAAAGTCCAAACTGACAAAACAGCTTGCTAATAATCAAAAGATAATTTGGCAATCACCGCTAAAAATTTATTGCTGTCCTCAGGCAAAGCATCGCTTGCTAGTAGAAAATATCAATGTCCAAGTATTTTAGCTGTAATTTGAACTGCAGCCCTAGGAAAGGAAGTTTGTAAAAGGAGTGTGGAACTTTGATTGTGTCATTTCTGATAATTATGATAATGATCTCTGTACTTCAGAATTTCTTTACCTTTCCTGTCATAGCTAATATTTGCCAGGAGCATTGAGGAGAGCCAGCTGAGGCACAAACACTGTCTGCCCTTCATCCATAATTATTTCAACTTACTTCTGCAGCACAGTTTTAGTGGTGCAAGGACAACATATTGGACCCAAGCATTAAGGCAGCAGCACCCAAAACCACCTCAAAAGTAACTCATCTGATTCGCAGCAACTCATAAGCTATGAATTAGGTGAAAGTCAGGTGCCTGTAACCCACAGTAACCTGGATGCTTGAGACAAAACTACACATTTTCATCACAAAACGCACAGATAGTGAAAATTCTTTTGCTGCAAATATCAAAATCCCGCTGTGCACTAAGTGATAAGACAAGAGGAAAAGGCCTTAAGGTGCACCATGGAAGATTCTGATTGGATACTAGGAAAAAGAAAAAATTCTTCATCAAAAGGGTTGTGAAGTATTGGACTAGGCTGCCCAGGGAAGTAGTTGAGTCAACATCCCTGGAGGTCTTCAGAAAACATGTAGATATAGAGCTTAGTAATATGGTTTAACAGTGGACTTGGCAGTGCTAGGTTAAAGGTTGGACTAGACGATCTTAGAGGTCTTTTCCAACATAAATAATTCTATGATTCTACAATTTTAAGTGTCAACCAGAAGACCATTTGGGGTCCATTAATTACACATACCTTTGTGAATAAGAATCAAGTCTTACAGGACCAATCTAGCAGGCATGCTCAAAATGCACCTGTCAGTGATAACACCGAATTCAACACAAAGCTGAGCACTCACAGCCGTTTTAAAGTGAACGCACATGCCAGAAGCCTGTGGTTCTGCTGCTGTAATTGTGGCTTTTGATATCGTAATTAGCTGCATGAGAGAACCCATACAAGAAGTGGAAGATATGAGTTTCATTTTCTCAAGCAGGTGTCATTTATTTCAGCTAGTGTACAAGGAACACAGGAGTCACACAAGCAAACATAACCCTTTATATAAACTTGGTAGCTGAAGAATTCACCTGGAAAGCTGAAACATTGGACTAACAATTTCCTGCATAGCGCTGGCTATGCTGCTAGTTTTGGTCCCAGAAATTGCACATCCCTGTTCGTAGAGTAAATGGTATAGCAGAAGGTTTTGACTGCTTTATGCAGCTTCATGGCACCCTCTTGGGAAATGGGAAATACAGGTTTAAATGTAAAACTGAGAAAGAAACTGAACTCACAGCTCTCTTGTCCTGGCTGAATGATTCCCTTCCCAGGCTATTATTCTGAACATAGAATAAGCCTGTCAAGTTAAACCAAGAGAAAGGTCTTGGCACCTTACAGAAGATACTCAGTTTTGGCTCTAAATCTCAGCTCCACAGAGCTGTCTAATCCAGGCTACAATTACGTGCTGAAATCCAGGACAGAAACAAAGTGAGACACATCCCATAGGCTTTTCCTAATAGCATTCTTGCTCGGCAATTTCAGGATTGCTCATTTCCAGCCCGTGACCCTACGAATTTGACTTGCACCATTAAATTTCACTTACTCCCCATCAAGCTCTAAACTTCAGCACTTTAAAGATACTGTACCTATTTTATTGAGGCAGTGGCAAAAAGTCTGAAGTAACCTCTCAGCAACACTGGGAGGGCTTTCTTCTAGGCTTTGACTTTCCAATTCCATTCTGGCAGGCAGGGCACCTACCTACCTGCAACGTTCAGCAGAGCAATACCCATGTCCCTTTTTCATTTGAACTACGGCCGGAAAGAAAAGACTTCCTTATCATTGGAAAAGAAGGTGATAGAGTGGCAATAGCTACCTACAACACTCAATATTTTGAGAAGTGTCACATCAATTCTGGAAATTTTGAGTAATGATTTATTTTCTTTTCTTTTTTCCCAGTTCTTCTACCACCAGTACTCCAGTTTAGCAAACACTTGAGAACATCCTTACATCGCCGCCTCTTCTCTCACAGAACAAAGCTGGATGCCATTTTGGACACAATGTTCCGAACTTTGCTACAGACAGATGATGCCAACTCTTAAACCTCATGACAGTTTCTTTTAAAGCTGAAGGAATTACATACATATATACATACGCACACCAGTTCTAGCCCTAAGGCAGCCATTTTGAACAACCATGAGCTCTGCCGTTTCTTCCTGTCTAGTCAAACCCAGAAACACAGTTGTGTGTTTTGCATTTGTTTTATTTTATGCAAAGGAGGGCAGACACATGCATACCTGTGTAATCTGTGCTGGAGATGAGACTACTGGAAGCAGAGCAAAGAAAACACTCTCACAGCCCGTTCCCACAGCAGCAGTAGCTGCACAGTCATAACCATGACAGCTGAGGAGCCAGGCCAAGAAATGTTTGCTGTAAATACATTCTCACTCAGTTGTTTTTTTGTTTTTTTTTTTAATCCTCAAAGACAGTTAAAATACATTTACTGCAAATGCTTCCAGTTCAGCACTATGTTGCTGGCTAATGTTTTTGTTTTCTTCTGGCTTTTCTAACACTTCTTTTTATGATTGTCAATTCCTTTCACAGACTATAATCCTTTTTCATATCAACTGCTAACGCAAGCCAATAAAGCAACAGGGATCTGTATAGATCCTACTTCCTTCATTAAGGGAAGAAAAGCAACAAAACGGGTTTTGTAGCTTCAGCTGGAACAAAAGAATCAAGCCTATATTCGTTCAATCACACCTTTCCCAAAACACAAAGGAGCACTGGAGGCAAAGGGATACGGTACAGGGTGGCAGCAGGAATGCTCTGGGTGTGAGGACCTCAGAGGGCTGGGGGTGGCAGGAGGGACGTTCTGCTGTCTTCCACTGCATGGGCTGCAGGACATCCCTCAGTCTGTGTTTAGCTTCTCATCTCCAGGAAGTATTGCACTGCCCTTGCAATATGCACACACTTCTTGGGACTGGTTTAGGCAGTTCTCTCTGAATATACAGGGCCCTTCAAGACCATTATTAGTATTTTAGCAAATTTGCTATGATTACACAAAGAATTCTTCTAACGGGCTTTTCTAAACATCAATGCCCCAAACTAAAGCTCATAGAAATCAGTTTCAAGCCCACTGGTTTCAGTGGGCTTTGGATGAGAAGAAGTTAGGCTATTTGTCCTTTAGTCACAGCAAAATGAATTGAACTAAAATCAGGATAGGCTTCCCCACCTCCCAAAACTCCTTTATAAGGTATGAGAGGGCATCTTATCCTACCCCCAAACAGGTTCCTTACATTTGGTGATAAGGCATGTGCCTCTTGACCTTCCCTGCTTTTAAATGAAAGCTCATGAAACACTTAAGGAAAAATCTCACATGCATTCAGTTACCGTCTGTTGCCTGCCAGCTGCAGATACAGGCCAATTACGTGCACCCTTAGGAGTATTTCAAAGCAGACCTTACTGCAAAGTTTGGTCACTGCTACTACTGAGTTCTGCTCCCCTTTTCAATGTATCTCAATGGCAGATCTCGACCTTTCTAAATAAAACAAATACATTGATACAATGATCCTCTATATAATGAAGAAGTGTCTGGATCTTTTTGTACTTTGGATCACAAAAATAAAAACAGAAAAGCAACTGAACTGCCTCAAGATGCAACCATTCTTCATGCTCTGAAGAACAGTGGTATCTCAACTTTTTTAACCCTCCCTCCCGCCCCCCCCAAAATCACAAAATAACAGCCTCTGGCCTGGCCTAACAATCTCTATGCTCACCTCAGGCTAAGATAACCCAAAATAGAAAATTAGAAGAGAAGACATACTTAAAAAAAAAAAAAAAAAACGTTAAAATGCTGGCAACATTTTTTTTTTTTTTACATGTAGTGACACCTGGTGAGACTACCATATTTTAAAATTATGCACTGCAGAATATAAACACATCTTAGTAGCTCATAATATAAACACAGCTTTGTTTAGCTTTTTGAAACATAAACTGTAAATAGCCTGCTACAGACTATATGCTTCAGTTTCTCAATTATTTGCAGACCAGATAAATGAAAATTTTTACTAATTTCGACACTGAATTGTTTTGAAATATTCAACTGCAAAATGCTGCAGAAACAAAATACAGAGAAAAATATTAATTATCTGCCTTTAGCATACAGTTCATGCACATCTATTGATAAAGACAACCGTACAGACTGTTAAATGTATATTATAAGGCAAGAATATGATTACTACTGATCACTACTGAACCTCCCGATCACCCCTGCTACAATTCCCCACCGCAGCACCTCAACCTTTTCCCGTCTCTAGAATCTACCACCGTAATGGAAGTTAAATGTCTTCAAGGGAAATCTCTTGACGGAATGCCCTTCCAAAACCAAAGAGTGTTAAAAACCACAATCCAAAAATATCTTTTTGCTTCTTGCTTTACTGCAGTGCTTTTTTTTTTTTTTCCCTCCAGTTGCTCTTTACATTTACAATAAGAATAATTTTCATCATTGACTCACTACTACTATTCTGGGGATCCTTTCAATTCATTTGAAATATAGCTGCAAAAAATCAGAGCCATCAACTTGTTATTGTTGCCTTTCTCCTGACCCAAGACGTGTCATTCTCTGCTGAATCCCTCTCATCCACCCATACTCTCACTAATTTTATCCGAAAAAGACATTTTTTCCCCACCACGCTACTAATAATTTCAACCTACAGCAAGCCCCCAATGATATTACCATATAAGTGATTAAACTTTTTTTTCCTAGTTCATATTTAGAATGCTCATTCAAGACAAAGATTATTTGGGTTTGAATATATTGTCTCTGCCTATGGGGATCTGATGTAGCACCTGTCAAGTGGCCAAATGGCTTTAAGTGCTACTGTGGAAAATATGCTCTCATTCATTATATTGAAACTTGCTCGTTTGACTGAAAGACTTAATTATATATTCATTTGAGCAAGACACAAGATGTCTTGCAAGCATGTCTGTTTAGCTTTGTGATTAGGACACTCACACAAGAGAGACACCTGCATTCCATTTTAGGTTTTGATCACTGGCTAAAGCATTCAGTCTTCTCTTTCAAAGGCATAACCTTCTTCTCTTCTCTGAGCTGCAGATAAATTATATATGCTGCTAGTCAAATAAGCAGCAGGACGTCTACTTCAGAATTAATCATAGATTCACAGAACAATTTAGGTTGGAATGGACCTCAAGATGTTTTCTGGTTCATCGTTCTGCACAGAGCAGGACCAACTGGGAACAGGCTGCTCAGAACCTTGTCCAACTGAGTTCTGAGTATCTTCCAAAAGAGAGAATCTGTAATCTCTCTAGGAAATCTTCACTTTGCACATACAGGAAGCAACTACCTCCATCTTCTCTGTATATATCAGTTAGGTAGCTAAAGACAACAGCTCAGATGTCCTCTTAACTTTCTCAAAATCAAATATATCCAGTATTTACGGTATCTCTTATTACATGCTTCAGACCCCTTACCACTTTGATGGCTCTTTGCAGAAGATGCAAGTAAGGTAGCATGTACGATCAGGTGTTAAGCAATTGTGCATATATCTGCAGAAGACATTAAGCATTATGCTACAAAAAAAAGTTCCAGATGCATATACATATACACACACACACACAATGCTATAAAAATACTACCACCATTACCTCTGTTAAGTGCTGATTTCAAATCAGCTCTGCACTTAGTAGAGAGGAACTTCAAAAGGAAAGTGGCACACAAAACCTCCACCTCCAGCCAGAACATACAACTATAATTATCACATAAACTGAGTTCAAGTTTTTTTTAAAGGACGAGAATGAATCTTAAAGCTACAGCTCTAACCTGCTTTAGGTTAAAAAAAAAATCATTTGGTAATTTCCTTTGCTGAATTTATGTTCTTTCAACACATTTTTAGGGGATAAAGTCTGTCCATGCTTCAAAGTGCAAGGTCCCATTTCCTTTTGTTCATGTGCAAGTGCTCTGCATTAGAAGGCTTATATCATTTGCTTTCTACTAGCTTCTCTGTATTATTTCCGTTCCAATTATATCCCTTCCAGTGAAAGTTCATTTAATTTTCTTTCAAAATGTACCTCTTGTAAAACAAAGGCACTAAACTGTTGCTAAAAGGAGCAAGGAAGAAATGGAGATTAGATAAATTTAGCATTAAGCCACTCCAGAGAACTTTGTTGTCTTTCTAGGAAAAATGTGTTCACCCTTCTCAGGCACATTTAAGGAACATTTACAGCTCACAACACCTTCAGCAGTTCTGAATGTTAGATTTTTAACCATACTATACCAAGGAGGCTGCCAATACACAAGATGTTCTTGCTGCTCCAGAGGAGCAGGATAAGGAAGAAATACAGGAGTCTTGCCAGGTAAGATCTGGCTAGTCTGCAAAACATAGGTTAAAATGCCATGTCAATGTAAGAAATCCTGTTAAGGATGTTAATCAACCAGAGATCCCTGCCTTGAAAAGAGAGCAGCTTCTTTGGGCTAGTTCCAAGTGGACTGGTTGCACTTAACAGAACTGCTCACACCTATAATCCCTATTGTGTGCTTCTCATAGTGACACAATTTTATTGATAAATATAGGAGAACACTACATGCTGAAATATGTACTTTATACCTGTAGTCCACTCTGTACTTGTATTTCAACCTGATGAATTGTTATTCCACATCTGTTAGGATGTGAGCAACCAGCATGTACTGTCCTTTACATTAAAATTTATATACTGTAAACAAAAAAATCCCCTTCACTTGTATTACTGCTGTGACTACAGTAACTATTAAACTGGTGGTCAAATGCAATGCCACTTCCCTTGTGCCAGCCTTTTGGCAAAACAATTGCCACAATATATTCTAGGATGTACAGCAACCAACTTTGCGGAGCCTAGATTAGTTCAGAATCATATCTACACTCTTCTATTTGCTCCTTTGCTGGTGAACTGTCAAGATGTTCTCAGGCTGTGTTATGGTTTTAGTTGAGTTAGAGCTAACTTTATTCGTAGAGACTTGGATGATGCTGGGTTTGGGATTTTTGATGAAAATAGTGGCGATAACACAGCAGTGTTTTAGCTGTCGCAGAGCAGTGCTTACACAGAGCCAAGGACTCTTCTGCTCCTTGTGCTGCCCTGCCAGCGAGGAGGCTGGGGGCACACCAGAGGCTCGGAGGGGACACTGCCAGGACAGCTGACGAGAGCAACCAAATGGATGTCCCATACCACGGGGCATCATGATCAGCAATAACAGCTGGGGGAGAGGAGGAGGAAAGGCGGACATTCAAAGTGATGACATTAATCTTCCCAAGCAATCGTTGTGTGACAAGTCCTGCTTTCCTAGAAGTGGCTGAACACCTGCTTGCCAACAGGAGGCAATGAATGAATTCCTTGTTTTGCCTTGTTTGCATGCATGGCTTTTGCCTTACCTAGTGAGCTGTCATTATCTCAGCCCATGAGTTCTCACACCTTTATCTTTTCAGTTCTCTCCATCTCACCTGGGGAGAGCAAGCAAGTGGCAGTGTGGTACTTGGTTGCCTGCTGGGTTAAACCACAACAGACAGAAGTGGAAATGGTGTTAGAAAACTTACAGTACAGCATCTATAATACAGCGGTAATGACCACATAAAATCCTTGTTGCAGTAGCAGTTTAAACCAGACTACAGAAAGTTTTGCTTGCCTTCCCCCACCCTCCCACCCCTTTTTCTTATAGGTGCTCTTCCAAGGTTCTCAGCTGTCTATTTGACATTTACTTCAAAGCTTCTCAGCAACATCACTATTCAGGCACAGATTTTAGGTAACATTCATAGAAAAATAATTTAAAAAAATCAGAATCTTTACTATATTTAGCCTAAGGTTCACCAGGACTCATTTCCACAGCAAATACACCAAGACAATGCATTTTGAGGAACTCTTAGTCTGAATCATAGCACTGGGTCAGGAGACACAAACAGTAAAGAAGTGAGCACTGAACGGAACTATAAAGAAGAGAAGGCAGCTTCTGAAGTGTATGTTAAGTGGAAAGCAAATAGGAAAAGCCCAGTGCCACAGATGACAATGGAGAACTATCAAAACTTCTCTGCATGGGCTTTAATGGTGTTTTTACAGAAAAGATTTCAGAACTATCCTTTCAAAATTTTAAGTAAACCAAAAAATACTCTGTTCTACCTCACCTATAGGCTACCAAAATTCAAAGGAAGTGTTAACAAAGGTGGATGAGTTTTTATATGAAAACAACTGTTGCTGGGAAATGAGTAAAGTCTGGATAAGAGGAATGATCATTCTGCAACGTAAACAGGCTTAACGTACATCTCATTATGTTAACAAAAGTCATTTCTCAGCCACAACTAAACCTCAGATCATATGGCCCATGACAACTGGCCACTGTAATTTCAATGCATGTAAACTAGAGATGTTTAACTGAAAGGGAGCAGCACTGAAAAGCCATTCATCCACCAAGGATGAATTAGGCAAGGTGAATGAGAGGAACAAAACTATAGATGTATTATGAAAAGTGATGTTTGCAAAGCTCTTTCAATACTTGAGTAGGATATCCTACCTGCACAAAGTGCACAAGGAGCCACAGAGTGTATACATTTAACAAAATGTATTTTCCAGACAAACAATTCCTGAGATTTGATAAACTGCAAGAGTAAAAGAAGCGTTTAAATACTAATTACAGGCACAGACTGATTAAGAGTTAACAAGTTAATGAGTCAACAAGTCAACATTAATAAGTTGGGAAACTAGACCCTCCAGTGTTTTACTGGAGTATTTGAAGCATGAACAACTCTGAAAAACTGGTTCTTTTGTAAAGAAAGAAAAAAAAAAAAACACACTTATTTACAGAGCAAATACAAAACCTCTTAGAACAACATACACAATAAAGCCACCAAGACCTAACAGTAAACACCACTATGAAATACTAACAGTGTTTTTCATGTGAAAGCCTGGGAACTTCTGACACAATCAGTTCCATCAGGTGTTTTCTACCTGGCTGACTTAATTATTTTAAGAACTTAATATTTGTTAGCTTCTCTGAGTGCACAAATGTCCTTACATTAAAGTTATAGACTATAAATCTAGATTAGGGAGCTAATTTAGATAGTTTACATGTAGCTATAGAGGTAAAGCAGCTATTTCTTAAGAACACTGCCTTAGAAATTTAGAAGCAGAATCATTTTATTCTTGCAAGCAATTTTATCCTATCAAACAATTGGTAATAGCCAAACAACCAGAGCAGATAAAGAGAAAAGAGGAAACAGTTTCAGAAGACCCAAGAGATCACAAAACCATTTTCAACACAAACAGAATGATATTTATCACATGCTGTGGTCCTCTCTCATTCAGTTGTCCTAGGCTCTGACATTTGTTACTAGTCAATCTCAAGCATGGGTTAGCTGTGTCAGAAGGGAGATATTACAGTTTTTAAAACCAAAGCAGCATGTGTAAGTCTGGATAATTTGTCAGACGTTTTCTAAAGACCACCTGTTCATCTGAAAGAACCCACTGTTTTTTCTTGTCAGCTAGGAGTTTCTTTCTTCTTGGGAGAAGACGCAAACAACTCTTTCCAGCGCAGATTTAAGCAAACCCTGGTCATCAAATAGAGGCAAAGATGCTGCAGGAGAGAAGAAATGTAGCTATTAGGTCTTCCTCTTTCAGAAGGTAGGTTCCATTGTCAGCGAAATCACTGATGCCCTGAGCATTAATGGACTCTCTGCCTTGTTCCTGTTGCAGTCGGGCAGCACGTAACCACTTCACTGGCTGCTAGGGAGCAGTGAGCTCATTACACAGCACCATCAACACCCTCCATGAGGAAGCTGGCACACGTTTCCCATCTGGGGATACCTCCGACTGAAGTAGTAGCACTGCAGTGCCTGCCAAAAGGCTTCAGTCTCCCAGGGCTGAGTATTTGAATGCAGCAGGTGCTAACTTCAGCTCTGTCTTTGAGGTTTTAGGCTCTAGTCTTTGTCAGCCGGGCCAACACAATGTGACACACGAAGAGGGCAGAACAGCCTTCCACAGCAATTGGCATGGATACCTCTTAGTTTTAAATGTCAAGTCTAGACAAAGAGGTTCTCCCTTAAATTTTGGCACACGTGTCCTTTCTGACTAGAGCAACATTTGCCACTATTCTAAAGTCTGTTAGAAACAGAGAAGAATTCACTGGAAACAGGCTAGGGAAAAGGAAGAAAAAAAACCAAACAAACACACCTCCTTCTCAGTCATTAAGGGAGCATAAGTTTTGGAAGTATTTACAGAACACATACAAAAACCTAGTGATCTCCAAGCTGTATACATCAGATCTCTGGAATAGATGTCAGCCATGAACAATATGGGTCACGTCCAAGTTTAAACACAGAACTTTAATGCACTTAATGCATTTTTTCAGCTGTTTGTCTCATTAGCACTTCACAGATCTACTCGCACGAAGAAGGAAAAAACGATCTGTCAAGAAATAAAGAAGCTGCCCGGCTTCCATATGCCAGCAGTTTTATTAACCAACGATTTATCTGCATTACGCAGGGATAGTATTTCATGATTTTCATGTACCTGTCAAATGCCATCCAAGAATGCTTAGTGCTGCTGAATAAACAAGCACATACAGGAATGCAGCTGTAGATAAGCACAGACACCTATACATTCAAATTCTTAGACATTTGCAAAATATTCTTTAAAAATACACAAAAATGCATTAAAACGTGGTGATCCACTCATCAAACACACAGAACAATGACTACATAAAGAGAATAGATAAACACAGTAAGCTTCAACTTTTTCTCTTACCTGGAAAGAAAATAAAATTCTCTTATTCTCAGAATGGTCATAAGGTAACTGAACATAAGTGGAAGTCATGATCATAAGTTGTAATAAATACTTGAAATGCACAGGAAGTAAAATTAAAAAAAAAAAAAAAACAAACATTTTTTTCTACTTTTCTTTACAAACATCAGTTCCAAAAGGCCAGAAAATTGCAAATCAAAAGACCAGTGACAACATTGTATGAGTTCTGTACCACCAATCTTATTAGTTCATTTGAGATAAGCTCCAGGGATTATTGTTTCAAATGCATATTGCTTGCAGTTTGCCTGCTGTGAAGCTTTCATTAAGTAAGCAAGGCCACAAATGGCAGTTAGGTCCATGACTCTTGTCAAGTGTCCACAGGAAGATTTGTGCCATTTGGTTCTCCAGTGAAAACCTTTCTATTAAGTTACTGACACCGAGAAAATGATTCCTTAGTGCACAAAACATGTTTCAGAAGTCTGATAGCAACACAAGTCCATATAAAAGATCAAGACAAAAATTTTCACTGCTACTTTGAAACAATGTTATGGTTAATCACGTATCAGTTAGATATAAATCCTTACTTGTCTCAACAATTTCTCAACAGCCGACATGACCATGAGTCCTCTCCACACAACCGGGGCGGTCTCGTCTATCAAGAAGCCCATGGACATGCTGAAACAACACAGCACAAGGTTAGCTTTCCAGCACGATACCAAGTATATCTGTAAAGAAACTTGATTTGAATTGAAACATGCTCACCATGCGATTCCATAGTTCTTAAGGGGCCTCATTAGATTTTCTAAAACAAAAGCAAACAAGTTTTTTTTTGGAAGGGTGTTTTTGTTTTTTTGAAGAAGAAATAAGTTTAGACAATGGTTTCCTTTTCAGAGCAGTTTTCCCTCCCTCCCAGCAGTATTTGTTTATTTCCCCCCTCTCATTCCTTCAGTTTACATACGTGTATACCTTTGTCTATTCTACCTGAGACCCTAGCTCCACTTTGTCTTAGTTTGCAACAACTGGGATCACTGAGGTCTTGCCAGAATAACTGTGTATTTGCCCATATTATCACTCTCTGCTGCTGAAACCCAGACTTCACCAGCTTATAAAAAATCCCCTTGGCTACAAGGCACAGATCACCTATTTGTCCACCTTCTACTTCTGCAATACTTAGATAACTGCTGAGTCATTTTTATCAAAACAAAAGCAAAGTCCTAAAAAGCTCTGAGATTTTATTTATTTATTAACTGCGCTACCAATTAATCTTACAAATCAGAGGACCATTCCCTTTAAAACACCACATTTCAGGGAATTCCTCTTATTCCTCTTTCTACTGTTTGCTTTGAACCCCAGGTGAGAGGTACAAAATAAAGCCACCACTACATGCTGGTAACAGCTCTAGATAAGAAGTCCTAGAGGAAGTCTGCAGGACTTAGAAACATTTCTGTAGGAACAATATATGTTTATTTGGACATTACAAAAGTTATGTCCTTGTCATGTTCCATACTCCTATGCTTTCCCGTGTCAAGAAGATAAGTGGAGAAATATTGCAGTTGTTCTGCTGGCAAGGTGGTGAGGCAGCAGAAAGTAAACAAATAAAAAGGTAACATCAGTGCATACAGAGCAAAACTCTCCAAAAGCCAAAACCTCCTCTTTCTTTATACTCTCTGCCATCTCAATTCCCACCTTAACTCAAAATGGCACACGTGCTCAGACACACACACAGAAGAACCAAATGAATTTTATTTGAGCCTATCCAGTTTATTTTAAGAGCATGTACAGGCAGGAACTAGCAGAAAACTGCAAGAACAGTAAGCCATAAAAATTATATTACAATACATATTTTGACAGAAACCTTTGATGCATCTAAAGTAAATATATATATAGCAAAATCAAAACAATGTGGGTAAAATGCTGTGCATTCAAAGCTGAACTCCAAATTCAGACAAAGCAACACCCAGGAGCATTCAAATTAAACAGCTAAAACATACAGATGAAAGCTTTCAAGCAATGAAAAGTAAGCAGGCAATCAAGCCATGTAATTCTGTAGAAATATGGTCAAAAATAAATTAGGTATGGTTTTTGTATTCACAGTATTTTGGTTTACAAATCAAAAAGACAAAAACAAACTAAACAAATCACTTGCATGACTACTGTGCTGTTACTCAAGAAGAGAAGGGCTTGGACTGATTCACTGAGCTAGCTCAATACACTTGTGTAGTTCTGTTCAGTTTGCAGTCAGGGCTGAGTTTTGGTAGCATTATACTGTCTACCCATATTTCTAGTACTCAGGCTTACTTCTTCCCGCTGCAAGATTGCTTGGCTATGAAGATGTTGATGACATTTGAACTTGAGCCTAGAGACTCCTTTATGCACTGCTTTGGTGTCCTTGTAAACATACATACTGCCACAAATTACAATCCTGTTAACAGTCTTGAGAAAAAAGATTGCTTTCATATTTACCTACAAAAAGGTTGTAAAAAAGCATCAGCAACAGTATATATTATTGCAGCATCAAGGTCTGCTTCATCTTTACCATTAAATAGGAACAATTTAAAAAAAAAGGATGAGGGAGAACCAATTCTTGACTGCTCAGCATGTGAGGATGAGGAACTGGAAGATAAGAAAGGAAAAGCTGCAGAACGTCTGAAAACATAAGAAACTTCACCAAAATATCATGCAACTTCTCAGTTCAATCCAGGTGCTTTAATATGTCAGTCAAACATCTGAGACAATCTCAGATCCACTACCTGCACAGTTTCTGCTGTACATAGCACAGGTGCAACACACTAGCCTCACACAACAGACACAGCTTCATCCTTCTCCTCAGTGGGTAACAGGAGAGTTGCTGTGGGTACACAAACACTGATTTACAGAGTAAGCAAAGGAATCTCTGTTGCTAAAACGCATGCATTGTTTACTTCTCAACAGTAGAGATTCATTTTTATCAAAACTGGATCTTATATCTTGGTTAATACCAAGGGCTATAAACTGCTCAGAAGAGCAAAACTTAATCAAGTTTACATACTGCACAAGAACAATTCCCAACCTGCTGTATATTCTGGCTATAACATTCTGCATATTCTCAAAGTAATACAAAATACCGCAAAGCACCCCACTGCCTGCCTACTGCTAAAAAGCATTCTTACGACTATCTGAAACCTAAAGTGCTTCAGTGGGCTCTGGTAATCACCCTTGTCTCATCAAAAGCAACAGGCATTCTTCCTCCTTCACCCTGGGTCTCACAAAGATTTTCTAAAGCATAACATGTAAAGAAGATTAAGCGAAATGAGTTCTCAGTAACATCTCTATTTCCTATTTCTTTCAGAGTACAGTTAACACTTCCTTCTCTGTTATCAGATGAGATGCCTACTATACAGCTTCAGAAAACCAAGAGAAAATAAAATAAATCTAATTTCTTAAAATTGTAATAGACACAGCCCTACTATGCCATCTGTGTTAAAAGATCAGTTTCCTTGTTTGCAAACTGTAAGCAAGCTCAATGGCTCTAAATTAAAGGGTTCTTTGTTTTCAGTCAATGTGCAAACCCAGATCAATAAGATCAATAGAGCACCAACAAACTACCAATAAAATGCCTTTTCTGGTAGGGCACTGGAAAAAGCAAACGTGTGCAAGCTCATTAGAGCAGTTCAGCAGATGGCTGATTAAAAGTGTTGTAGGATTGGTCTGAGGACTGGGCTGTTACTCCCTGGGGGAAGAATGATGTTGAAGGCATTAGGATGGATCTTCTGCATTTGGTAAGAGGTATGCTTTGGGGTTTGAATTATTTTTTTTTCCCCAAATGCCAAGCCATGCAGATCACCCTAAGGAACTGAGTTCTTTTTCTCTAGAAAGCCTGACATAGCCGTTTGTGCTGTGCTAACCTGTGGTTACCATCAAAGTACATAGCTATGAGGCCTATAGGCATGGACATTTCAACTGTTGGTTTTGTTTCAAATCTGTTGACTGAAGCACTAGAGCAAGCAGAAGCTTCCTTTCAGTCTCATCTCATCAGGCAAGTATAGACCATTATTCCAGAAGGTTTTGATGTTACATTATACCTCATTAAGAGGCATCACACTGCTTAAGAAAAATAAAGGCAGCCTATTACATGGATGTTATTTCTGTAACATCCATGTAGGGAGGTAGTATCTCATTTTATGGATGAGAGATTGTGAAATCTGTGCTACAGATTATTCAAGATTCCTGCAGATTTGGAGACCTGTGCTGCATCCTTCCCAAAGGCAGCATAGAGCCATGGTTCCACTAATCTCCAATGTTAGAAAGCATGTAATGACAACTGATAAACATTCAGTTTTATTGCTGATGTTGCTTATTTTCCCTTGAAACTGAAAGAATTAAAATAAAAGCAGCTAACCTAGGCGTAATCGGTATACAACAGAAAGAAGTAGGAAAAGAAATCACACATCTTGTCTGTAATACCTCAGTCTCTGAATGGCATTTTAACATCTCACATTTAAGCATTAAAACAGCAGCTTTAGAAATATATTTAAAA
The DNA here is from genome assembly GCF_009819795.1 of Aythya fuligula. Classification (NCBI taxonomy): domain Eukaryota; kingdom Metazoa; phylum Chordata; class Aves; order Anseriformes; family Anatidae; genus Aythya; species Aythya fuligula. Next base: position 44,117,659 of record NC_045563.1, on the reverse strand, counting down.
GTATATTTCTATTTCTAAATAGCTCATAACTTTAAGTATTCCTTCATCTTCCATTGTATTTTATTAAAATAAAAATCCATGCAGCAACTCCTCGGCATACAATTATTGAAGTTTCAGCAAGCTGGTACTTCTTCACAGCGCACAACAAAGCTAAAGGTTCTGCTGCTGTTTATACAGCTCATCATTAGCTGAGATTTTCATGACAAATTGCCATTTTTACTCCTCCTCACATCTCAGCCATGTCTCACTGCCTCAAACACAGAAGATGTATGGCACGACAAAGCACTTTGCCACCACGCTAGTCAGAGAATGAATAAGACAGTGCAGAATATGCTGTGGATTCCAGTACATTAAACAAAATCATCTGAGACAAACTCAATTAACGTGCCATACATATAGACAAGCTGAAACAGATTTTCAGCATGGTCACTTGTAAAATCTGAACAACTTTTTGCATCATCTGCTTTTCAATTGTATACAATTTCATGCTGCAGTGACTACGGAATATTCTATCAATCTAAGTTAGGGCTCCAACTTACACAAAACTTTCTGTTAATCAGAGCAAACAGTAATTTTCATATGGCTGTTGCTATGCAGAAGTATAAGGACGTTATTTGCAGTCTAGTTTGACAGTCAGCTCTCAAGATCAGAAGCCTCTAATGGGAGGATCCAAGTTCCAGTGAAGGACTGGAAGGCTCCAGACAAGGCAGGGTTGAACACAGATTTCTAACAAACAAGAGAAAATAAAAATAAAAAATAAAAAAGTAGATAACTTCAGTAGGTTCATAGAAAATAATCATCTTTAAGCTGTGGAAAAAGGGGACATAGGACAGGAAAGGAAACAGACTAACAAAACAGTGGGCTTTGCTGGTGTCAATAGAATTGTCTCACACCACCCCAGATGCCTTTGGGAGCTAAGAGGTGTGCAGAGGCTTTCACTGAGGGTACAGGTGAGCCATACTTTCTGAAGGGGTAGCTTCAGCATGTTAAGAATGGTGCAAGTTTCCCATGGAAAGGCAACTTAATTCCACCCACAGCATGGTGATGTGAGAGGAAAGCGAGGTGCAGGGGAGGGGGGCAAGCAGCACGGAGCAGCCGGGCCCAAGCATCACATGAGAGAGCAGCCACCAAGCCACCTCAGAGAGGCAGGCTGCTGTCACCACAAGGTTGGTCAGAGTCACAAGCATCATTTTAACTGCTTACACCAGAAGCCCAGAATATTCTATGGCAAGTGACAGACTAATTGAGACTTCAAGTTTGATTTCACACTGCTACAAATTTATTTGAAGGACTGCCTCAAATGTATTGCAATTTGTATTTTAAGCTTGAAAGCGGAAGGCTGCGATTTCCCATTACGCCCTGTGCTAACAGTGTTATCTAGCCATGGAGGCATCACAAATGCTTAAACCAAAGTAAACCACCACAGAGACTCGAAGAACATTATTCAATACTGGCAACACAATTCAAGTTCAAGAAATAAATGCACAAAGAAACATGGCTTTTTCCAAAAGATTTGCTTCTCATATTTAGTTGGCCTAGCATTCCCATTAGGTTTTCACTACTTTTTTCCTGCTGGCAGACTGCAGAGGCAACAAGGCTCTGTGAGAGGCTTTTCATTACCAGAGTGGGTTTGCAGCTGTGAGATGAGTCCTACCCAAAAGCAAAAGGTCTAATTGCTTACTGGAAGATTATACATCCAAATTAAGCCTGGCAAAAGCAAACAGCACAAGGATTTAGTCATATCTTTGTTATGTTTTTAAGCATCATTAGCTTGTTAGGTTTGGAATAAAAGCACAGGACTAGTTTTTATCAGTATTTTATGAGTATTTATCAGGCAAGTTATGTGAAGCACAGCCTTGCTTCGGATGCTGCTGTGAAAGGAGGATTGCCCAAGTCAGTCATGTAACACAGGACAACAGACACGACAGAGTACCACGAACCCAAGGGACAGACATTCCCCATGCACTCCCTTCAGTTTAAGATCTAACTTCAACAAAACCCTGCAGTTAACCAGGGGCATCCACTGCTTTCCAAGAAAAAACATGGAACTCAATATATCTGAGTCAGTTCAGCCTTTTTAGGCTATATACTGTAATCAAGACAAAAAAAAGAAAGTGTCAATGAAAACAGAAGGAAGTAAACTGTTCAAATGATTATATGTAATTTTAATAACTGTTGAAGCTGCTGGATGCTAATGACAGATGAAAACTACAGTAAACTTGTTAACTCTCCATTTAAGACAAACAAATAAAGTGTTCTTTGTGTATTAAATATTCCCCTCTGCATTTCTCATGAATCACCTCCATACATCCTTTTGTGATTTTATTCCTATTTCACCATTTGTAAAATGAAGCTCAGGATTCTTTACAAGACTTATGACTATCAACTAAATCAAGGGAAAGAAATGTTAGCTTTTAAATTTTGTCACTTTTAGCCTCCTGTCACTATAGGGAAAGGATTAAAATATATTTTTCTATTTTTGATGTATTCAGTTTTATTCTTTCTCCTGAACAAGCACTCAGTTATACTGTGGAGAAGGGATACAGCAAGAAAACCACAGAGATAAAGCATGAAAGTGAAACTGCTAGATGAAAATACCGAGAAAGTTCAGAATTAGTTACAGTTCTTTAATTATACTTCTTACAGATAAGAGGGATGGAAACATTTACATGTATTCCTCTGAAATAAGCAAACAGGTAAATAAATGTGTTCAGTGTACAAAAAGGAAAATGAATCTTTTTTTTTGTTGTTTACATACATACAATTAAATGCATGTTTACCATTTTATTATAATAAAACCATTTTGCAATTTGGTTCCAATTTGTATAAAAGTTGAACCTGATGAACCATTCACATCTTGAATAGTAAACGTTGTAATATTGTGCTAGTCATAATCCATATCAAAACATTTATAATTACCACATGACAGGGTTTACAATATGAAGAGTAATATACTCTGCTTTCAAGTACCTGACATGTTGACATGTATTTGCTTCTCGTTGTGTTTCAGTAATTTGTTGCAATAGCATTTAGTGAAATTTCATTTGCCCCTTATCCAAAAGGGCTGCTCTCAGTAAAAAATTTAATTACTACACACTATGTTCCCTACCTTATCATCTTACTTTTTTTTTTTTTTTTTAATTTTAAGTATGAATTGTTCAATAATGAAAAAATAAATCTTAACAAGTTAACTACACTAATTGTTTTTTCTTACTTTTTAAACAGCAGCTAACAAATACATGCTTATAAACAATCCCTTGCAGGGTTGGTGTCATCTCAAACTACACAGGCAGTCTTAAGTCTTTCAAAACTATAAATCTAACCCAATATGGTATGATTACTATCTAGATATGTGATTTCAAAATATCTAGTGAAACCAGAAGAGAGTATTTTAAGAGAAAGTTAGCTGTTGGTTTTTTGTTTTTTTTTTTGGCCAAACATAAAATCCACTTAAAGGAAAGAAGAAAAAGAAATTTAAAAATAAAGATTCAACAGCAATAGACGCCTTTATTGTAGTTAAAACAGTCCTTTTTCCATACTCATCCCCAAAATATTTTTAATTCCTTTTCACTTCTTGATCAGATTGCCATTATACTCCTTCTCTACGTCCTTTCCCCCAAGTAAAGGTCACCATTTTTCTTCCATAAGTGACATCAAAAATTTCCAAATGAATCAAGTTCAAGGTTAACTGTTACAGGTTTGAGGGCAATAGTCAAGGTCCAGAATAAATAATTTAACATTTAAATATTCTTCTCATTTTCAGCTACCTCATGACACACGAAAGAGCCTCCAAAATAGAAATACAACTGATTACAACATTCTGAATTACTATTTTGTGTTCAAGACTATTTGAAACAGATTTTCAAAGTGCCTGTGTACCTATAATGCCAGTGGCTGCAGCTGGAACTTTTGGAACTTACCAGTCCTGAATAGGAAACAAGAACACCACCAAGAAAAAGTATCCTAGAAGCCAAAAAAATAACCAGGTACTTGGGCAGTGAGCCACTGCAGAACTGCTTGGGATGATCCCAAGAAAGCCCATTTCCCATCACCACACCTTTCTTTTGTTTTCATTTAAAATTATTTTACTTAATGTAGGCTGAAATACCTGTACAGCATTGCTGTGTTTTCTCACTTTTTTGTTTTCATTGTAATAGCTACTTGAATTAGCCTCTCAAACAGAAAGATATTTTTATACTAGGCCAGAGTTTACCATTTTTGCATAACGTAAACAGTCTATTCTCAATGCATGCTTGCCTGAGAATATCAGATGGCTTTTTGGGATAATAAGGAAAGACATTGACCTCAAACCAGTCTTCTCACCAGTGCATGGATTTTCAATAAGCAATGCCACTGACTGCAGCTGACCCTCTTCTGTAATGGAATCAACACAAACAGTTTTTGCAGCCCAGACATGTCTGCTTAGTCTCCAATTAAATATCATGAATAAGGATGGTGCAAATAGCATATGCTTTTTAGCAATAGCTAAAGGAGAGCAAGTTAAAAGGGCAGACTAAACTTGCCAGCCTAAGGACAACAAACAGGTACGAGAATCAGAGAGGATGTGAAGTTTGTCTGCTGAAGTGAAAAATTAGATTAAAAAAAATAGGGATGTTGAATGTACTTGGGAAAAAAAAAAGTCCCATTCTAACAAAGTCCCCTGATAAACCCAAAGAGGGTCTGGCCCTGACTTGAGATCTTCAGAAATAGAACTGCATGTCTTTGTAGCCCAACAAATCTGACGTGTGACTATTCTCCTTCAGCCACCTACATAAACTGTGAGAAGACCACACCAGCAGTAAAAGACCAGCATTCACTTCAGACTACTTTCAACATAGAATCAGTAACGCAAAACATTAAACTACGTACTATTTAACACAAATCAAGAGGCAGTAGCAATAACAAAATGCCTTTTTTGAGACAATCAAATTTAGTTTTTATTTGAATTAATCATGACAAAGTTCCACTGGTAAAGCATAAAGGTGGTGAATACAAATTCTGTCTTTAAAATTCATCTCTCACATATAACTGGGGAACTTCAGGGTTACCTGAACAACTACCCTATCAATATACCATTACCTAACTAGGGAAAATAACCCCAAAATGGATCCCCAGATCCCTTGATGACTATTTCACGTAGACATCTTTAAACAGCAACTACAGAGCGTATTTTAAATCATCCCTTTCTGTTAGAAATTCTGATATTAAACTGAAGAGCAGTAGATACATAAATGTATCCCAGGGAAAAAAAAATGCAAATATCTATTCCTGATTTTAGAATTTTATCAGTAATTGCATTTCTGTAGCTCCTGTAGTATTATTAGCTTCAGTAGGGCTGCAACACACCCACTGCTTTCATTCTCTCAGGAATTACTTCTCAATTCCAAAGTTTGAAAACACATCTACTAGTGATCTTTTCAATATACTACTTAACTAAGAAATAAAAAGGATACTGAAAGCATCACAGAATAGCAAAGCTTCAAAATATTAAAAGAGCACTCAACTGCCATAAATAAAGAAGTCCACCACAATCTTCACAATCATTTAAGTGAAAAAATGTTACATTTATCCAGCAAAAGGACAATATCCTTGCAGCTGTATGACAGCTTTTACTTTCTGCCAGGTAGTTTAAACGGTAGAGTAAAAAAAGAAAACAACTTTTGCAGTCCACTAAGCCAGAAAACAGCTTTCAAGTACCCTATTTGGGGAAAAAGTAGAAGTAATGTTTTCATTACTTGTGTTAGAAATGTTGATCTGTGTATATACTGTAGCTGATGTTAGTATTTATCCCATAGTTACATAATCCTCTATTAACTAATTAAATTCAGTCATGAACTTATTAACCAGGATTTCCCTGACCTTGATGAATTACAAGTAATTCAAATGATACCCTATTAAATGCTAGCAGACTTTTTCCAACGTACTCAAGTCTGCAAGATTAAGGTAGTGGAGTACCTTTCATTTATACAGACTCTCTCCTCCCTGGGAATTCCTAATTCATTTTGAACTGAATTCATCACCCTCTCTGTCAACAATCACCTGGAGTGCACAGAGTTCTGCCTGGGGATGGCTGAGGAGCCAACCAAGAGCTTATGGGTCAGGATTAAATAGAGGGCAGGGACATTACAGAGAGAGCCTGCTACAGGACACTTGACCGGGAAGCCCAAGTGGATGAGACCCTCCATGGACAGACAGGAGAGCGACATGTTAACAAGCCCATGTTCCCCATGGGGGACTTCAACCACCCTGACATCCATTGAAGGGACAGTGCAACAAGGCATAGGCAAGCCAGGAGGTTCCTGGAATGCACTCGTAATATCTTGGTCTTGGGAAGGGTCACTGCACCCTCAGCAAGTTTGCCAATGACATCGAGATGTGCAGTGCAGTCAACACACTGGAGGGAAGAGATGCCGTCTACAGGGACGTGGTCAGGCTTGAGAGGTGGGCCTGTGCAAATCTCACGAGGTTCAACAAGCTCAAGTTCACAGTCCTGCATCTGTGCCAGGATAATCCCAAACACAAATACAGGCTACACAGAGAATGGATTGAGAGCAGCCCTGAGGAGAAGGACCTGGGGGTGTTGCTGGAAGAGAAGCTCAACATGAGCTGATAATGTGTGCTTGCAGACCAGAAAGCCAACCATATCCTGGGCTGCATCAAAAGACACATGGCCAGCAGGGTGAGGGAAGGCATTCTACCCCTCTGCTCTTGTGAGACCCCACCTGGAGTACTGAGTTCAGCTCTAGGGTCCCCAGCATAACAAGGACATGGACCTGTTGTAAAGAACCCAGAGGAGAGCCACAAAGAAGATAAAGGGGCTGGAGCACCTCTCCTATGAAGACAGGCTGAGGGAGTTGGGATTGTTCAGCCTGAAGAAGGCTACAGGGAGACTTTACAGCAGCCTTCCAGTGCCTACAGAGGGCCTGCAGGTAGGTGAGGATGGACTTCTTGTTAGAGAGTATAATGGTAGAACAAGGGGTAATGGCTTTAAACTAGAAGAGGGTAGATTTAGATTATATATACAAAGAAATTCTTTTGGGCACTGGAACAGGCTGCCTGCAGAAGCTGTGGCTGCCCCATCCCTGACAGTGTTCAAGGCCAGGCTGGATGGGGCTTTGAGCAACATGGTCTGGTGGGAGGTGTCCCTGCCCAGGGCAGGGGGGTTGGAACTTGATGAACTTAGACAAACTCCACATTTCAATTGTAGTGCGACTATAACATTCTCTATTCAAATGTAATAATTGCTGCAGATTTATTTTGTATGGTACCAAGCATCCCTAATCCCTCTTTGACTACTACATGTGAGGGGAAAAATAATTAGGAATCTGAGTGCAAGAGTGATCAGAACCTCCTAGAACTACTGTAGAGATTCAGTAACAATGAAGGCTGCTACTCATCATTTTCACAACCAGGTCTCATGTTGTGGACAGAAATAGTCTTTAAACACAATTGTTGACTGCCATGCTACTAAAATGTTTTTAATTGACTTACTGATAAAGTTAACATTGTTAATACAGATCTTTAATGTGTAGAACTGTTTTCTGTCATAGTCTACGAAACAAGAATTGTTCAGAGTTTTATTCTTGAAAATAAAGATAATTAAATGATCTAATAAGAAATTAGAAAACCAGGCTAAACTTCATCAAAAGGGTCACATATATACTTGTAATATATACATAAATGTAGATAGAAAAATATGTACATACACGCACACCCCTACAATTGATCTTTTCTTGCAAGCATATCCTATCATTGCTACTCACTAGAATAAAGTTTGATGTTTACATTGATGTTTACAATTAAAGTTTCCTATGCCTTTCAGTATCCTACTTTCACAACCAAATCATCTTGATGTCAATACTTTCATTGTTGCTACTCCACAGCTTCATCAACTCCACGGTTATACTGCACTGAAAAGTAAACAGAATTCCTGAAATGGAAATTGCACCCCTTAACCATTCATACTGAATTGTTACATCATTTTCTCAGTAGACTTGTGTTGTATGTCACGCTTTTGAAATACGCTAATCCATTTGCTGTCGCTTAAAAATGAAGCATGTTCTTAAATCCTGGTATTATTTCCTTGTACATTCCATATAGAGACAGAAAGAATGTATGTTTGCAATCAAAATGTGTTTACAGGCCAACAGAAGCAATTTCAATTCAGGGAAATCCTCCAATTTCTGTTACACTGAATGCTGTGTTTTTCACAGCACAGCAAACATGCCAAGACAAAAGCGTACAGTTAATTTTCAGCTGTATCCTCAAAGTATCTGCAGACTACAAAGTTTATATATCACAACATTGATCTGTCCTAATACCTAAATGTATATGTTTTAAGTCCTTGCATTCTTAGCAAATAAGATGTTATGACCATATGAAATAGACTGGGCAACTTCCTCTTTATTTGTGATATAGATTTAAATTTGGTATGAGTTCATAAAATACATGGCCAGATTTGTAAGAATTTCAAAGCTAACCAGCCAATTTTCTAGCAGTGAGGAAAAAAGATGGAGAAGTAACCTTTTACATGATCATCTTTAGAAAGGAAAAAGTAACATCTGTTAACAATATATAACCTAATATCATATAAAAAGGAAAACAAGAGATAAAGAAGACATTGCAACATAGTCCTTTGTGCTCATATCACATAATGCATTTCAAATACATACATACATATATATATACACACACATATATATGCACTTATTTATATTTTACAGGAGAACAGAGCTTATATGACACACTTTCAGCAGGTCCCAAATTACACGAGAATGCAAGGAAGTCAAATCAGGTAGTATCAGGAAGTCAAACTGTACTGATGATATGTGAAAAGATTCAGTTATTTATTACACAATGGAGTTATCTTTCACCTTCAAAAACTAAATCAGAAGCCCGACAAATAAAACCAAGTAATCTCTTTCCCTCTGTGAAAGTATCTAAATGATTTCTACATTTGTAAGCTAGGTACTTGAAAAGTACTCAAATGGATCGTCACCTGTACAAGCATACATCTTCTCGTCCACCTGCAGTGCATCTGTGTATAGAAATACATTACTACTTCTTTCTCTGGACTAAAGGGTGGAAACAGAAGGAGACAGACAGTAATCCTAAATTTACTGCATCTAAATTTTTCAGAGGAGCAAAACAAAGCACTAAAACCCTATCATCTCAGAGGTTAGCGGGATAAAGCTGTTCTTCAATTCCACTCCCATTTGGCCAAAGTGGAAGTTATGTTTCTGAAAGGTGAACAGACTTAATGTAACCTTTCTACTTTGTCTTCCTTACTTCTCCCTAAACTCTCCTGCCTGAATTTGCTTTTCCTCACACCAGAATCCTTCCCAACAGAAGTAAAATCAGAAGTTTCGTCTACTTCTGGTACTCACCATGACTGTTTTTTCTAAACTCACAATTCCAGATTAAAGAAAAAAAAGAATCTAGTGGCCCTGAGTATTTGGCTGGAGAGAGAGATATCAAAGGCAACCATTTCAATGACATTTTGAATAGACATTGTACTAACTACTGTAATGGTCTCTCTTATTTCCTAGGTTAGTCTCCCTCCCCAACACCCCCATCCCCAGACTACTGTTCTGACATAACAAACAAAAACAAAAATATGTTCTACAATGGGATCAGAATCTCACTGTCTGCAAGTCTAAACCCACTGACAATATCCTTTCTTTCCTGGTTACCTTTTCCAGTCTTTTCAGTAATAATCCATGAAAACCTCAAAGCCTGTGGACCGACATGAACAAAGACCACAAGTACGCTCGTTGCTTTCAAATCTAGTTTGGACAGCTATCTCATTAACAAAAATTTAAGAAATGAATACACTGCATTTACATCTTCTGTTTGCACCCCCTTCCATGCCACACCAAGGAGGCACATCTATGCTCATTCCTGAACAATGAAACAACATAAAAATCACTTCACACTTACTTGGTGTTAATTCTGGGTTTCCTTTAAGGTTCATCATCTTTGGAATTGAAGGCCCGTATATGTCTGCATCAAGCAAGCCAACTTCTTTTTTCTGTGTAAGGACCAAAGAAAAAGTATTTGTCAAAACGTCTTTCTTCCTTTGTAAGCAAAACCTTAAACTGCCCACAGGAAAAAAATAATAAATAAATCTTGACTTCCAACATAAATTATCACCATTTCCTTTGTCTATTTTGCAGTTGATGCATGAAAGTTAGTATTTCTACATGTTTTACCAGAGGTCACAAAATCTAGATTCTCAAATCCTCACTTGCACACATTTTCTGACTTACCATGAAGACCACAGACCATTATATTAAAGAACGCTATAAGCAACATTCTCTCTATTCAATGTACCTTTACAGAGGAATTTTTAAGGGTATCAAATTTCATCGTAAAAAAAAAACAACTATCAATGTTCATAAATATATATTGAGATTGGAATGTAGTTAGTGACTGTATAAGGAATGTGAAAACAGTAAGATGGATTTATCTTTAAGAGGCCATAGTAAACTTTGGCAGGCATCAAAACATCAAAACGCAAGTCTACGAAGGCAATTAAGCAGGTATAACACTTTAATCAAATGCATTTACACAAAGGAATGCTAAAAATATGGGTTTATTTAAACACATATGGTACACTACGCAATAAACTTCAAACAAAAGTTATTTCAGCTATGCAGTCTAGACTTTCAAGATTCATATCTTTTTTTTTTTAAAAAAAAGTACATGCACACATTTGGTGAAAATTAAAATATTTTTCCTACAGATGGCAAGACAAGCTACCAATTATCAAGTTCTGTAAACTAAGTAATAAAGAACAAGCTCTTAAGAGCTGAACATCAAGCTTCTCAAATATAAAAAGTTAACTGTATTCAACATTTTGCATAACTGCAAGCAAATATGTTTAAGGGCTTGTTCGAAAGGTTAATAAGGCAACGGGAGCTTTTCCAACAATGCTGAGTCACACTTTCACTATTAATGTTTCAAAGTGTGCGATCCATTTTTTGAATAAAGATTTCATAGTTCAGTATCACATTAAGCCATTTTGTTATCATGACTTTGATGGGAAAGATGGAGAGAAAGATAAAGGCTCAGTAATAAATATTAAGCGTGTGGTTAGAAGAAGAGCTTTAAGAGGCTTTTAATGCAGGTCCACAGCATCCTTACCCTTGAAGAGGATATCTAAACAAGTACATTCCTCTGCATCAGTTTATTCAGTTTGTTTTTTAAAGCAAAAATACACCTGGATTAAAAAACTAGTTCCAGCCCCTACTACTAAATAGATCTAAATTTCAATTAACTATCTCATAAAAGCAGACACCTGAGAAGCAAATCTGACCCTATTTACTAGAAAAGAAATAGGATTTAGCAGAGGTTTTCTACTTATCTTTTATTTAAACAGTTGATAGTGAACCCTTAAGACACCCTTAACAGCTGATCAATTTAATGTGTCAAATTTACCTAATGTAAGTCAAATGTATCTTCAGTTTTATAGCTGAGAAGTAAAAAATACTTTATGTGATCTATAATGTATTTAATAAAGAAATAAACTTCACCACAAAAAAAAAAAAAAAACACAACAATTTAATTTGGGTTTAGTTATTCAATATACTTGTTATTACACACAGCAAAGCATACATAATTAAATGGATTATTTCATACAGATTTTTAATGCTTCTTACTTTATAACATTCTGTGAAAGCTATTACAACAAAGTGCAGGAATTATTTTGACAAATTATTCTACCTCTTGCCTACTGTATGAAAGCCGCAATTTTAGAAAGATTGAAAAGACCCATTTTAGGTTAGATTTCAAAGACATCAAAAAGAATATTAGGGCTTCTTTGTTCTTGTACAAAACGCATATTTTAAAAAGATTAGCAAGATTCATGACTCAGTCCCTTTATCTTTGTCAGCAACTAATCGAACCCATCAAAACATAATCTAAGGGCTGTGCCACCTAATTACATCTCAAATTAAAGTAAATATTTGCAGAAAAACCTACATAGTGTTTTAAACCTGACTGACATTCTTTCCTTCAACTTTTTGAGGGTTCCCCTCCAACCCTAACAAGGATCATCAATACCCACTGACTACCCGCAACAGCCTTACTCCTCACTACAATTCTGTCTTCAGCCTGAAGGGAATGAAGATTTAGGGAAAACTAAATTAATTAGATTGACTTTGTGACCTCCTGTGCATAGGCAGATCTTCACCACCACCAGCTATTTATTCCTGGGAGTCTGCAGGACAGAAATCATGTCTGTCTACTAATGTACTAAGTTTCCTGAAATTAAAAAGACATACACTGGAATAAAAAAATCCCTCAATTATCTAGGAGAACTTTGCAAATACAGCTACTATGCCAAATTACAAAGCTGACCTTGTTTCAACCTAACAAAGCAAACCTGACAGTTCTCAAAAAAAAAAAAAAAAAAAAAAAAAGTCCATGCAGTTCCTCAAAAGCAGGCATAATGCCTGTCTCCGAGATATACTACTTTCGTTCTTGGATATAGCTCAACAAAACTCATCTTCAAAGAAGAGGAATTCACAGATTCTCCAGTTTCTACAGCTCATGTTAATGCAGGCAGGAGTGTTCCTGAAAGCAGGGCGCTTTCCACAGACTGACAGAAGAAAGTTCTTCTGGAAATTCTTCTTTAAATCACTTGCAGATCATCACTAAAGATAGCCTATAGTAGGTTTTTCCTCACTGAGCAATCCCACATGTTACATAAAAAAAAAAAGTTCACATTATCTAAAAGTAGCAGCTTAGAAGAAAGCATTGGCCCAATAAGCTAAGGTTTTGGGTTTTGTTGCCCTCCAACATCACTTCATCTGCAGCATGTAAGTATCCCTAGAATACCACTACCACCCCTATTTTCAAGGTTTAATTATCTCAGAAAAGCATTATGGCGTCTACCTTCTAAGACAGGTCCAGATCATCTCTTTCAGCATTTACACAATGCTTTAAATTCCTCAAGGAAATTTGGAATGCAGCTGGATGCTACTACATGAAGCTGTCAATTGAACTACCAATACAAGCTACTTCCCACGCTGACTGAAGTTTTATCTAAACACATGATTTAAACCATTCTGCAGGAAAAGGAGGCAGGTATTACATCTCCACCATTTTCTTCTTGCAGCTCTATTTTCTGCTTATAGAAGTATTTCTTTCCTGCTCTATTAACAAGTAACATTTCCCCACTCCAGCTGGCATAGCCATAACCAGGTTGAGAACCGCTGTTCTGAAGTTCACCACTGCCCATTCCCTCCCACCTGCCCAGCTTTGGAGAAAGGCTGACTCAATCTTTAAGTTCACCACACTTCAGAAAATACCTCTTAGAGACCTTTATGTTTTGTTACCTACCTGCACATTTAAAACAGTTTAAGCTCTGAAGATAAAACTGACAGTGTAACCATTCCCATATGTTTTAATCATGCACTTTAAGTCTCTGACATATGGCCAGCTACTTAGAAAAAATATACTGAACACAGGCAGAATTATAGAAACTCTTCATAGTTAAATTTGTTACATCAGCCAGTAAGAACACAACATTTAAAAAAATATATGTATTTTCTTGCCACATACAAACACAGAACTAATCTCCTGGTATATTCAGCAAAAAGTATATTTAAACACTGTATGGTAACATACAGCTTCTTATCAGTACTTCTAAGGTTTTTTCCCTTTCTAGTTTAATGATCTCTAGCATAGGCTAAGTACTACTAGGATTTGTTCTTTCCTGAAAGCTGGCACCAATATTTCAGGTCTCATCAGATCATGGGTCAGATCAAGATAGCAAAAAAAAAAGAAATAGAGTAAAGGACTGTGGTAAAGAACTACAGCTCACCTTCATCTTCTGCTTTTACATCATTGACTATGTCACCATATTTACTTCACTGACATTAATCTTCCCAACAAGATACTCATTTTCCCAATTAGACCTCCCTGAAGATGTCTGACAAATATTCAGCACAAGATCTATACCATCACTGCATTTCTTACCCCAGTTCAAATTTTCTCGAGTTTTTGTTCTAATTTATCAACTTGTTTTTATCTACATTAAGAAATGAAAACAAGGTTTTCAGTCATTAGGCACAGATTCTGTATTTATAAGAAAGCTAACTGCTCCATCAATAGATAAAGATATTCTTGCATATATCACTGAGAGTCTTACAGCTTCATACTGTGCAGCATGCAATTTACAGGCATATTTTACCTTTATTAAAAAGAGTCTTTCCATCTGCTTCTTGTCCCCAGCAAGATTGCCGACATAATTAAAATTCAATTTAGCCTTTGCACTTGGACACTGGCTTGTGAGTGATAAAGATTTGCATTACTACTTTATCCTAAATAAACTGGTTTAGAGCTCTGGACATTGTTGAGTTAAATCCTTTAACACAAAAAGCACTTGCTGAAGGCCGTATTAGAACATAGCCCCTCTGTATAGTGGCACAAGAAGGTCTTCCAGAAGAAGTAAATTTTGCCTCCTTTGCTTTTCTGTATGCAGATACAAAATCACTCAATTGTTATGTTTGTTCTCTTATGCAGGTGACTTTTACCATACATGGTCCTTGTATAGATGTAGGTACATACCAGTGATGTATCCCTCCTCCTATAAACTATTTTAGCTTACACTGAAGAGTTGCTTACTCTCATATTCTTCATTTAACAACAAACAAAACTCCTACATAAATCTTTCAGGTAATATGAACTATGAAATCAATTAGATTTTCCAGTAACAGATTTTTTTTTTTTTAACCAAATGCAACCAGTTCCATTCATGCATCACAGATCAGTCTTCCACACATAATTTTGTGTTAGAGAAGAATCTAGTGATATGCATTGATTTCTTCAAAGTCACCAACTGCTTTATTGAGGAACAAGCCTGATAAAAGACTTTATGCCAATGAAGGGGAAAAAGAAGATCAGCTCACAAAGATCTGCTATAAATAGCTGTTAATCAACATAGCCTACATTACTCCTAAACATCCAGAGACTCTTAAACAGCATTAATTTCACTTTTGCTCATCTGTTATGAGATATCTTTTCCATACTTGGTAAAACACATGCATCCCCACTGGATTTGAGTAGATGATACTTTACTTTGAAGTAAACCCTGCAGACCAGCAGAACTCCCTGGTGTTCAGCCTGGAAAGGATGGAGACACAGGTTAATGAGCTGCCGTTGTACTGCGTGGGAACGATTCTGTGCACCCGCAGCAGTCCCAACATTCAGCAGCTGCAGCCTATTTCAAACAACTTCAGCTTTGCTAAGTGATGGTGCCAGCTATTTTTAATGCTGGTGTTCTTAATCCTCAACCAGTGACTCTCAATTTACCCTTCTAATGTGGTTATAGAATTAAAGCTAATCCCAAACTGCAAGCAGCAGCATATAGGACAAAAGGGAACTTAAAACCAGGATAGGCCCTGGATTCACCATTTGACATACTGACACATTGAATAGCCATCTTTTAATCCCTGATTCTCCAGCTCTTTCAGCTGAACACTACTTATGTGCCTAGCTGTAAATTGGATTAAAGCCAATAAAGTCCAACTACAATTTTGTCATTATCTGTCCCAGAAATGCAAACTTGCTTTCAATACCCATTCTTCTGCTGGTTTAAAAGCCCTTTTTCCTTCATATGAAGATCTTCTAGCTTCCTGTCAGGTACAGAACTTCTCTGGCATTTTTTTCCTACAACAGCTTGCAGTAGCTCCTACTCGGATTTCTCTATCATCAGGTACCAGTAATTCAATTTCATTTGGCCTTACACATCTTATATCTGATTGGGGGAAAAAAAACACTTCATAGAGCACCATTTTTAAAATAATGGTTAAAAATGCACAACAGTATCCCAAACGCTACCACATCCCTGAGGAGGTGCCTCAGTGCACTCCCAGCATGCCAGATGGTTGTGGTAAACACACTCCACCTTGTGATGTATATTCTTCAAAAGACTTTTTTGTCCAAATTAAGTATAGTAATTTGATTAAAATAAAACGTTTTAAGAACTGCATGTCTGAGACAACTTTTACTATTTTTTTTTAAATTTGAAAACGGTCAAATTTTTCAAGCTTTATTCTCTCGTTTTCTCAGCTGATCCAGAAACTGAGCTGTCACTACCAGATAACCCCAATCAATTCTCACTGCCATCTCCACCTTTATCAGCACTTTTCAGCATTAAGAAATTAGCCTGAACACCTATCTGTAGCAATTAAAGCCTCCCGATTCTCCAAGCAACAAAGGCTGCCTTAAAAGATGCCTAGAAATCAAACCGAAACAATTAGGAAGGGTGCATAGGAGGAAGACAAAACAGGTCAAAAGCTTTCCTTCCAGCTGCAATTACTCAGTGATGAAGCCCATTGTCCTCTAAATTCTAGACTTTCTCCCCCTCCCTGCTTTTGAGCCATTTCAAAATCAATGTGTGTTGTTTGATTCATGTTTGGACACCATTTTATTATCCCAGAAGCTTTTCCCATGAAGACCCTTCTCACAGCCACAGTTTGAAGCCCCTGCCCCACTGCCATCGGCCCAGGCTGCCACCCCGCTATGTTGCTCAGCAGCCAGGGGGATCCTGGGCCATTGCAGGCCCACACATAATGGCCTAATGGCCGCATGAGGAAGAGGCCTGGGGGCATTCCACATTTTGGTCCTAATCCAGTCCTGTAACCCGTAACCCAGGGCTGGGCTACAATGCATTAAAGTGATGTTTGCCACTCATCACCTGCCCTAACTGCTCTGGGCAGAAGCCATTTGCTTACACTTACCTGCTGATCCATTCCGTGTGATTTTACTGCTTGCTGCTCTGTCCTTCACAACACAAAAAACATTTCACCCTATAGTGAAAAACATACATCTTCTTGGAAAGAAAAAGAGAGTCAGAAGAAATCTGACAAGGGAACTTGCCTCGCAGTGACAGCACAAGCATGCAGCCTCCCAACTGGATTTGTGCCATCCTTAGTCATGCACAGCTGGTGTTTGCTCACTAAAATACTCTGTTCATAAACAAGCAATCTCTATCCTATTATTGCTGGCATCTATTAATTCAACTTGTTTCTACTATAATAAATCGTCTCTGGCCAGGCAGCCTTCATAAATAGTCATTCTAGTCTGAATATGATTTGTCCTGGCACAAAACCCAAAAATTCTCCTCAAGTGCTCCTATGAGAGCACGAATGACTGCTGGTACATCAAAAGAATGAAAAAATCTGCCACCAAACTAAGCAAGCAATTAAAAATAGGACACAGGAGCAAAACTTTAGTTATTTCTTAACATAAAAATAAAAACTGTATGATTTATAGATCTTGGTACAGGCACAAGAGTTTACACAAATCTTAACCAATCCATCCACAACAGGTAACCCAGGGCACCACAGTCTAACAATCCAGAAAGTGTTAAGAGGCTGCCCTGCTCATCTTCTTGGCCTTGCATCAAAAAGGGAAAAAAAAAAAAAAAAAAAAAATCCCCAACACACACTACTTGGACATGGTATCTAGGTATCTAAATGAAATCCTGTCTCAGAGTTATTTACTCCGAAACCATACGGGTAAAAATGTGCCAAGCAGCCTGAGCATCAGCATGCAGGACTCCAGCTCCTGAATTCTAATCCTGGCTCTGCCAACAAACAGTGCCAATGACAACAGCCAAGGCTCTGTCGACTCCTTAATACTTTGGACTACCATTGTAATACCTGAAAAAGCTTCCATGTTAAAAAAAAAAAAAAAAAAAAAAAATCAGCTACTTATTTATAGAAACAATAGTTCCTTTTTTTTTTTTTTTCAAGCTGTATAAACCAGACTTTCAAGAGACGATGGAAGGAAGCTTTCTTTTATCAAGAAGACAAGAAATTCCTTCAGGCTTTGATTGTTAATCTGTTTCCAACTTATGACACTATCAAACAACAATAAGGTGTCAAAGCTGTTACTAAAAGCAGCAAGAATCTACTCTAATCCAATCTCCTCTGAAAGCATCTTCCACAGATCTCCCTCCCCAGAAACAGTTGTTCTCAGTAGCCTGTGACCTGTATAATCTTAGAAGAATAACACTTGAAAGATCAGAAGACAATGTATTTTTAAAGTCATTTAGGTCCAATATAATAGTTACTTTGAAAATCTAAACATTGAATTTGTAACAGAGAAAGACTGTATTTAATGAAGGAATCAAACCACAAACCTTTATCGTCATGGTGACCTTTCTACTCAAGTCCTTTCTTTTTTGCCTTAAACGATACATCACGCTCAAGCATCAGTTTCTATAAATCTGTATTTTGCTTATAAGAGACATAAGCACTGTCATGAAGTTGCGGGAGGCTGCTGCTGAAGGCCTGATCTACTACCACACTCATTACCATCTCCTAAGAAACAGGTGAACTTAGGACAGTAATAAAGGGAAAGAAAACCACAGGAAGGCAATGCACAATCATTAGTTATTAACAATAAAATGAAGAAGCCACTGCTGCATATCTGAGGTCAAAGAAATTCACTATAAACTTCAGCAGGAGGCACCAGTGAACTCTGGAAAACAGCCTCCTTATTTATTTCACTGTAACAAAACTGAACATTAGTGGGAGCCCTACAGCTGAGAGCAGTGAGCAATCCCAGCCTGGATCAAGGTCCCAGAGATACTCATTTCACAATTTTTAACTCACAAAACTACTGAATTGAGATCAATGGGAGCTAACAAATGAAAACACCAGCAAATTCAAGCCCAAAGGTTGAACACAAACATGTATGCCATCATTTTATATAAAAAACAGATACCCGTGCATGAACAAACAAACAAGAATTGAGTTCCTTCACTTCAACTTACTTTCATGTTTTACATCTCGTAACTACATCAATGAAGAACAAATGAAGAGACAAATGAAGAGCAGCACCTTGTTAGATTGTAGCCATCAGTTCATGCAAGCCACAACACTTTCATCTGCTTTTCATTGCTTATCATCCACCAGACTCTGGCCTCCAATTTCACACCACCACATAATCTTAACGTCAGAAGTGTCTAGTGCATTTTATAACTTAACTCTCTTGGCTCAGTTTCATTTATAATTATTCTCAGCCCTGAATTGCCTAATAACTCCAGTAACAACCTCTTCAATTGTTTGGCTATGGTCTCTTATTTACATGCTTTACAAGTATCTTAGCCGGTACCGACAGTTATGTGCAATTAGTAGACATGGTTTCCATGGAGCTACTCAGTGACCATGCCACAGCACAGAACTCCTCGCAGAATCACATTTATTTTGGAAAAGTATTACAGCAAATGCCATGTTTTAAAGTTAATTAGAAGGAACCATTCAAGCAGTTTTGCTTTTCAAGATGACAGATTTTTCTCCAAAATCAAATTACTCCAGCAGCCTATTTAAAACATGGAATTAAAAACTGTGAAATATCAAGATCAGTTGCCATTACAAACAGCACACATTTCATATAACAGCTTTAACACTTCTTATCAAGTATGATTGATTTTATGGAAATCTTTAAAAAACCTTTTACAAATTGTTACAGGAAGTGTGCAGAATGCATGCAAACTTCACTCCTACCTGTTTTATTTTACTCATCTTTTACAACGCAAGAAGAAAAGGATGCTACATTTACCAGGTCAAAGTACTTGTGAATACCTTGTTTTATATCACTTTGTAAATATTTTCTATGTTACACAACATCAACTATGAAGCACTTTCCAAGTGTCATTTGAGAATTCAAACAAGTAACTCCCTGTTAAAGTTGACTGTGACAAGATTCCAAAGCCATGCTTACTATGTATTCCTAAATAGTAATATCTCATCTGAATGAGGTGCTTCCTCACTTAGTTTTCTTGGCCCTTGCGTAAGATTATCAATAAATCTGAACTTTCATCATACATTAAAAGCTTCACTGAAAACCTTTGTGGAATACTCTTCTAAAGGCTACACTTTTATTTTGTATTTACTAGCTATTTGGGGATTCATACTTTATGAGTAAAAAATTTGTTTTATATACCCTTCCATAGGAAATCATGAAAAAACTTGCTTCGAAGTTTACTTATATATCAATGTACACAATGGAAGCACCAGGTGAATGTAATGAAGATGCCTTGTTTTTTAACATTAAATAGGTCCCACTGTTTATATTCAGTCTAATTAACATTTTGGGTTTTGCAATACCAAACTGGGCAATGATATTTTGTTACATAAAAAATGGATTTCCAAGCTTCAGGAAAGACATACAGCTCCTTCCCCCCCCTTAGCCCTTTATATTTCAAGTATTTTTATACATGAATTTCTCCTGAAAAAGTAAACCTGTACAGCTACAAATAATGCTTTGGACACCACCCAACAATTACTCATTTTTTCCAAGTCAGTACTTTGAAGTGATAGAATTTATTTATTATGGATCTCCAACCTGCACAAACATCCTCTAGTACATCTACACATCCTTGGAGAATTGCAGTTGAAATCAGAGAGACACAGTGGAAAGTGCACAGCGAAACCCAACCCAAAGAAGGATGAGAGCCGAGTCGTTCATCATGCTGTACAATATAAACAAGTTTACATAAACTCAGAAGTCCATAAAAACAAATAAAGAAATTAACTGCCAGAATAAATACTTAGATTTTATGTATGTGACTGCCCCCAGCAGTAACCATTTTATTTATGACTTACACACTTGTTTAACATTAAGGCAGATAATTAGATCTTCACCTACCGAATCATTTGCTGCTAGGGCAAGGGCTATATTTACTGCAAGAAAAAGAAGAAAAAAAAAAGATTAAGTACAAGAGAATTTACTTTCTAAATATTGATATTGTTGTGGTTTCTAACAAGAGAAAACAAAGATAAATCACACTTGTTTAATAATCACATTCATCATCTTGATTTTTAGCTTCTTACACCTCTGCAGCATTACTAGTTTCAATGGCAGCAGCACTCACATTTCAATCCATGCTTGCTAACGACCTCACACTAACCTGCAAAAACCTACAAACTCTAAATTTCTACAGGACACTGAGATTAAATTATAATCTAAGCATTTTGCCAAAGGATAACGTTAAGAAAAATCACTGTTGACTCTTGGAACTAGACACTACCATAACAATAAAAATGATTCTACCATAGCTAACCTCACCATGGTCTCTAGTTAACTTTTTTTTTTTTTTTAAGATAGAGATTAAATACGCATTGTCCTAAACTATTAAACTACTCTGACCAGAAATACACTTATACCCTTTTTCCATTTTCATATATCATGAGAAATTGAAAATTTTCTCGAAGAAGGTGCAATGTATGCTTTTTGCTCGATTTGTATGTCTGAAAATAGTCTCATCTACCCTGAAAGCACCTGTAGCAACTAAAGAAACAGAGTAACAGGATGAAGCAATTAACAAATCCAACAGTTTGTTTACAGCTCTGTTTAAAGCATTTCAATCAATATTTAACTCCTGTAACTAGAAAGCACATAGAAGAAATAGCACCTTTTAATGGTTCACCAGCTTCAACTACCTTTTGGAAGATCTCCTAGAAATATCAATATAACCAAACAGTAGGCATTATACTCCAAACAGTAACATGTTTAAAACAAAAAAACACTTTTGCATGTAAGGTTTTTTTTGCTTCTTTACATGTTGTTGTATCTCAGATGACAGAGAATTTTAAGAAAGATAAGCTGCAGCCAGCCTCTTCTACTGGAAGAGCATGAGGTTACTGAGAACAAACTGTGGAAACACTCCCAGCTTAAAGAATGCAGTATGGAAAGAGGTAAATTTCTTTAAGCAAAATAGCAAGGAGGTTAGTAAGGAAGATTATACAGCTCTCTGTAAGGCACACACATGCTCTGTTCACTCCTAAACTGATAAAGCAATAGGGATTTTATTCTTCAGCCTGCAATTTAAGTAGATGCTTGATTAACTATCCCCTGAACCAAGCAGAGAGAATTTATCTTCTGAACCTTGGAGACTGATCTACAAATCACAGCTAAGACAATAAACATGCAAACCAATGATTAAATAAATAACACAACTGCAATTCATGTTTGAAGAGGCACAAAGGAAGCAGCAAGTTACTCCACATACTGTCTTCATAAGTCTATGACTTGTGTTGTTGTTTAACCCAGCAGGCAGCTAAGCACCAAACTGAGTGGGATGGTGGACAGAAACAAGGGAAAAAGGTAAAACTCCTGGGATAAGATAAAGACGGTTTAATAGGACAAAATAGGAAGGGAAATTAAATAATAGTAATAATAAAAATACATATACAAAACAAGTGATGCACAGTGCAATCGCTCACCACCTACCAAATGATGTCCAGCCAGACCCCAAGAAGCTGCAGCCTCCCCAGCCAACTCCCCCAGTTTTACTACTCATCACAAGGCCATAAGGTGTGGGACATCCCTGCAGCCAGTCTGGGTCAGCTGTGCTGGCTCTGTGCCCTCCCAGCTCCTGGGGCTCCCCCAGCCTCTCCGCTGGCAGGGCAGTACCAGTGAGAGGCTGCAAAGTCCTTGGCGATGTATGAGCACAGCTCTGCAACAGCTAACCTATTGTGCATCATCAGAATTATCTTTCTCCTAAATCCACAATACATCACTGGTCCAGCCAATATGAAAGCAATTATCTCATCCAAAACTTGGACAGCTTCATATGTCTACCTTCTTGTCTACATAGAATTACCACGTATAAAATTAAAGTATGATCCACAATGCTTCTTCAATAAAGGGTATTTGACTACTAAACAAATAGAAGGAAGTCAGTGAAAATAATACAGTGGGAAAGTCTGAATTTATTAGATGGATATCTGGCTGGACACAAGGTACCCTTTCGAATCCCAGCTAATTCTTGCATTCAATTGTCTTTGTATTACCATCAGTTCCCAGAGGGTTTAGAAATGCAGCACAGGACCCTAACCCAACCCTAAATGTTTACATGGGCCCTCACAGTGGAATCCCAATGTAATCAGGACTGCAGGGCAGTAGAACATATACATTCAAGAAGTCCAGTACTTCCTCCCACCACCCCAAAACTTCATAGCACAACGCAAGCAGTCTCTGCCCATCCTACACAAGCCAACCAGTATCCAGAAAGACACATAAGGAGATTCTAAGTTAGTCTTCTTGATGTCAGTGCAAGTCTAGGATCGTTTATTAGTTTGGACTTTTTAACTTCCAAACCCCCCACTGGCCATAGAAGCACCACAGTTGAATTCACTGAATATTGAGCTAACACCACCAATAAAAGTGCTTGGCCCAAGATCAGACATATACGGAGCCATGGGAATGCATCCACATTTGTGGCACAGTTAAGCTACATCATCAATAACATAACTCAGATGAACTCCTTCTGAAAGTTAATTTTGAAATAGTTAGATCTCCCTAGACAACAAAATATCTTAACTTGTAAAGAAGGTCCACTACCAGAAAACATGTTGGTCCTGCAAGAGAGAACAAATGTTATCAACCTGCTTGCCAAAGCACACATTTGTGTCCACATTGCTCAGATAAATAGATGGGGATTTTGATCTCTACCTTGAAAGGGTGAGTTTCAACAACAGTATATCCTGCCTGCAGAATAAAAACATACAAGAGGAAAAAAGAAATTACATTTGGCAACGCATTGGCTTTATCAGTTCTCCTGAACAATAATGAAAAATCTCATCCCAGTAGCCTTTGCTGGATGTGTCTCAAAGTTCAAAACAAAGTATCAATAGTTGTTAATCCTGCTGTTCAAAGAAATAACTGTAAAAATTATTTTTCCACAGTTTTTATTTATCTGCTTTATTTTGTTTTTATTATTCTTTTATTATTTATTCCAGCCATTTTTCCCCCACTTCCACAGTTGAAAACAACACAAGTTTCAGTAAATAAGAAGCTTCTACTCTTTCAAGCCTACACTTTGAACTCTTCACATGACAAGATGAATTTTCTACCATGCTCTCAACTTAGAGTTATGTATAAAGAGGGAGCAGAAAAGAAAAGGAAAAAGAAATTGAAAGCTTCAGTTGGATTGAGGAAATCTAGCAGAACACTGGTAAAAGAGGGGAACTTGACAGGAGGTACAAATAGAGGAAAGACAGAAATCAAGCAAACAAAAAACCTCTTACTCGACAAAGATTACCAAAACAACCAAAAGCATCTAAACACAGACTGAAAAATACTTCTTCCTATAAAACAATTTCTTCTTTTAATCAGTGACTCCATTGATTTCAAAAGCACAAAAAGCAACAAAGAATGTAATACTAAAGCTGTATGTGACAGGCAAAAAGAATTACTCAAAAGAAACACAATGATCGATTGAAGAATGCCCCTGACAAACCTGACCCTAATACATAACCGCTCATCTTGACAGGGAGATCTGGAACAACTGAAACACAAACCCATAGAGGGAAAGGAATATGAACAGCCTTGACATTGTTTCAGAGGGATGCAGATAAGGCTGACAATACTTTATGTGGTGTTTTAGAAATTAAGAGGTGTATACCACCTCTAATTACCACCCTCCTTCCTTTTTCAACTCTTGCTCTCAAACTGTGTCAGCAGAGTTGTCACCGAGCACGTTCCCCATAAGCCTCTATTACTTTTTTCCCCATACATATTACTTGATCTTCAATTGCTCATCTGAACCATTTAAGGCTTTCTTATTTTTAAGACGACTCTAGATTCCTCTTTCTTCTCAGTACTATAAATAAATGCATTCATTAACAATAGGTTAACATTTAACATTAACTAACATTTGAATTATCACTTAGCTCTCTTATTTAATGTCTGTTGAATCCTACTTTATTTTTAAATGAATGGATAAGAACTCCCAGCTCTTTAAGGGTTTTTACACCTGTTGTACTTTATGTAGAAATCAAATACAGATTACAAACACATGTACAAACTACATACAGAAACCAGTTAGTGGAACTTAAATCAGCACATTTGTTTGTAAAAGTGAGGGGGATAATGTATTGTTCAGATTACGTTCAGTTTGTCAATCTGTTGACATACAAATAGCTATTCAGTATTTTCATTAACCTGATAGAACCCACCAACAAATTATAACCATCAACCTTACATCATTAGGTAACAGAAGCATCGACTGTTTTGAATGTCTTCATACAGGAACGTGTACACTATATACATACAGACATATGTATCCTAGGTATAGGATATTAAATGTGCATCCTATGTATAGGAAAAAATGCATTCAATACTTCCACATGTATTTCCCTTAAGTACAGTTGCTTTCACTATGGGTAACATATTTGTATGTTCTAGAATTTATTAGCCAGCCAGTCCTATTCAAGCAGGGCTGAAGTACAAACTACAAAATGAGAAATTAAGAATTACATCAATGTGTAATTCACAGCAAATGGAGATGAACAGAAGACTGTGCAAGTAGACAACACGCAACTGAAGGATGACTCTCCTTTCACAATCAGAGTAAATTTGTTTTTAAACAAGTTCATAAAACTTTAGAGATCTTTTATGTTACCTTCAGTGTCACCTTCGTTGAATTTCAGGCAAATTTATACAACACTAGTAACCCATGTACCATCTTGTTCTATGACTTAGGAACCTACAATTAGGAAAACTTGAATTCAAAGCCTAAGAGCACAGATGAGAGAAGTCAGGAGTTCAACATGACCCAACAGGTTCTTATCACTTTGCATGGTTTATCACTACTGTTTCATCTCTTGTTATGAGAAGTCTTCACAAGTAGTTGAGAAGACTGGACAGTGACCTGATACTTAAACCTTCTAAATACTAGCATATTGATATCCCCTAATGTCTATAGCAACACAGTGGAGCACTGTGCAGGTACACCTAGTCTGCTAGCGAAGGAGGAACAGTACCACTACACCAGCGTGTAATTCCCTCCACCTCAGCTTACTCTTATGTCAAAAAAGCAGCCTGTCCCAGGACAGCACTGCACTGTTACAAGTACATTATTTCAAAGCTGCCTGCTCAATTGGCACCCACTTGGCACGAACAGTTCCTAAATTGAAGACCTCTGTACCTGTATGGATTTTCAAAGGCTGCAATGAGACTTCACAGAGGTTGAGGGCTGTTAGTGGGATTTAATTAGAAGATTACACCACTGCCTAAATACTCCTTGGGAAATATTATAAAGTATTAAAAAACAAACAAACAAGAAAACCTATGTTTTTTGCAACAAAAAGCTTCAGTGTTACTTACATAATACCACGTGGGGGTAGAGGGGAAGAGGGAGAGTATCAAAGCACATTTCTTTGAGGCACTGAAATAAAGCTTAGTGATCTGTCAGGTTTTATTGCTGCCAGCTGAACGCAATTCAAAAGACACATTAGCATATAAATATTTATACATCTATTACAAAACAATAAAAACACAACAGACTGCACAAAAAGAAGAAAAATCTTACCTGCTGCTGTTGATTTCCCAACTCCCCCTTTTCCAGAAGCCACAACCAGCACCTGCTTAACTCCTTCTATGGGCTTTTGCTTTGGCAGCCCTCGCGACAGGATCCGGGCACGTTTGTCTTGCAGCACCTCATCCCTGGAGCTTGAGGACTAATAAAAAAGAAAACAAGGACGCATATATGCACCAGAGTGCTGCAGCTGCGGTATCAAACCTGCAGTTTTCGTGGAGAAAGTTAACAAGCATGAACCAACCTGTGCTCCGAGATAATTTCAGTACTGGTGCAAAAAAGCTTCTTGTGTACAGACTCTCCCTAAAGGAGCCTGGTTCACAGCCAGGCTGGCTTGAAACTACCTGGCCTATTTTAAAGCAACCCCAGAGGGCACTTTGTTTGGAAACCATTAAGTGTGGTTGAACTTAAACCTTAATAAATAAATAAATAAATCAAGGCTCACAGCAAACTAAACCAAAACCCTGTTCAATAATTTGGAGGCTTTTGAAAATCAGGTTCAGATTACTTGATTTTCGAGGTCCTCAGCGCAATCAGCATTTCCCTGAGTATCCCCACAACCAAAACCATGACCCACGCACCTGCTTGCACGAGCTGTTACTCCGCCACCTGCAGCACACCCGGCGGCCAGAAGCCACCTGCATTTTCAGCACAAGGTCACGAAAACGAGAGCCCTCGGGCCGGGACCCAGCAGCCTTTCCCCTAGCAGCACCGCCAGCACACCGCGCAGGGCTGGCAGCACAGAAGGGGAACAGACGGGAGCAGCTGGGGATGTGCCAGCGGCTCCACACCACCCCGCTTGCTGCCCGCTTGCTCCGATGTAGGGGCACCGCCCCATATTCCCCCTCGCTCCGGGAGCCCCCCTACGCCGTGGCAGCCCCCAGCTTGCGCCAGCCAGGGCTTCACGGCAGCGCCCAGCGGGTCTCCCCCAGCCCCACTCCCCAGCGTGCCGGGCAGCGCGGCAGGGCACTCCGAGCCCCGGAGGCGCCCCGAAGGCAGGCGGACCCGCACCCCAGGCTGAGCCGCTGGGCGTGGAGCTCCCGCTTCACTCACCGCGGAGCCGGAGGACGAAGCGGCGCAAGCCCCGCGGCAGGGGACGCGGGCAGCGCGCACCGCCCGGCACCAGGCAGCGGCCATGGGGCTGCTGCTGCCGCCTCCCCGCCGGGCGCGCTGAGATGGCGCCGCCGCGCCGCGCCTCGGCCCGCCCCCAGCGCCCGACACGGCCCGGCATGGCCGCCTCCCCACCGAGGCCTTCTCACAGCCCTCCCGGGACGGGTTGAGCCCCTTAGGGGGGTCCCGGCCGGTCCCCGCTGACAGCCCGCCGTGGTTACAAACGGCACGGAAGAAAAAATCGCCTCGGCCTGGCTGGGCCGAGCCGGGGAGCCCCGGCTGGCTGCTGCGGCCGCCACGGAGGGGTTGGGTTTTTTGGGGGAGTATTTGGTTTGTGTTTTTCTTTTTACACCTACGGCGTTTCTACAGTTTGTCAGTAGTTTTTCCAAGTCCGATCTTCATCTCCAAAGTGGCTGGCTGGCCAAGACCTCTTGGTCCCTCCATGGTTTCCATCATCATCATCAAATACAATAACTATGTTCCAGCTAAGCATTTGTGTCGTTAGTTAAAAGAACAAATAGACATGTAGCCAGGACTGGTACCACTTACTTGTCTTTGTAATACTAATTCAGAAGCACTGCTAATTGTTCTCCTTAGGGTTTTAGTTTTCCAACCAGCACATACCTATCCTCCAGCTTTCGCCAATACCACATTTCTGTTCCTTACATCACGGGAGATTCGTTTAAAGCTTTAAGATGAGCAGCATCAGCTGCTTCTCTCCTGTCATCAAGGCTCGGAACCATGTTGTAGAAGGCAACGTGAAGGGTTTGATGCAATTTCTTCTCAACGATTCCATGAATCGTCCTTATTCATCTAGATGGTAGTACAGAAGTAATTCCAACCTTGTCAGTTTCAGGCCATTAGTTCTCAAAGGTAAAATACAGTGTAGATAGTGTCCTTTGTTGGTATCTCTTGTACCATGTAACAGATCAGGGGATCTTGCATCAGGTTAAATTGTTATTATAAGAAACACCGCCTCCCTTTCATACCAGGCAGAATTTTCATCACTCATTTAATATTTTTTTTGGCTTGTATTATTAAAAGTACTAATCAGGCATTTTGCTAAAAGCCACCATTTTCAAAGGCTTCTTCCAGTGCTCAGCAGCCAGAGAAAAATTACAATGATAAAAATACAATTTTTGCTATCCTTTAAGTGCTTCTCATTCAGCCTTTCATTTTTGCTGTAACCATTTGAGCATATTTTGCTTAGCTAGCACACATACTTGAAGAAGTCAAATTGTTTCCCAATAATTCACCCTAGTGCCAAATCAAAATGCAAAAGGATACTGAAAACCAATGAGCCACTTAATTTTGAAACTATATTAAAGATCTACCTCAAGGGCCTTTTCTTCACTGCCCTGGGAAACCACATTACCTTGTTCCATGCAAGAAATATCCATAGTTATTTTTCCTACCGTGGGTGGTTAGAGGCAGTGTTAAAGTGCAAAATACTACACATGCCGCAGAAATGAAATCATCAGTGCAGGATCACTGGTAGGCATCCAGTTTACCTATCCATCCTTACAAAGTCTGTACTAAGGAAAAAAAAAAAAAAAAAAAAAGAGCAAAAAATCCATAGTATACTCTTTGGTTCTGAGAATAACTAACACCAACTGCAGCAATCCTCACTTCTTTTTTTTCTTTTTCCTTTTGAAAACTCTGATCGAGCACAAAATAAAATTGATTTTTAGAAAAGTATGCTGAAAGAGTTTTCCAAACTGCCACCTAAGAAAGAACGGTTTTCAATATCTTGCTTTTCTTTTAGCACTGCTTTAGCAATAATACAGGAGCTAATATGGCAGCATGTTATCTTGAATACGTAATGAAGAAATGGCTATGAGAAAGAGATTAAATTTGCTCTGAAATAAAGAAGGCATCTCCAAAATACCATAATTGCTTTGGGCTTTCTATTTAAATTTTAACACTTGAAAGTAATGGTGCTTGTGTGACATCATCCATTACAGTTCACATACAGTGCTAAAATATGAGTCCAGGAAGATGCAACCAAAAATTAACAAAGATCTTACTGCCAGACATGAGTCTTTATGGAAACTACAAACAATCTCTGTATTTTTCCAAAATTCTATATTGGATTTTTCAATAGTTCAACAAAATGAAAAACACAGTATTTATTTTTTTTATGCAAATTGATATTCTGTTCCTTAAGTAAGCGTAAGTAACCATTTCAAGCTACAGCTGCCCTCGTGTCATTCTCAGACTCTATCATTCCCCTGTGGGGTGATGGCAACAGGCAAGCTTTAAAAGAAAAAAAGAAAAAAAAAAAAAAAAAAAAAAGATGAAACAACTACCAATGTGAGTTCTTTCCTTGATCTTTGCTCTGCTCCTCATGCAAGTTAAAGAAACTTTTTTGCTAATTTACTTTTTCCTAATTTACTTGATACCAAACCACATGACCTCATCCAGTGTTGGCTTGGTATGTTTGAGGAGAGTCCTTGTCTCCCATGCTATTTCCCCTATTTTTTTCATTAGAATTTCACTTTTTCCATCTTCTTCCTGCCAGGCTTCAGTATCAGGGCCTGCAACTGACATGGAGACAGTTACACTCACTCCCTGCAAAGTTAATTTCACCCAAGGGATTTAAACAGATTCTGATTTCAAATATCTGTGTAAAAAAGTGAGATTTACCCGTGGTAATATATGGAATAGTACCTTATTTAAGAAGCAATGTTTTGTTCATAATATATAGTAATACTTGAAACTGCAACATACTGACAAGCACAATGAAATCATAGAAGAAACAGTAAGAATTTATTATTTTTCTTTATCATGTGCATTAGTATTTCTAGTAAATATAAGACCACAAAACTAGTTTGATTGTATGTGAATGCTTTGCCAAACTTTTAACTGAAAAAGAAATTAAGTTCTCTGCTTTAGTCCTGTTTTGCAAAATGAGGAAGAAAGTCTGCCACAATTGAGCCCAATTTAGTTTGTGTATTACTTTTGGACATCGTAATCAGTGCAGTCCTTCACAGTCAAGAGGAGATGAAAACCTTATTTAAATTATGGCTACATTTTTCTGAAGTCATTCATCAAGTTCTTCAGGTTAATATTGTGCACTATAGTAACAGCTACATTGCAGTGGAAGTACGGCTGATGTTACAGCAATTTTTCCAGCCTTGAGCAAGCAGTGCAGAAAATTAAGAGATTTGTTGAACACACCCTTCAGTAACAAAAGCACATAATTTTTTCTTAGGTGTATATATTCCTTGCATGAATGTAACTATCTCAAATGAATGATATTTCCATACTTAAAGAGGAAAACAAAGGCTTTGATGACTTTTTCTTCAAAAGGTTTTCCTATTCTTTGCCATGTTTTACAAACATTGAAGGAAAGCTGACACTTTGCCCTTTCCCTTCCCTTCCCTTCCCCTTTCCACCCTTTCTTTCTTCTTTGCCCTCCCTTGCCTTCCTTCCCTCCTTTCCTTCCTTTTTTCAGTAGTGCCAATAAATTGCAGTTGAAGTGATAGAAGGAGTCCTTTTGTATTAGGCATCATACGCAAATAAGAGTTAAAATGTTCACTACCCTCAAGTTTCAGTAAACCACTTGACACCTCTGCTCTCACTGAGTCTTAATGGCATTCAGGCACAATTTCAGTTTCTGAAATCATTTTAATTCTGCTCTTCATTCATTTTCTCAATCATAAACTTGTGTTTTACAGGAAGTATTTCTGTTAACATCAGAACACAGAGCTTAAATTAGTTTTGTAGAGCAAATTAATCCAATTTGAACAATGAGGCTAATTGAGAAATTACATCAATTTTTAGTGGGTTTTGTATTTACTATTTATTTTTAAAATCTGGCTCATGTTCCAAAGTGAATTGGTTTGATTCAGTTTGCTCTGTGACCATTAAATACTTATCTCATCATTCCCAGTACATAGCAGTGCAAGACGTTTCAAAAGGGTACCAATGTACTTTGGGTGTATATAGACCAGTTACACAATTATGCCAGTAGCAGCCTGTTCCAGATTGTTTCAGTGTACAGAGGCCAATCTCAACTGAAAATAAATGTGCTCCAAGAATGTTTTTTACATGGTTTTGAAGCACTACATGTAAAAATATGAGGCACTCCACAACTGTGAAGGCAGAGCAGCTGATCCTTGGAATACCTGTTTCTCTCATTAATCCACAACCGCGAAGGAAAGCAATTCTTCTTCATGGTTTTGCATTCAGCCAGAGGCAGGTCCCTGAAAATAATCTAAGGTTTCTGATCTCTAATCTTCTGTGCTCAAGTGTTACTATTATTTATCCATAATTTAAAATTAAAAAAGAAAAAATAAATAAAAAAATAAAAGATAGATAGTTCCTCAGATTTTTAATTATGCTAACATCTTCTAATGCCAAACAGCAGGTTTCTTTAGGCAGAACAGAGCTGACATTCCTTGCATAGACAGTTAAGATAGGCATAACTTGCCTATTTTCTCCTGTATAGCAAGCTTAGACCAAGGAAAATACAGCCTAAACCAAAGCACCTTTGAAGTTTAACATTTACAAGAAGCAAGTTCCTCTCAGTTCACAAAATATATTTTTGATTTCTTTTCCATCCCAGCTCCCAGGGCACGAAGAAGAGGGACTTGGTTCAGTTTCCTACAACAAAGTAGGTCTCTTGTTGTAATGGACTCAGACATAGGCAATTTTCTAGTGAATCAATCATGAAAGCTCCTGGCCTATGGATCTTGAAAGTAAGGTCTAAAATCAACTCTCACAGAAATAAATTTAATTTATATTCTTCTAATTACTGCCACTAAAGGACTGCACTGTACCCTTTAAAATACCGATTTAATCAAGCTTTGGAATGAGGAAATGGAACAGTATTACAGGAAATAGAGGGACTATTGATAGAAAATACAAAATTGTTTTGACACTAAGTGATTATTGAATTCAGTGCTTGGCATATTAGCTCACACTTAGAACTTATGAAAGCCGTTAGAGAAAGGAGGTTTCGTTGGCTTCAGCTGTTCTGCCTGATCTCTGTCTTGCTCTGTCACCTACTGAGTCATGGTCATACCCGTAGCCATGGATAACTGGCATTTAAAGGATAGCAAGGTCAGTTGTATAATTGTATTTTTCTTACTTAGGCACTTTAATTAGGTACATATTCACATTTATTCTGCATGATAGTTTTCTAGTGCTAATTATCAGGAGTTTTACTAGATATTAAACTAAACATTTTACTTTTTAATGTCCCGTAATACCTATATATGGATCCAATGCTAGAGCATGCAGACCACTAAAATGTCTGTTATTACAGATGCTATCACTGTCCCTTTCACACATTTAACATTCTGTCCATTACAGTACTTAGACTTCATTTATCTGCATTGCTTTCAAAATGTATCAGGCAATATCCTCTAATACTATCTTTTGAATTACATTATGCAATCTGACCTTTCGGAACAGAACATCTTTCCTCTTTGCTCTTGTATTGAAGAACATTGAAGAAATATTGTTTCTCCTACAGACAGGATGCTGTTGATTCAGTTGAACTAGACATGGTGAAATTCCATCTGAAATCCTGTATACCTACTTCTGATCTCCCATACTGAAGATGAATTTAGACCAGGAGTAGAATAGCAAAGATAAAGGCTGCTGTGATTATCAAGAGAATTAAAATCCTATTATAAAACTAACCAACAAACTTTTAAAGGTTCTGTAATGGCTAATAACACACATACGCAAACGTACAGGTATAAAAAAGTTTATATAAGAGGGCTTGGCACTATATTCTAGAGAGAATGAGAGAAAAAGAAATGAATATTAATCCATCTATTCTTGAAATTGAATGTTATTTTTAGCTGCTCAGAGCAATGATGTCTGGACCATCCAATTAATAGTGGTGAGGGAAGAAGCCAAACTAGTTTCAGGTGATAACCCAATGAACACATGCCTATACCAGTAGCAACAAGGCAGTTTTGCATTTGCTACCACCCTGCAAGACCAACTCAGAGCAAAATGGCTTGAGATATTTTCATCATCAGGACAGCTCCAACTATCCATATACAATTGCTCCAGTGCTTGAACTTCTGGCCCATTCAGTAACTTCTCAGTTCCACACAAAACTCGTTGGATTTCTCAGACCTTCAGGACTGCTACTCAAGGCTTTTTGCTCTGCTCCCCCTAAGGGAAGATTAGCTTCTTCCCCACACAGGCAGCAAAGGACAAAATGCATCAGGGAGATGAAGCAAAGCCATGTCATGCAGTGCTATTGTTGAGAAAGCCCAAACTCCAAGTGAAAGTAGTAAGTTCTGTCAGCCTAGACCTTATCTATGGCCTCAGCCAGATTTTGTTTTATTTACCTTTCAGCTCCTGTAATGTTGCCATGTACTGACAAGCAATTGTATTTCACTCTTCAGATGCTTGTACTTGAAGGGGAGCAATACAGTTTTTGACAGTCTGCTCTGCGTAACTCAAACTTTGCTATTGTTGCCAAAAAGCACAGCATGTTTTTTATGACAAAAGTTAAATAAAGCTTTACAAGGTAAACAGAATGTAATATGGATTTTTATTACTTTTTTATAATAAGTCACTTTCTCTCTCCTTGGTATTTTTCCCATTACTTCATGCTGGTGCTCTGACAGTATCCAAAGGCCAGTCAGAATCAAGACAAAATCAGGTACCTGTGCATTTCAAATGGCTTGGGAAACATAATCCTTT
Organism: Aythya fuligula; assembly: GCF_009819795.1. NCBI lineage: Eukaryota > Metazoa > Chordata > Aves > Anseriformes > Anatidae > Aythya > Aythya fuligula. Next base: position 44,083,533 of record NC_045563.1, on the reverse strand, counting down.
CCCCAAAGGGCTCTTCTGATTCATGCTGCATGCTTATTTTGGACAGACAGGACTGATAAAGCATAATAGACAAAACGCGTCAGAAGTACCAAACAACTGTATCAAAGATGCTCTGACTTCATGGAAAAAAAGCGTCAAATATCCCTCACGCTCCATTCTGACCCTCAGTTACTACTACCTCTCAACATGTCAAATATCAGCACCTCAAAATTGCCTCCCAGGTACCAGCAGTGCTGTATAGAACAGGCAGATTGCATGGGGAGGTATTGCCCAGTGATCCATTCCACACACAGTTTAAAAGCTGATACAGTCCTGGCTCAGCAACTTGTGCCCTCTACTTCTGCACCCTTACACATCCCCACATGGGGGTAAAAATGCTTTCAGCTCTGAGCTCCCAGACATACTGCCACTCTCACCAAACTACTGAAATCACTGACGGAGAGATTCAGTTTAAGACTTGTAAAGACAGGTATGAAGACAATTGAAATAGTTGTCTAAGCATAGGCATCTACTTATGTAGTTGATGGTATTTAGAGAACTTTTCAGCTGACTGATGACCGTAGCTACATCTACAGTGCTAAATTAAATGTGCCTGGGATTGTTCTCTGCCACTGATGCCAGCCAGCACAGAAACCCCATGTTCATCTTATAAAAATTATCCCACTGTCCAAAGCAGCATGGCATCATGCAACCGGCCTCTTGAAGATGGGCTCTGGCCAACCTTAATTGCTAAATTGGGAGCAGAAATTTTCCAGCAGTGAGTTAACCCTGGCCAAAAGTGTGACAGGAAAAGCAAAGATGAGTCACAGTGTCTGAGAATATTTCCCGCTATTGATGAACTTCTAGATGTAGCCTAGAGACTTACCTGAACGTGAGCTGAGTCCTCCTCTAAGCCTCAGAGTGAATTAGATGCTTTTTCTGTGACAGGAGCTAAAACACCTCATATTTGCACTACAATTTATTTGTGAGCACCAAAATGAAGTTGCTTTAATCTGGACATGAATCTCACTCAGATTGGCACTATGAAGAAACAATTATTTTTTGCCCTACAGGCAACAGAGTATCCAGGTAAAGATTAAATACCTTTAATTGATATTAAAATATCCCAAGTTACAGACTAATTGTTTTACCCTGTTATTCATATATATATAAGCCTCCAGCAGTTCCAAAAATTATCTGTGAAATTAAAAGCTCTTTTAGAAAAAAATTATACCAAATACCATTTTTTTCCTCCTATTAAAACATCAAATATTGAAGATAAAGTGTTTTCCTTCCACTCTGTAGCAGCTATTTAGCATCCATTGTAAAAGAAAGAAAGTGGGACCCTTTGGCAGCTTAAAAAAATCAAAGATTATATGAAAAATGTCCTTTTCATCATTGCAGTGCTTCTGAGGTATCAAATAGTAAAGAAATCATCTCACCCCCAATGAGTTCAGAAACATGCATTGAAAAATCTATGCTTTAAGGAAGTGTGAAAATTAAATATTAAAAAACAATTCTTGACACTGGAAGGTCTTTGAAATATGTTAAGCCACACTGGAATTCATAGCAGGAAGCCACATTATTTCTTGACACATGGTCTATTATCTTATTTGACTCAATGAATATTCATTAGAATTTACAGTCTTCTATTATTTATCTCCTTTTATTTTTCCACAAGACCTGAGGGGAAACAACATCACCTGCTACTTATGTTGGTTAAAATCATGAAAGAATTATATACAGTATTGCATTAACTGAGACAAATCATTAAAAATGAAAGGCTGATTTTAGATGAAAGTTGTACAGTTACTACACCTGCCTTTTGTTCTCTTTTAATGGAATGAGTTTCCAAAATACAATTTTAATACAAGTCTGTAGACCAACATTACTGTATCTCCATGTAATGCCATGTTATGGCAAAAAGAGATACCTGTTTTGTAATGCAATGATTTTCCACTGAAGAGAATTAAATGCCGAAATTTGTCAGCCTTGCTTGGCTTACTGAGCTTTGGCAATCTTGTTGAATGATGCTGAAAAAGAGGTTGTTGTGTTCTGGAAACAACAGCTTCAGCGACTGATAAATGACAGACCAAGCATATAATTAGTGCCTCCTCAGACTTCCCAGTTTTTATCATGATGCATGGCAAATACCACTTGGGATGACTTCAGAGGTTTGTTATTCAGAGAATTTCCTAATGACCTATCATTTGTGTGCATGCTTTCCTGACTAGCTAAGGATCAGTATGCCTGAGGAGAAAAAATGATAGGAGCTGTGGCTCAAGGAGAAAAAGCTTTTGGCCTGAAGCTGTGGTAAGAGTATTATTTGAATGTCATACATATGAATGCAAAAAAAAAAAAAAAAAGACATACAGCCTGATTATGCCAGCACACTCAATAGTAACTGGAGGCAAGGAGTCCTTCAGGTATATAGAGAATAATAAATCACCTTTCACAGTGTTAGTCAAAGGAGTAAAAAGAGCCATGTCTCAATTCACCCATTTTTTTTAATAATAACATAAGGTTTTATGCCAATACTCTGGTAATTTTATATATGGCATCCATTGACAATATGCAAAATTCAAGTTCCAGCTCCTAAAAGATGTTCATATATTTTTGTCCATAGGAATGTCCTCAAACTACCACCAAACTCTCACTGAAAATGAAAGAAATTGTATTATTTTTGGTATTATGGTATTCAAATGCACCTCTCTAGTAGTAATTGCTATTGCAAAAGTATTTATGAGATGAAGAGAAGTAACATAGCAGCATCTTGTAAGGGAACAGATTTTAATTCCTTCAAATGGCACAGCTAGAGGATGGTATCCAGGATGGTATCCAGCATAATTTCAGCCTGGAGAAAAGGAGACTCAGGGGCGACCTTATTGCTCTCTACAGGTTCCTTAAAGGAGGCTGTAGCGAGATGGGGGTTGGTCTGTTCTCCCATGTGCCTGGTGACAGGACGAGGGAGAATGGGCTAAAGTTGCACCAGGGGAGTTTTAGGTTGGATGTTAGGAAGAACTTCTTTACCGAAAGGGTTGTGAGGCATTGGAACAGGCTGCCAAGGGAAGTGGTGGAGTCATCATCCCTGGAGGTCTTTAAAAGACATTTAGATGTAGAGCTCAGTGATATGGTTTAGTGGAGGACTTGTTAGTGTTAGGTCAGAGGTTGGACTCGATGATCTTGAGGTCTCTTCCAACCTAGAAATTCTCTGATTCTGTGATAATGTGGACCAATAACAAAGGGGCTGTGGAGCACAGTACAAACACTTGGAGTCACCTGGGGTCTGCACTGAACCAGTCCTGAATGTAGGACATAAAAATTGCAGGACCTACATGGCAAGGATTTCCATACGGGGCACAAGAAACTGAAGCTGAGCTATACCAATCCCAGATGGCCTGAGTGGAAATACTGAGCTTGCTCATTGATAACTAATGGCCTGCACAGTTGCAGACTCTTTTTCAGCACTTCTACTCCTCCCAGTTGGTCTGGGCCTTGTGATTGCAGAGCTAGCTTTTCATGGCTGGGTAGATGCTTATTTCTTCAGCACTGCTGGAGGTGTCTCTGCCACTGTGGAAGGGCTCATTGATTCAATTACTGTCCTACATCCAAGTTGTTTCCATGCACTCATGCTAAGCAGAACCCGGATACCAAGTTCAGGGAGTGGAAGAGCAAGTGCAAAGACACATGAATATGCCCGCAGGAATCAGTCTCTACCATTCCTAAACCAGAGCAGAAAACTGCTCACCTTTGAGCGACTCCTTCCAGAGCCAGTTGGGTAGCTCCATACAATATCTCTTCGAATTCCAGAATTGAGAGGGCTTTGTTAAAACCCAGGGTTGGCTCTGTACAACACAGGTTCAGGACAGGTATCTTATTAGATCAGCTTAGTTCTGTGAAAAAAATAAGAAATACTGTACTACTTTTAACCAGTAGAAGGTGTTAAAATTAGACCGCATTGTACATACCGTAAGTAGGCTACTCCCACTGCTCTGTATCCTGCTTCAGTGGAATCAACAGAAGTCCTTTTAAAATTAATGTCTGTCAGTCATGCAGAGACAAATGTTTGGTGCAGTAGACACCCAAACAAGTAAAAGTACAATAGTTAAATATCACAGGCAAATGAATATGCATGGCACATGTAGAGAAAGAAACCATGATTAATAGCATTCCTACTTCCTTTAGGTAATCATGGTAAGCAAGCAAAAATATACTTTAAACAATAATCTCACTTTACAAATTGTTTTATATTATATTCTGTATCTCATGTGATGAAGATTTGCCATTTAACTGCTGCAAATTTCACTTTCCTGGTCATCTGTGATGATGAAAGAGTCTTCTAACAGCAACCTCTACTAGCTGTCACAGCAGAATCCATCAGTTCTGTCTCAACATTCACAGCAGTAGAAGCATCCACCTGTGATTCCTTACTAAATGTTTCTAAGTGATTTAAGTAAGTACTCTTTCTTTCCTTATGCATGCCCTGTTACTTCTCTTCTTTTTTTTTTTCTTTTTTTTTTTTCCCTTCCTCTCTGTACACGTGCGAAGAGAGAGTTCCACACTGGACAATGGATAAAATGGAACATTTAAATATAATTCTTCCCTTGACACTCTGTGCCCTTTCAGCTATGTCTGTCCCACAAGAGGCAATTCTACCAAGATATAACCTATTTTGTATCTTTGCTATCTAAGTGCCAGGCTGCAGCTTTATATAGTTTCTCTTCAAGACAGATGACACTACCTAGGGGCACTCTGTTGATGTGATAGCTGCTTGAAAAACCTTTGATTAGGGTTTCAAACACCATAGAGAGAGGAACAACTTCTAAGACGCATCTCGTCTCTTCAAAGTTCCAGTCAGCTACTGCCACTGCCAAGTGGCATATAACACCAAAGTTATTACTAACAAAAAAAATCATCCCTAGGGAAGAATACAAGACAATCTGAGATCATTTTGGTCCTGAAAGACCTCAAGCATTTCATCCTCTGATAAACAGGAGAAACCTGAGTACCAGCAAAGGCAGAGCTCGCAGCACCAACCCCTCTCTTCACAAAATAAGACATTCCATTAAATGCACATGAAATATGCATGACCATTAACACTAAGGATAAGGAAAAATGCATGTCCACTGAAGTTTGTGATAAATGGTTCGTACTGCCATCTGCCCCTCTTGAACAGAACTGATGTGAAAATAAGAAATGTCTTCTGGATACAGCCAGTCTCAAAATACATACTTCTCTGCTGCAGGTACAGAAAGTACACAGTATACAATGAATACATTGGGACTGCTATCAATTTAAAAAAAATGCATGAAAATGTCTTTGATATAATAACTGATATATTCTCTAGATGTCCAAATGTTTGTTTCTGTAAAAAATAATAATAATAATAATAATAATAATAATCCGAATGTAATCCAAACTTCAAAATTTAGCCAATATATTTTTACCCCACTCTGGTTTACAAACGAGATCTTCCACCTAACTATGGCCCAACACGATTCAAGAAACGCAAGATGTGTTACAACAAAATTAATTTGTTTTTCACCACTTGCTGAAGCGATCGGCTCTGGGGCAGACGCGTTCTGCAGCGGAGCGGGGCATCGGACAGGCAGGGTTAATTTGTCCAGCGCCGAGCCCGCTCGCGGGAGCCGCCAGGACCCGGCAGCCCTCGCGAGGGAGGGGAACGAGGTGAGAACGAGGCGTAGGCGGAGCCAGCAGCGCCCCCTCCCCGGCCGGTCATGAACTGCCCCTAGGGAGCGCGAGACACCAGGAGCGGGGAGACCAGGACGGGCAAACAGGGCGTGGCGCGCCAGAAGGGAGAGGCGCGGCGGTTAGCGTGGCAGTTCGCGCAGGCAGGGCGAGCAGGAAGGGCAGAGCGCTGCCCCCCCGCCCATACGAACACCTCCTCTAACGGCGGACTACCGCTAGCTCACCTGCAATGCTGTACGCCAGGCACAGCGCTCTCTCTAGGAAGTCTGTTCACACCCTGACTCAAAACTGCGGCAGTTCAGGTCTCCGGCTGCAGGGAGTGCCTGAGCCTGTTGCTACCACCTGCGGGGGGCAGAGAGACTGTGTGCGTGAGGTGCGAGCAGGTGGATGACCTGGTCTGCCTCGTGGCAGAACTCAAGGAGGAGGTCGAGAGGTTGAGGGATATCAGTGTGAGCGGGAGACAGACTTGTGGAGCGACTCCCTGTGTGGCCTGAAGGACAGGTGCCGGGGTGAGACACCCCAGATGGGGGTGGACCCCCTGCCATGTCGCCGTCGGTCAGAGGGAGGGGACCTAGGAGTTGAGGAGGAATGGAAACAGGTCCCTGCTCGACATCACAGGCGATCCCCCCCCCTACCGGCCCCACCTTCCCAGGTGCTCTTACACAACAGGTTTGAGGCCCTGGAGGATGCCTAGGGCGAGGAAGTCAACTCCACGCCTCAGGACTGCCTCCACCAAGACACAAAGAAGGGTGATTGTTGTGGGCGACTCCCTTCTCAGGGGAACAGAGGGACCTATCTGTCGGCCTGACCCTACCCGTAGGGAAGTCTGCTGCCTCCCTGGGGCCAGGGTCAGGGACGTTGCCAGAAAACTTCCCAACCTGGTTCGCCCCTCTGACTATTATCCTCTTTTAATAGTCCAGGCTGGCAGTGATGACATTGGGGAGAGAAGCCTGAAGACCATCAAACGGGGCTTTAGGGTACTGGGACAGTTAGTGGATGGAGTGGGAGTATAGGTGGTGTTTTCGTCCATCCCTACGGTGGCAGGGAGGGGTACAGAGAGGACACAGAAAGCCCACCTGATAAACACGTGGCTCAGAGGCTGGTGCCAACACAGAAATTTTGTTGTTTTTTTTTTTGTTTTTTTTTTTCTGACCATGGGGTGCTGTACTCATCACCCGGCCTGATGGCCTCAGACGGGTCCCTATCTCTAAGGGGAAAACAGATCCTGGGCCAGGAGCTGGCAGGGCTCATTGGGAGGGATTTAAACTAGGTGAGAAGGGGGATGGGGCTGAAACAAGGCTTGTTAGAGCTGTGCCAGAGGGAACAATGGCAAGGCTGGAAGAGAAGGCAATGGCCCAACTGAAGTGCATCTACACTAATGCATGCAGCATGGGTAAGAAACAGGAGGAGGGAAGCCTTTAGGAAGAACTTTTTTACTGAAAGGGTTGTTAGGCATTGGAATGGGCTGCCCAGGGAAGTGGTGGAGCCACCATCCCTGGAGGTCTTTAAAAGACGTTTAGATGTTGAACTTAGCAATATGGTTTAGTGGAGGACTTCTTAGTGTTAGGTCAGAGGTTGGACTTGATGATCTTGAGGTCTCTTCCAACCTAGACAATTCTGTGATTATTAGATAAAGAATTACACAAACAATGATGGCATACTATTTTTCTATGCACTGGTCCACAAGCATATTTTTTAAAACTTACATATGAATAAATGTTCTGCATCAAAGCCTGGCAAAAATAATGGTATCACAGCAAAGAACAATTAATATCCTTGTATCTTAATATCCCTTTATATTCTTCTTATATAATTTGCTCATAGACTGTAATAATATCTATTTTCCTTAGCAATCAATTTATATCACAAATATATATGAAAAAAATCATTTTAAATGGTTTTCTACCTCATTAAGTTCTTCTTAATGAGTCTGGGGAAACAGCTTTAGAGTAAATGAACAGAAGGCATTTTAAATAAAATTAGCTGAGTTTAAATAAAAATAGCTCATACTTAACAATACCCTACAGCTAGCAAAAATGAGCTAGTTTATCCACTAACCACCTAGCGAGATTTCCTCTTCTTTCATAAAGGTTTGCTTTAGAACAAGCAACCTCAAAGAACCCTAATGCAAAAGAGAACGTTATTTTAAAATAACATTAGTTGAATATACCCCTATGTGTAACAATGGCTATTTAATGAGTGCACGTTGCCCCTTGCTGTGCAAGTTAACTGCAATAATTTACCGGATGATTGAGGCCAGGTAATAAAATTCAGTTTCTTACTGATGTTACTAGGTTTTACCTTAAAATAAATAAATAAATAAATAAATAAATAAATTTTGAAAATAAAATCTTCAGTCTTAAAATGAATTCCGAGGAACTGCATCCTGCATCAGTCTGTCCTGACTTTGCTGGAGCTGGGGTTATTCGAAACCTGTGTGTGTCAGGATTCACATAGGGGAGGAAGGCAGAACTTCTGATTTAGCAGCTGTTCAGTGAATGTCACAATATGTAGCCAGAAATCTGAAGAATAGTAGAAAAAGCAGTTGCAATACCTTAGCTTTTCTAATTTGTTGTGGATGCTCATTTCAGAATTATGCATTTTTCTTTGGGTCCTAATTCTGGACCCTACCTACACAGCCCCCTTTTGTACAACTGTGTTTTTTTCTGTTTCCTCTGCTCTGAAACAGCATTGCTGAAAAACAGAGCTCCAGCGTGGGACCTCAATCAACTCAAATAAACACTACTTGTTTTTGAAGGAGTGACGAGCAGTATTTAGACCGGTCATCCATGGTCTTTCGTTCTCATGTGGAAAATACACAGCATGCTAGTCTTACCCCAAGCATGCCACGCCACGTTACCCCACAAGAGAAGCAGATTTTATTTCTCATCCACTCAAACAAAACAAAACAACACGCAGCTTCCTGCGAGCTGTAGGGCACTATTAGGCACGAGCCGCAATACTTGGTTCTGAAGCTGTACCCTTGCATCCTCGCTACCTGTCCCCTCTTTAGAGAGCGCTGACAACCCACAAGCCCCACTTTCCCTTTTGCAAAGGGCAGAGCTCTCACTGACCCTCTCCGCAATTTTTAGCAATGCCCACGCTGCTTCCTCGCGTGTACGCGAACGAGCAGCCCGAGGAGCCGCGACCCGAGCGCCGCGGGGCGGCGGGCGGCAGCCGCCCCTCGCCCTGCGGCAGGGCCCAGGCGTCGCTCACCCGGAAAAGGAACGGAGCCGCCGCTGCCGGGGCCCGCCGCCGCCCGGCCCCGGCACCTCGCCCGGCCCCCGGGCCGCCCCCGCCCTCCCGCGGCGCTCCGCCGCCAGCCGCCTCTCGCCGGGGCACGCCGGGCCCGAGATGGCGGCGGCGCGGCCGGTGCTGGCCCGAGCCGTGCTGCAGCAGTGCCTGTCCGCTCGGCTGCAGGTGCGGCCGCCCGAGAACGGCTCCGAGGCCGAGTGGGTGGAGGTAATGGGCTCGCAGGGCTCAGGGCTCGGCCCTTCTTCCGCCGGCCGGCAGGGCGAGAGGGTGAGGCCGGCTGTGGAGGGGGCGCCCCAGGCGCAGGGCAGCTCTCGGTGCCGCTTCTCCTCGCCAGCCGCGGTCAGTCAGATGTGCAATCCCCGTGGTAACTGCCCTGCAGCCTCACGAGGCTGGCTTTCTGTCTTCGTCTTCAAAACCTGTGGGCTGTTTCTGCGGAAATTCATCCCTCAGACAGGTTCTGGGGTGTAAGCGAGCCCTGGGCGACACGTAGCCCTACGGCACCCCTACGGGAGCTCCCTGGCCCAAGGAGGGAGGAAGGCAGCGAGGCTCCGGGGCAGACGCGTTCTGCAGCGGAGCGGGGCATCGGACAGGCAGGGCTAATTCTTCCGGCACCGAGACCACTCGAGGGAGCCGCCAGGACCCGGCAGCCCTCGCGAGGGAGGGGAACGAGGCGAGAACGAGGCGTAGGCGGAGCCAGCAGCGCCCCCTCCCCGGCCGGTCATGAACTGCCCCTAAGGAGCGCGAGACACCAGGAGCGGGGAGACCAGGACGGGCAAACAGGGCGTGGCGCGTCAGAAGGGAGAGGCGCGGCGGTTAGCGAACAGGGCGTGGCGCGGCCGTTAGCAAACGGGGCGTGGCCAGTCTGAAGGCCGTGGTGCCGCAAACAGGGTGTGGTGCGGCAGTTAGCAAATGGCATGGCAAGTCAGAAGGGCGTGGCGCGTCAGAAGGGAGTAGTGCGGCAGGTAGCAAACGGAGAGGTAAGGCCGTTAGCAAAGGGTGTGGCACATCAGAAGGGCGTGGCGTGGCCATTAGCAAACAGGGCGTGACCTGTCAGAAGGGCGTTGCATGGCAGTTAGAAAACAGGGCATGGCGCGTCAGAAGTTAGGTGCGTGTGTCGATCTGCTTGAGGGTAGGAAAGCTCTGCAGGAGGATCTGGATAGGCTGCACCGATGGGCTGAGGTCAACTGCATGAAGTTCAACAAGGCCAAGTGCCGGGTCCTGCACCTGGGGCGCAATAACCCCAAGCAGAGCTACAGGCTGGGAGATGAGTGGTTGGAAAGCTGCCAGGCAGAGAAGGACCTGGGAGTGATGGTTGACAGTCGGCTGAATATGAGCCAGCAGTGTGCTCAGGTGGCCAAGAAGGCCAACGGCATCCTGGCTTGTATCAGGAACAGTGTGACCAGCAGGGCTAGGGAGGTGATCGTCCCCCTGTACTCAGCTCTGGTGAGGCCGCACCTTGAGTACTGTGTTCAGTTTTGGGCCCCTCGCTACAAGAAGGACATCGAGGTGCTTGAGCGGGTGCAGAGAAGGGCGACGAAGCTGGTGAGGGGCCTGGAGAACAAGTCCTACGAGGAGCGGCTGAGGGAGCTGGGCTTGTTCAGCCTGGAGAAGAGGAGGCTCAGGGGCGACCTTATCGCTCTCTATAGGTACTTCAAGGGAGGCTGTAGCGAGGTGGGGATTGGTCTGTTCTCCCATGTGCCTGGTGACAGGACGAGGGGGAATGGGCTTAAGTTGAGCCAGGGGAGTTTTAGGTTAGATGTTAGGAAGAACTTCTTTACTGAAAGGGTCGTTAGGCATTGGAACAGGCTGCCCAGGGAAGTGGTGGAGTCACCATCCCTGGAAGTCTTCAAAAGCCGTTTAGATGTAGAGCTTAGGGATATGGTTTAGTGGGGACTGTTAGCGTTAGGTCAGAGGTTGGACTGGATGATCTTGAGGTCTCTTCCAACCTAGAAATTCTGTGATTCTGTGGCATGGCAGATAGCAAACAGGGCATGGCCCATCAGAAGGGTGTGGCACCGCAGTTAGCAAACAGGGTGTCACGCGTTAGAAGGGCGTGGCGCTTCCGTTAGCAAACAGGGCGTGGCGCATCAGAATGGCATGGCGCATCAGAAGTGTGTGGCGCGGCAGTTAGCAAACAGGGTGTGGCGCATCAGAAAGGCGCGGCATGGCAGATAGCAAACAGGGCGTGGCATGTCAGAAGGGTGTGGCACAGCAGTTAGCAAACAGGGCGGGGCCCATCAGAAGGGCGTGGTGCAGCAGACAGCAAACAGGGCGTGGCGCGGCAGTTAGCAAACAGGGTGTGGCACATCAGAAGGGTGTTGCGCATCAGAAAACAGGGCATGGCATGTCAGAAGGGTGTGGCATGGCAGATAACAAACAGGGCGTGGCACGTCAGAAGGGCGTGGTGTGGCAGACAGCAAACAGGGTGTGGCGCGGCAGATAGCAAACAGCATGGCAGGACAGAAGGGCGTGGCATGGCAGTTAGAAAACAGGGTGTGGTGCGTCAGAAGGGTGTGGCATGGCAGATAGCAAACAGGGCGTGGCCTGTCAGAAGGGCGTGGCGTGGCCATTAGCAAACTGTGTGTGGCGCGGCCGTTAGCAAATGGTGTGGCACATCACAAGGGTGTGGTGTGTCAGTTAGCAAACAGGGTGTGGCCCATCAGAAGAGCATGGCACAGCAGTTAGAAAACAGGGCATGGCCTGTCAAAAGGTTGTGGCGTGGGAGTTAGCAAACAGGGTGTGGCACGTCAGAAGGGCGTGGTGTGGCAGACAACAAACAGGGCGTGGCGCAGCAGTTAGCAAACAGCATGGCGTATCAGAAGGGCGTGGCGTGACAGTTAGCAAACAGGGTTTGGCTCATCGGAAGGGTGTGGCGCGGCCGTTAGCGAACAGGGCATGGCGCGTCAGAAGCTAACTGCGCGTCAGAAGCTAACTGTTTGCTAACTGCCAATCTAGACAATTCTGTGATTCTGTGAAAACTAGCGGGTTTTCTAGGGGGAAACCATTCAACCATTTAGCCTTTATGGTTTTCTAGAATAGGGGGGGGAATGCTTACTAGTTGCTGTCATAGGCAAAACGGATTTAGCTTGGTAATTTGGTAATTATCAAGTACTTACTTAGTAGTTTGGGTATTGGAAGGAGAAAAAGATGAACATCTAGACACACAGGAGGACATCCCTCTGTGTTTTGCAGGCTAAATTTGACTTCACACACCTCACCCAGTCTCCGCTGCTGGGTCTTCTCCTACCCACGTGTTGTCAGCACAGGTTATGCTCAGTCCCTTCACAAGGGGCGAGACAGCATGGGCTGACAGCATGGCGAGACAGTTTCTCATACTGCTCCATCACGGAGCACCTCCTACTCCTGTGTTGTTTGTGTTCCCTCGCTTGCATTTTCTGCCCTTTCTTAAATACATTCTCACAGAGGTGGGCTCAGGTGTGTCCTGCAGTGGGTCTGCTATGGAGCTGACTGTTTCTGGCCCATGACCTCCTCCTACAGCAAGGTGCCTGGTGGCTTTTCAGTGCCACTGTCTTCTCTGCAGCAGTGGTCGTTCCTCAAACCTCTCTCTTCTCCCTTCACCACCCAGGCCAAGAAAAATCAGGCAAAAAAAAAAAAAAAAGAAAAAGGCTTAATTTTAACAATAGGATGACGGAAGATTTTGGGGGTGTGTATCTCTTTTCAGAGAGATGTCTATATTTTTGTTTATTTCAGGCAAAAAGTGGTTTTTAAATTCATAATATGAGTAGTTTTATGAAATAAATAGTGCATCAGTATAATTTTGATAGCAAAATAGCTTTTGCAACAAAAGATCTAAAACTGCTTCTGAGTTTGTACCTCATTAATTGTGTGATACTGTGCACTTAAAGAAGAAAGGCCAGGTAGAGCAATGTGACTGCAGTAGCAGTTGTTTGGATTTTTATTTTAATTTTTCCAGACCAGTAACCAAAAATGAAGCTCACGGGAAACACTGTAGTTTTCCCCTTTTCTTCCCATGGTCATATGTTGGGGAAGGTAGGTAGGCCTCTAGACTCCTAGGGCTAGGCAGCATACGGAGTGGCCAGGCTATTTACCAAAGCATGAAGGCTGGCACTGGGCGTGTGTCCTGCTGTTGTCGCTGTTTATGCATTACCTACACTAGAATAAATTATTTATATAGGTCTCAATCATTTAGCCTTTCTGTTTTTTTAGTTTGGTCTTTTGTCTTTCTTAAAGACTACTACAACAGAAGAGTCTAAATGTAGCAATTCATATATATCTTTTTTAAGGTAAAGATTGTAGTATGTTTAAAGGGCGTATGAGTTCATTCAACAAACCTGAAGAGAGTTGAAATACAAAATTTCTGTCCTTAGGGCTTTCCACTGTATGACTTGCACATAGTTCTTGAAATGTTTCTCTCCTGGTTCAGAAAAGGATGATGGATCTTTGACCTACTTTGTACAGTCCGGTCTGGAAAGCCAGAACTTTTGCTTGAAGAAAATATGTGTCATCTCACAGATGCCGTGTTTGGTTGAAGGCCTTATTAGCCTCTCAGTTTAAGGAATATAGTGAAGATTGCTCAGCACAGCGTAAATTAACTTTAGAAATACCCTATTTCTTGTTTGCTAATCTTGGAAATAATTGTAGATCTTGTAGGTAAAAGCAGAAAAGTCATTGTGCTTGTTGTCTTTCCAGCTGTCCAAATAGAGCCATATGTTTTGTTGTTTTTTTATATATCATGAATAAAACTGCTATGAGGCAGTAATTTAGCAGCATAATTTAAACAGATTTATGCTGTTTATATCTCGTACTTGAAGTTTTAAATGTCTTAACCAAAATCATTGGGAAAGTAACAGAGTTGAAAAAAGTAACCACACTGAAGGAATGTGCATGAGATTTGGCCAGCGTGAGCTGCAGGTATTTTTTAGACATGAAATTTAATAATATTTGTCATTGGTACTTATGAATCTTTCCCAGCTTTTAAAGAGAAATCTGTTGTAACAAGAGCTATGGAAACTTCATGGTTCCTTCAGTATGACTTCTTTAGAGGTCATTAAAGGGAATTGTTTCTCACACTTCCTTGTAGGATAATGCTACTCTCCATATATGTGCACAAGTGCCAAAATAAAGAAATACGCACCTTGTAAACTATAATTTATGTAAACCAGTGTATGCTTAGTGACCTGTAACAACCTAAAAGTAGGTCCTGACCTTGAGAAACTTCTCATGTACTATAAATAGCACATTAGGTAGGTGGCTTTGAATAGCTTCTGAGCTTCAAAAGACCCCTGCAGGTAATTTAGGAACTTTAGAATGTTCTTTATCTGGAAGAAGGCTAGGTGTGTACATTATATCTGTATTGCTCTTCATTATATTTTCATGATTGTATTTTTCTGACCTGCTGATGATTACCAGAGACAGGATGCCTTGTTTATGGAGAAATGTTGGTGAGATAGGATCAGTTAAATGTTTATGTATACAGAAAAATACTTTGGAGGAAAGAAAATGAACTCCCCTTCTAAACACAGGAGAAGAATGAGATGAGATTTGGAGCATTCCACAACTGTGGGAGAAAAGAAATGTAAAATGAATATTCAGCTAAAGAGTGTAAGTACCTACACTTACTGCAATGAAACCATCCCGCCCTTATCTTATTTCCCTGGTTTGTCTTCCGGTTAAGATACCAAACGGTGCAAAATACCAGGTGCAGGTTGTTCTGCAGCCCGTGGTAGATTATGCAATCTCTCTTTGATGCAGCAGAATGGATGAAATATGAATAAAGCTTCTCGACAGATAGCAACTCAACTTGAAACGGAAATGTCAAAGAATAATTCACGTAAGTTAGTTTTGCAAACTGGCTTTCTGTGGATTGCAAAGCACCTCTGTTTTCATTATCAATTGCATTACATTTTGCTGAAAAGCACGTTGAGATGACATTTTGCAGAATATATTTATGTTTTGCTAATGAAATCTTGCAAAAAACAGGTGAATGTTGCAAAAAACAGGAGGGCCAGGGGGAGGCCTTAGTTACTTGTTGATCCTGCCAAAGAGCTAAAAAGGACGTTTGGAAGCTGCTGAGGTTGCTGAGGCTGGATGGATGGCTGTAGGGGCTGGGTACTTCAGCCCTTCCTGAGGCAGGTTGCCTGGTCTGATGATTACTTGGGACAGTTGTATTGTAAATGCCTGTGCTGCAGAGTCACTTGCTTGGCTGGTTTATTTAAGTAGGCATTTTACTGATAACAGCAAATCCACACAGCACAATTTCCCTGCCCAACTGCCTGCCTGTCACTATGTAAGTTCTTTGTAGTGGTTGTTTGCTTATCAGCATGTTGTATTTGTAACCTTGTAATTTGTGTTTTGCTTGACTTTAACGGAGTTAAATATAGCTTTGAAGAGCTGTCAGCTAGGCTTCATTAGGGAACAGCATTGTTACCTTCAGCATTGGCAATGGTTTTGTATTGGTTCAAAAGCTTTACCTGTACCTGTTCCTTAACTGGCAACATGTCTTAGATGTCTTAGGACATCTGAACCATTGGTGTAAGATCTGAGGACTGACATGCATTAATGTTAGGTTAGCTCTTGAAATCGCATGCAGTTTTACATCTACTCAGTCAAGTAAAATTAAATAATTTTATATATATATATATAACAGGAAGTTGAAATGCAGTTGAACGTGTTGAAAATAATGTTCAACCACAGTTTACAATCACAGTTTAAACCATAAATTTCAACTGTAACATGGTTGCAAAGTGTTCTAGAAATCATAAACATGCAATAGAAATACAATCTCCTGTCTAATTGCTGTGAGACACTGAAACCAATGTGTCTCAATTTGTGATAAAAAGTATATTCAAAATCAGGCAGCAAATCATGAGAGAGGATGAAAAGTAATTAATGTTTCTAGCTATCTGGCCGTAGGACTTCTAAATGTCACTTTATTTACCTTTTTGTCTTTTTAAATGAGCTTCTTGCAGAATATTGTTACTTCCATATGTGAAATTGAACAGAAACTATCACAAATCTCAGAAATAGAATAATCTGTGAGGTGTGCAGTGTAGCTTAGTCACTTATTTCTAATTCAGTGGTAAGATATATGCAATGTAAATGTATTTTACCTACTTCATAAAGAATTTTTTATTAGTAGGTATGTGTGCATTATTATTCTTTATTAATATCTTGATGGTAGTCTGTTTCTGGAACTAATATTTAGCTAAACATATAAGACTATCTAACCTTTGGCAGCCTGTATTTTTCTCCTTAATTTGAAGAGAGAGTTTGAAATGCCATTTGAGGTTCAGGCCATCAAATTTCTTACAGTGTTTATGAAATATGGCAATCATTTGGGAATGGAAAGCTGTATAATATTCTGCAGTAGTCGAAATGAGTTTTGAAAGGAGCCATTTATAGCTTTCGAGAGAATCTCTGTGTGTGACATTTCAGCTACAAAGAATATTCTCTTTTTCCAGAAGTTAGCAACTAGAAAAATAGTTAAGAAGGCATAGCTCTCATCAGTCATTGCCTTGAGCATTTTGTTCAATCTCCACACGAACAAAAGGATAAACCTCATGTGTATAGTTTTACTTACCAAAAACCTTTATCTTTCAAAGAAAAGAGAGTAAATAAAAAGGAAGAGAAAGTGTTTTTTCTTTTTATTTTCTTTTTCTTTTTAATTTTTAAGAAACTCCTCATATTTCTTATATTTTTTGCTTTGATAACGTTGACAGTAATGAATTCTTCATGCCCCAATCTAGTTAGTATCTCTTAGGTAGTATTTCTTAGTTACTATAACCTGACATTTATTTTCCTTCTAATAGGAAGGTAAGAATACTTATTCTTGACAAAGCAGTGGAGAGAGGGTTGGGTGGGTGTTTTTTTTTGTTTTTTTTTTTTTTATATTGTGTGGATGTGGATATTGTATGCCTTCTGGTTTTTTGTTTGTTTGCTTGTTTGTTTGTTTGTTTTTTCCCTAAGAGCTTAAACCTTTCACATATACTTGGTCATGACACAGCATTGCAGTTGGCTGCAGAGCCTATCATTTATCTTAATAAAGCACAGGTTGGCACATGTATTCTTTGTGAATTAAACCAGGGAGTAAAAAAGCTACCAAGGAATTGTCTTACATTTTCTCCTCAGTACAGACCTAATTCCTTCCTCAAATAGCTAGTTCCTAAAACTGATCTCTTTGAATTCTAAAGATGTGGCATATCCTTTGTACAAATTAGGGGAAAGGTCCCATTTCATCAAAAAGATTTCACCCAAACTGATAAATTATATTTTTGGTAACTTTATAATGTTCTGAACAGCTTCATAATTGTTGGTCATCATGTTTAAATCAGTAATCATATTTAAATCTAATTAAAAGGCTTTGTGTTTTGTCAGAATTATCCTGTACTGGATTAGTTTTAACATCAAAATATAATAGAGTTCAATGACAAATCCCATGGTATTTATCATATTTCATATTTGGAAATAGAATTCATACGCAAAAATATTTTATCTGTATGCTTAATAGATAAAAAGCTTAAATTATTTCCTGTTCTGTATTTAAATACTCTAATTCTAATTTGTGACCTTGTGTACAGTAATACTGTATATGCTAGATTCTAACTAAACTTGGCTTCACATGGAGCTAATGAATTGGCTTAATTGTGTGTAGCAGTGTTGTGCAGATAATCAGCATGCACTTCATAAGCTTCCATAAGCCTGTAAATTTGATGTCTGAAGCTGCAGGAAGTAACTAAGACTGCTTTTGGGAACTTTGTTATGTGGTCTTGTAATTTTTTGTACTGGATTTAATGATAAGCCTGTGTGGTGGGCAATGAGAGACACTGATATATTTTTCTGTAATCTTTCATAGATCCAGAGAGGGCTTGTTATCTACATATGCTTCTTCAAAGGTGCTGATCAAGATCTTGTTCCAAAAATTGGTATGATACAACCTTTATAAATTCTTCTATTGCTTGAAAAAGAATTAAGTGATGGAGGCAGAGAAGGCAGCAACTGTTTAGACTAGAAGTCAAAAAGCCATCAAATAGCATCACTCCAAATCAATCAGCTGGCTGAAAGAACAGCTTGTTTGGTCATATTTCATTTGACAGTTGCCTGTATCTCTTTTTCCGTCTGCCTACTCATGATCAACCTGTTAGAAAATTAATTCATACAGAATGATAACAGAAAGTGCAACACCTACTGTTTTACATATTACATGTATCAGGTAACAGCTTCAGTCCAGGACAGAACTGAACTTAGAGAAGAATGTTTTCAAGTAATTCACGGCTTGATTTAAGAGGTATTTTAATTTTTATCAGGGTATGTGCAGGATATTTAAAAGTATGGCCAGTAGAGGGAGTTGGGTGGATAACTAAACTGTCCTTCCCATCTCATTTCAGAGATACTACATACCCTGTTAGTCTTTCAAGTGCAGTCTTCTGGTTCACAAGTGATAACAGCAATATCTGTATTCTTTCTGTCTTCTCTGCATGCACTTTAACGTTTACATTCAAGTGGAGATGATGCTGTGAATAAGGTCAAATGGTCGTGATTTTTGTCTGCCTTCATTCAGTGTAGTTTTGACTTGTTTTTTTTTTGTTTTCAATTTTTTTTTTTTTTTTTACTTTTATTTCATTTCTTCACCCTCTTTTCTTCCATCAGTAGCACTGGATCACCTGGAGAATCCAGTGATGATGCATGTTCCACATAAAAATGTCCCTTTTTGTGGCTTGCTGATAGTGGTAGTTTCACAAAAGGTCATGTAACAATAGTCTATTTCAAGCCACATGCTGGGACCAGCAGAAAGATCTGGCAGTGTGCAAGCACAGGTGCTATTGAAAATGCTGAGAGCAGCTCTTGGTGTTCAAGGGCATAGTCTTTCTGTGATGCTAAACTAAGTTGAAACCTTTGACTGTATTTAAAGCAGCATGATATGAAAATTGATTTTTTGCTTGTGAGAGTTTCTTGTGGGTGATACTTGAGAATAATCACCTTTTCAGCTGTGTGGCAGCTGAAAGAGGCCAGAAAAAGAAAAGTTCTGTTTCCTATTAGGAGATTCATCTCCCACCATCCTCCTTAAGTGTCTGCTTATGGCATATTTTTTCTTAGTATGTTTTGAAACTGTTTAAGTGAGTTTTTTGTTGTCATTTAGACTTTCATGAGATGACTAAACCTCACGGGTTTTAGAGTTGGAGGACACTTAGGCGGATTTATTTGATTTTTTGTAGAAACACTGGAAAATATGATGCTAGTAAATGCAACAAGTCTGTCTACAAGTTTGCACATTGCAGTTTATGGGTTAAATTGCATCTTTGACCTTCCTGCCTGCCTCCTCTCTCAAAAGACAAGCTGACAGCTGCAGGTCTCCAAGTGGAAGGCTGAAGAGCGCTCACTCCACATGAGACCAAAATGCTGAGCCTGGGGCTTCAGCAGTATCAGTTAGGTGTTGGATCCTGCTGCAAACGACTCCATCCAGAATGAAAAGAAAGTCAGGACAGAAACACCTCCAGAGTGCACCGAAGATGGTCTTATCTCCTACCATGTATAGAGTTTTGTAAATGTTTCCTGACTACCACACAACTAATTTAGGGTCACTGATTGGATCCCGGGCTCCTTTGGGGAGCTCCAACTATAAAAAACTATATGATTTCAGACAGTCAGCCACTGTCCCCCTGAAATAACTCTTTAGATGTATTATATTCATATAAATGTCCTTTGTATTCTTCACAATACTCTGACAGCTGGTTAATAGTATTTTTCGATTGTTCATGTTTCTGTTCTCTTAGCTTCTTTTACTTCAATCATTTGTCCTATCTTTTGGTATCTTGATGAATCTTAAATCTTGTTTTATTGGTATATTAGGTCCAGGTTAATTTACTTTAGTTCCACTAATTTTTGTTTTATTTTTATTTGCAGTCAACACGCTGTTGAATGTTAAATTAAGTGAAAATGAAAGTGGAGAGTATGTATCTCTCCTTGACTTACCAGGCAACGTGCTCATCATACCACAGGCTACCCTGGGTGGTAAACTGAAGGGAAGAAAGATGCAGTACCATGCAAACATAGAAAAAGAAAAAGGGCTGGAACTTTATTCTCAATTTGTGACTTTATGTGAAAAGGAACTGGCTGCCAATGCCAAATGCATGGAGGCAGGTGTTCTCGTCAAGTATGGCACATATGGGAACAGACAGGTGTTAAAACTGGATACAAATGGACCTTACACTCATTTGGTTGAATTCTGAAAAAAATAAATGATATCCTGGATACAGTACTGGCTGTAACTGTTGTCTTTTTTTATTTCGAAGTATTAATGTAGTTAAATGGTTTGGGAGATACACTGTAAGAAGGACACTGACTCATCTGTGCTGATGTTACTAATCCCATTAAATAGAAGGATGCCTTAGACTGCTTTGCAATAACGAGCATGTGTTTTATCTATATACTCATCTGAAGTATTGTTAAAATAATTTTTAAGATTGATCCAATGAAAATGTCTCATTTGGAAGTTTTTTTTGCTTTTTTTTTTTTTTGGAAGAAATTTTACTAGTAAGGTCGTGCATACATTTGTTACTTCAAAATAACGACAAAATATTACTGTATTCGCTGTGGTAAAGTACACTTGAGGAAGTGAAGTTTATGGATTAAAAAGAAAGAATGCTGTAGCTGTAATTATTTGTTACCCAGTTTCCTGAGTCAGACACTTAATTATTGCCTTCCTGCTTTCCATCTATAAGAGAGAAATGCTTTCTAGTTCACAAAGATAGTGAAAGCACAAATTCACTGAATTTTTAGCTTTTCAGATAGTAGCTACTAAATATCAAAGGCTACCCCCTCCCATCCAGCACATGCAGAGGCAGGACTTTCAGGTAGCACTAGGACTAAACATAGGACTGAATAAGACAGCCTGTACAGACCTGGCAGTAAGAAAGAGTGAGGCACATGCAGAAACTAAAGTCAGGGCAGTACCACTGAATTGCTTTCTGAAAGTTTGTACTCTGAATGTCCTCAGATGTGCTTTTGAAGGGCTGCTTGCTATAACTTGTTCTGTGTCCTTGTTACCTTCATCTTGTTGTCTATTCAATTCTTTCATAAGAGAGCCTCAGGAAAAGGACTGGAATTTTAAAACGAAGACAAAAATAAAAATGTTACAGCGTATGCCATCATCTCATTGTTCTTTCTGCCTGTGATATTTCCTTTCACCTTTTTACATACTGAATCTGAGGCAGAGACAAGCTTGTATTTCTTATATACACTGTGCTAGCCCATTTGGGGTCTTAGTCCCAGCTGACCCCTTATGCAGTATTGTAATGAACATTATTAACAGATGGCATTAAGATAGCAATGGCAAATTCTGTGTCACAAGGCAGTGAGAACAAAATGGTTACATTAACATGTGGCAAGTTCAAAACTGATTCAAGTGCATTTAACCTGAGTTTCTCCTTTGCTGCTGCATCACATTTTTTTAAGTCAGTAATTTAAAAAGTTTCAAAGTGAAATCAGACATCTATATTGTTTACAGCAATTATCCAGAATTCCAATTTAAAAAATAACTTATTCTGGAAAAGATGTAAAACCTCATGCTTAGTGTGCATGCCTGTTTGTGCATCGTGGATCAGTATTTACAAATATTTTGGCCTTATCCTTATTTTTAATAAAACATAACTGAAGGTGTAATCTGCAAGCTCAAGCTATACTAAGAGAAGGACATTCTCTGAACAGATATAAAGCTCATAGTTTTGATACAAGAGTAATAGGATTTTTCAGATTAATGTGAGATGTACAGTTAGCAATTCCGAAATACTTAAGGATGTTCAGTTCCTGGCACTAGGTATTCTCACAGCTGAAAACATCTATTCACATAAATGGGCTGGAAATATTAGCTAGGTCCCAGATTACGTATTTATTCATTAATAATTAACACTTATGACAGACACAATACGAATTGTATTATAAATTCTTCTTAGAGGCATTTAAATAAGATTGTCCTGATATGAATAACTAATACAAATTCTTTATGGTATTTGTCTGTTTGAGAGAACTGTTTTTATTCCTCTTTCTGTTGTGGGCCAAATCCTAAAAATTGCTGACTAACACCACTATTTACTTTACAGGAATTGCAGTTATTTGGTGTATCTCAATAATTGATCCTTTGAAGTATAATACAAAGCCTGCAGATGTTTTTTTTATTGGCTCCAGAAGGTCTTTGGCAGCCTGAAAATTCATTCTCTATATTTCAAGAGCAATTTCTAAGAGGGGTGAGCTTGCAAATGTTTAGTGAAAAACAGACTTCAGACCAAACTCCATCTTGGACTGTTGTCTCATATAAAACACATGAAATTTGATGTGTATTTCAGTAGTTCTTAGGAGACAAGAGAAATCCTGAGTTTCTGTTAAAAGGTGGCGTCTTTATGTATTATCTGCCGGTTTCTGATTTAGTGTATCCATCTTGGGATACTGATTTCTGCCATCTTCTGCAACAACAATTGGCAGCTTGTTGAATGATGTGCCCTTTGTACTGCTTTATTTATATCTACTATTGATTCACGCTCCATTTACTGAAAGAAGCCGTTTCTGAACAAGATGGACCATACTGATGAAGAAATTGATTAAAATTATTTTTTCAAAGCCAAATGCTCATTACTTTCTGACATGAATATACACGTTAAACAGATGACATGGCACACTTCTTTAAACAGTCTTTATTCTATGACTAGGCAAAAGCTCAAATAACTATCCTGTTCTTCACTTGGAGAATATTTATTCTGTAAGATGTTTAACACTTCCTCAAAATAAGCCGTGAAAGGAGTAGTCGTTATGCTATTCTAGCGTGGCCTCCCAGTTCATCAGGAACTGTGCTGCCAGGTTTTTATGACCTTGTTTGCAGTGTGCACACCCAGATTGTGTGAGCTGAGCATGCATGGACTATGGACTGCTCTTATAAAACTAATGAGTTGAGGTTGCAGTAGTTTGTTTTTGAGTCAGCACTATTCCTGCTTCCTTCCTGTGCCCTTTGTGGAAATCCTTACCTCTACTGTTACACACAGTATGCAACGTAAAAATACTAGTCCAGAATTGCAAGGTAATAAACATCTGTATTTAGTAAAATTAAACAGACCCTTCATTTTCTTTGTATAATCTGGGAATCTTTAGCATTTTACCTGCTTTAAGCAAGTGTCCATGAATCTCTTCTCCTAGTATTAACTGACCAACTTTGCTCTAGAAAACAGAATGACTGTGGAGATGTCCATCCACACTTGAAAGCATAGTTTTTGAAAATCTCTGAATTTGGTGCAATAGCTAGTTTAATTTCCTGTTTCTGCAATCTGTGTGTTACTGGGGCCTCTATGAGACCATGTAGCCCAGTAATACAGTATTGCTATTGCTACTAACAGTCCATAAGCTTAGTCCTGATTTTACAGAACCTCTGGATGGAGGTTTATCACCCTTATTTTTCCTGAATTCGCTGATCTTGGAGCTTTGGTTTTACTTGATTTTTCTGTAACAATTTTTCTAATGACAGGAGACTATGGTTAATTTGTTTTACTTTGCTTCATATGGTAATAACCTCAGTTTTTATATAGCTATTAATAGCAAGCTATTCTGTGTAGAATTATATATTTATGACTCTAGCAAAATGTTAAATTGTAGAGTAATAAAGGCCTGTTAGGATAGCAGCGACCTTGAGAAGTGAAAACATCATTTGCAGTGTGGGGATGTACATGCATGGATGCTAAGATGGATGTGGCAAAGACTGGCACCAGAGATGCTAAGGCTATAAACAACTTGCCAAATGGCAATTAAAAAAATGCAGACCTGGAGCTGGACAAAACTAATTTAGGGGTACAGACAAGATCAGAACACGTATCTAACATAAATAAATGCACTATATGTAGTTGCAAGCCAGTGAAGAAAAAGGAAGGTGTAAAACTGTGACAGGTACCCCCTGCTCTAGACACCTGGTAATAGGATTTGCATAACCAACGCCATTTCATAAGGCAAATAGCCATTATATGTAAGCAGACTGGTCACCTAATACCCCTGCTTCCTCCCCTTCTATTTTGGCATTGTGATAAGAGCAGTTGCCCACCAGTGTTGTCACCAGGATGTGATGACACCCGTTACAGAACAGAGAAGCATTACAGCACATGAGATGCTGCCTATAAAACCAAGAAGCTGCAAGTCTCAAGCGGGACTTGGACTGGAACTGCTGTGGGACTGCAAAACCTGTGATCCCCTGGTGGTCAGGGATGTCTCCAGCATCATCTGCTTCTTCTAAGAACTGAGTAAATGACTCGCATTATTTTAGCCGAATTCTGAGTCTAGATTATGACTACTGCATCGCGAGTTTATTAAGAATTTAACCCAATCTGCAGAGGGTCCATGTGATTAAAAAGTCAGGGTGGCTAAAAATTCTAGATAAGAAAGTTAAACTAATTACTAGAAATTCTTTGTAACAATAAGCTATGCTAATCGATAACAAATGTAAGTAACAATAAGCTATGCTGATTGCTACTTTTGTAATTATAAATTATAATTATAACCTCAACCCTGTGGCCAGGCTTCACTCTACTAAGGATCCCTAAAAGAACCTGACTGACCCATAATGTTGGATGGCAAAAACCTAATTTGAAAGCTTATAAAAACAAACCCAGGTTAATCCAAAAGAGGAAAAAGGAGAGAAAGAAGAAACCATAAACACTGAGTTCTCAGTCCTGTGGCACAACGCTCTGGATGCTCATGGTTCACTGCACACTCATCTCCTCCTGGAAGCCATCAGTCTTGAGAACCACACGAGTGGTGAAAGCATACGTGTAACACCAGGTAGATCCTAGGTAGCACGTGTATAACAATTTTAAGTGCATTGTTATTACTGAGACTATGTGACTGTATTGTGCATTTTCTTCTTAAACCAGAGCTGTCCACTGGTTCAATTACTGCCAGTGTGTGGCTTTGGGCAAAGCAATTTTCTGCTCCACTTTTTCCATCTATAAGACAGAGTGAAAACAAGGAAAAAATGTTTAAAAACACTGCTTTTTGCCTCTTACACTAAATGCAAAAAATCACCTCAGTTCCTGTTGTTGCACTGGAATGCAGCATGCACTCACATCTCTTCATTTTTTTTGGAGCTACACAAATTGGCCTTAGCCTCTGCCTTATAAATGTGTCCTGAGCTAACATCCACAGGAGTTCCTCAGTGAACTGTGTGGTATCACTACAAACAACTCTATACTGTTTCTAAAATAGAAACGACCTACCGAGCATGGAAATGCAAAAAAATGGTTTTCCTATCACACTGATCTAACTTATATATATGTATATGTTGTTCATATATATATGAAACATATATGTTTCTGTATGTCTTGTTATTGTGAATTTAAGATTGCTTTCTATTCACTTTAATTGTATTTATTTGTGTAAGTGCTGCAGTATGTGCCCTATTACGTCAATATGTATTAAAATGCGAGTGCAGAACTCAGGCTATTTAGATGTACTCCATTAGAAAAGAGGTTGCAACATGGTTTCTAGATTAACAGTGAAAGCAAAAGGTCTTTGGGAGGTCTTAATAATCAGTTGGCAAACCGTGTTTGGATCCTATTAATGTGCAGCTAATTCTTGTCAGAACACTTTATCCAGCATTCTTCAGTATTTAAAATTTACATAAATAAATAAATATATTATTCATTTTTACCAATGAAGACTGATCTTTTATTCATGTGTTGAACTATTTGAGATTTATGTGCCATGGTTTTGATAGGACACATCTCCCTTCCTTATTTCACACTTCCATTTTGGTAGCAGTATCTTATATTTTCTAGGCCTGCATATTACTTTTATTTACATTTTAGGATTAAGAATAACACCAGGACTGTGTAATTGCTTGACAGGAATTCAGACCTTGTATTTTGTGATAGTACAAACAGTGACTATGCTGGGAACAAAAAGAAGTCTGGAAGTATTTAAGCATTAAATAAAACCATATATTATTTTAAATATTCAATCTTTAAAAATACAAGGATTCATAAATAATGCTTTGTGAAAAAAAATCCAATACAGTTTGACTATGTACCTTCAGAAGACCTCTACTTTAGGGAAGTAAATGTTTCAATATGGGGATTTAAAGCACTTAAGTAGTTACTGTCTCAACTAAGAGAGCAGTAACAGACAATCGTGGATACTAATGGCTACAGCAGTTCTAGAACTGTGCATGTTACAATGCTCAGAGGCACAGTAGTATTTTTATTCAGATTAAAGCCAAATGTTAATTGCCTGTTGCAGATGGTGTAACTGTTTGCAGGATCAAACCTTAATAGTCTGCTTCTGTACTTAAATAGGTACATTGTATAATTTCTTATTTCAAAAATAAAGTAAAAATATATGTATTATCTTATAATTACATTCTTTCTTGCAGACTTTAAAATGTAATGTAACTTGGTTTTGTTTGCTATGTAATTACATGGCAATGTTTCATCTGCTTTAAATTTGGCTCCTGGTCCAGTGATTGTTACTCACGCTTGCACAGTCCCACTGAATTCGAAGGAATACATTCTTTTCTGTCGCTGTAGTCACCCAGGATTATAAAGCTATAAGAAATAAAATATTTTGCTTAGAGGCATGTGTGACTGCATAGATTTTCTACTATGACTGAAATTTGTCTGGCAGAACTGATTCATGCTCTAAATCTTTCACCCACTTTACCAAAATAGATTAACTAATGAGAAGACTAATCAGTTTTGTGCATTGCAATTATTTGCCAGTTGCTTATTTTATTAACTAATTTGCTATTGAAGCTCAGTCAGGACTAACGGAGAAAGGGAGAATTGAATTAATACATGGTGAATACATTTAATTATCCTATTTTTGCCTGTTTTAGAACAGAATATTACAAACGCATAACAATATATTATTTATTTATTTATTTTAATTTCAGGTTGAAAAGGGTAAAGATAAAAACAACATGCATTACTGCTGGTGGAGATGCTAATTTGAATCAGTGCATGGTTAACACTGTTGTTGACCAATTTAGGGAGGAAAAATCATATTAAATAATCAAGGTTAGCTACAAAACCAACACATGGAGATTGTTATCCTCATAAAGTACTGCTGGCACAAAGCAGTCTTAAAGCTGCTGTATCCAGAGCTGATCTGGAAGGAGAACCCTGCATCACTGTTCCTCATTATTCCAACTGATTTGTGTCAGTTTGGCATTATAACAGCATTCCTTAGAGCTGATATCACACATATTGGGGTCTGGAAGAGATGATTCTTGGGAAGAACTGAGCAACATTATTTCTCACTGAGTGATGCTTTTTCTTGTCCTATGCTTATGTAACATTTAGCATTATGAGATGCTAGTCTTGAGCAAGTCTCTGCTTGTCACCGCAACAGAATAAATAATAGCAGAAATAGTAACAGCAATAATCTTCTAAAAATTATTCTAGATGGGTTCTTTTTTGTTTATGATCTACACATAATCAGCCCTTCACAAGCACTCCCAGATCCTTCTGTTACCTCAGGAACATCAGAGAGTACCTTTTGTTTTTCTGGAGTTTTCTGAATATGTCATAGCACCAACGGTCTTTGAATAGAAATAGTTTACTTGACCTTTCTCACAAGTGAAATGGCAGATCGCTTTATGTTGAGCAGCAGCAACTCATCTTCTCATCAAAATGAGGTTAACTGAGCAAATAACTCTTTTCTGGGGGTATATGTTATTTCCAATACTAGGGGTGAACACCTTTACACCAGCAGGAGTTTGTAGAGTTGATATCTGTGAAATATACTATGGAAATAGTTTCCTACTTGAGGTATGAGACATTCGCATACTCTTCATTACCACATACATTGGCAGAAATTTATTGCAAAAGGTCGCTGCATCAGTGCTCCTGTTTCTTCACCACAGGCAATTCGGCAAAAATGAAACCAGTGTCCAAATACGGAAATGCAGGCTGGTGGCTGCAGCAGAATATAACCAGGAAGTTCTGTGAGAACACGTTTTGAAATACTCCCTAGTGGTACAATGTGCATGATTGGACGCACATGTTCATATAGGATTACACTGTATGGAAACTCTACTCCCTGAATCTATTTGAAGATGAACTTTTGAGCTTACGTAAGAGCTAGACACAATTTTGACTCCTACACTCATGTATCCCAGGCATTATGCCCTCCCCACAGTGGTTTGCACCACTTCAAAGAAGATAGCCCCAGAGAACCTAGTTTGTTGAAAGGAATCTTAGCTTTCCCTTCCTCAGTTTAACTAATGCTGTAGTGGGAGAATAATATGATAAAAGATCATCGCTAAGATTTGTTATCCAGCTGAAAAGTCTTTCATTACGGAAGGCATTATTTTCTTCATCAGCTTTGTAACAGCAGCTGAAGTTGTGGAATTAAAACCAGAAAATCTTATTACCACCAAACTAACTTGTTGGCAGCAGAAACTAGACCTCAGGTCTGTCTGCTGGTTTGCTCTACAAGGTCGCTAGTGGAATGCAATATATATATATATAAAATGTATATATAGAAATAAATATCTTGACACTGCTGGGCATCAACTACAAAAAACCATAATAAAATTATTATTTAACTAAAAATGGTTGAGATATGCCTTCCTTTTAGTATGACAGACTTCCAACTTTGAAGACAGAGTTCAGAAAAGAACATTCCCTAAACAGAAAAGTTCAGGTCACCAGTGAACTCACTTATGAAAATTTTCAAGGGTGAAGGTAATTCCCTATGATATAGCAGCGTCCTTCAGTTGGCATAGCTGCTCAGTAGAGCACAACAGGGGAGAAACCCACAAGTCTGTCTCACCTCCTCAGTAAGATGCAGAATGACTCGGTGACGGGATCTGCTCTTGATCTGGGTTCAAATGTATATTGGTGAAACCCGAGTGTAATTGTGACTTTCGCATGTGTTAGGCCTGATAAATGATCAAGTCTATAAACTGCATGTCATTACTGTGCTGGTGTAGTGTGAAGGGGCCCCAGCCCTCGCCATGAAGCCAGCATCAGCAGCGCGACAGATGCTGACCAGAACCAGCTGTAAATCTCAATAGGACCAACAGATCCCCACAGCTCTGTGAGGCAGCTATCCTCAATCAATAAACACGGCAATAAAATCGCCATTGCCTGTTCAGGGGTGAGGACGGTGCTATCTTTATCCCCTCCACATCGCCTCGGTCGGGGTCCGACCGCTTTACCTCAGGGACCCGGGCTCCTCCCGCCCTCTCGGCCGGGCCCCGGAGCTCGATGGCTCCGGCCCCGATTGCGCCGCCCTGCGAGGCGGCGGCGACGGCGCCTCCCTCCCGCCGGCCCCGGCCGCCCCCCTCCGCCCTCCCTCGGCGGGCGGAGCCGAGCCGAGCCCCGCGGGCAGCCCGCGGGAGGCAGGCGGCGGGCCCTGCGCCCAGGTACCGGCAGCGGGGCCGCGGGGCGAGCCTTCACCGCCGGGGGCTGCGGGAGGGAGAAGCGGGGCGGTGGCGGGGCGGGCCGGGCACAAACGCCGAGGGGGCGGCGGGGGCTGGGGCTGGCCGAGGCCT
The DNA here is from genome assembly GCF_009819795.1 of Aythya fuligula. Lineage (NCBI taxonomy): Eukaryota > Metazoa > Chordata > Aves > Anseriformes > Anatidae > Aythya > Aythya fuligula. Next base: position 44,054,090 of record NC_045563.1, on the reverse strand, counting down.
GCCGGTGGGAAGCTCCCCTGCAGCCTGCCGCCGGTGGGAGGCCGCCCCCGGCTGCGAGGGAGGAAGAGGAGGAGGAGGAGGAGGAGGAAGGCTGTCAGCCTCTGGGGTCTGGGCTGGGGGGGCCGCCGCGTCGCTGCAGCTCCGGCCGGGGTTGTGAGGAGGGGCCGAGGAGGTGAGGCTGCGGGTGCGCGGGGCGGCCCTGAGGGGCTGGGCGCTGCCCCGCGGAGAGCTGCAGGGCTCGAGGGGCTGCCTCGCTCTGCTAAAAATAAGTTTAATCGAGAGCGGGTTGGGAGTAGGGCAGCGGGGTTGGAAGCTGGGCGGAATGCGGTTGCTGGCGTTTTGGGGTCTTTGGCTGTCCAGGTGGGACAACCAGCGTGTCTGCACAGCATAGCCGGCAGATAAACGCGTGTGGAGAAGTGAAACCTGTACAGGTGCACGAGTGTGGCAGTGAGGAACGAGGGAAAGAGAAACCGGCACCTTACCTTTATTTAAAGCATTGGTAAGGCTTACTGACAGAGCTGCGTGGGGAATGAGAGAGGAGGGGGCAAAAAGATGAGTTCAGCTCGGTGCTTCTAGACACGAGCTTTGATGTTTTTAGGAGTTCTAAGTCACTGTTTGTAATGTGTATTTATATAATTATATATAAGTTTGGGTTAATATTTATGAGGTTCAATGCTTGTAGCTGTCACTGTAAATTCCATCGAGCTTTTATTTTAATCTTACGTGCCAGCGATATTGTTTCCATCCTCAGTAGTAGTCGGGCTGCCTCGTGTGTGTTGGTGTCGTGCTGCATGGTGTGATTTGGGGGGGCAGAGAGTATTCTGAACTCAGGTGTGAAATAACAGTTGAGATGCGGATGACAGTATTTCTGCTTGTGTACTGAAGGAAGCTTTTTGCTTTTTTTCTTTCCTTTTCCTGATGGTTTGACACAATGAAGGGAGGGGGGGAGGAGGGCAGTTTAATGTTACAATGAGTCTAGTGAGAAACTGAAAACTGTCCTTGATTCTTGAACACAGGGTTGGTGATATTGCCAGTATAATACCGGAGTTATTGATTGGCTTTGTATCCCAGACTGTAAAAAACTTCATTGGTCAATGCAGGATATCATCTCTTATAAAATGAGGAACTTCCTGATGAAGCAGCAGGTTAGAAACACCTTCATACAATGATACTTTTCAGGCATGTTTGTGCTATTTAGTTCTTACCATTGCAGTTCTGGCTGTTCTTAAGGAAGCAGGACTTTAAAAAGGACATGAACTGTGTCAACGCTGCAAACTGAAAAAGCACAAAATCTCTATGCAGTTACACTTTTTTCTGAGCTGATTTGGGAGTTTTCCTTGAGGAGCAGTCATTTAAAGTATCTGGGGAATGAGCTATCGCAGTGCTGCCTGTCCGTGACTTGTGCCCTGATGGCAGCCCCTGCTCTGTCCAACACGGCTCCTGCAGAGCCTGCACCTGTGAGGGCTTCTGCTGCTCAATTTGTATGTCAGTGTATCTCCGTGCAGTGAAGGGCTAGTCATGGCACTAAATAACCTAGTACTGTGATGGCCATAATGATCTTCAGAAAAAATAATTATACTTTTCCAGGGTTTCAGGACATGTTTAGCAAAAATTTCCCGTGGTTTAATTTAGTGCCAAGCTAGACTGGATTCAGCATTAACCTGAGTGGAAAACTGGTAGCTAAAATCAACCTTTACCTACTGTAAGTCAATATAAAGGCTTAACAAAGAATTTAATATTACAAAACTTCCCTCAATGTGAGAGAAAAACATGTCAGTATATTCAGGTTGATGTATTTTAGCTGTATTCGATAAACAACATCATCTACAACATTGTCAAGAATAAAGCCATGTTCAGACGTACTGAAGTTATTTATAGGATTTGCGTCACTGTTTATGCTTTTCTGGTTTTTATGCACTTGTCTTGCTGTCGCACCGGTTTTCTAACCTGTCACTAAAGAAAACCAACACATTGTATGCGTTGTTATACTGACTGAAGTTAGTTACTGCTTTTTGGAGGTTAAGCAGTTTTGGGTGAAAATAAATCTTTTGAACTCACTCTGTCAGAGTCAACTTTGCCAGATATGATACAGGGTTTTATTTCAAACTATTAGAAGCATTTATTAATTATTTAGATGCAGTTTGCAAGGTTGCATGAAAAGTAAGTAATGTTAATGTCCTTGTAGTGGAGCAAGTTTAGCTTTTGACTTAAACTTTCAGCAATGATCCCAACTAGTGTGGGTGTAGGTGTGGGTGCTGGGGAAAGAGTGGGTCACAGAGCCTGCTGCAGAGCTCAGGAAATGGCAGGTTTCCATTTCTCAATAAGTGAACGGAGCTCTCCTATCTTGTTTCCTGGACTGGTTCTTGTCAGGTGGAGATAGAGATTGAAGTGATTATAATAAACATGGAAGCAAATGCTAAGTACATTTTAACATGGTGAATGAGTGTTTGCCTTGTCTTCAAAATGTCTTGAATACTTTGCATTGCTAAAAGGGTGATTGTATTTCCAGGCACATTTTCCAGGGTATTTTTTTTTTCCACTCATTGTATCAAGCTTTGTCCTCAAAACTTCACAGAAATTATTCAGCATTCCCAGAAGACATTGTCTTGTCCTTTCTTTCACACTTCAGCAAATGCATATTGTGTTGTGATTCTTATCGATGTCACTGGTATGTATGAGGGTTGTGGGTGGTCACATTCCTTGTGTGAATATTTTTTGAAACAGCAAGCCCAAAACAAGGATTCTGATAAATTTCAGTTATTTTTTTACTGCATGTAAGCTTTACTGCTTATTGAGGTAGTGGGTGAGGCCTCTGAAATTTGGAAATCAAGAGCATTTGATAAGAATTTTGCTAGAGAGCCAGTAGTTTGGATCTGTGCCTATGGGAGTAAACAAGTACTTTGTGTGAGCATCTTCGTTCACAAAACATCAAAACACAGCCTTTTTCTTTTGCAACATGGTTGAAAGTAGTTAAGAATCACCAAAGGTGCCGTTTGGGCTGTGTGGTATATGTTCTTTAGCACAGTATCAAATGTGCTGTGAAAACAGGAAAATCTGCATGGAATGTGCAATGTAGGAAGATGCACTTGAATTACGACTTTAAGTACCTATGTAAATGCTGCCAAATATTCACTGATAGGATAGATACATAGTTTTCCTGGGGCAAATCGCTTCTTCCAGAACAGTTACCCGGTGAGCCTGAAAGAGAGACATCTTGTTTCAGCATCTCTGATGTCGGCATCATGTTTCTAAGCTGAATAATTGCTTACAACATGACTGGCAGTTGTTCCAGTCTGAAATTTTCAGCAGTAATTAGAGGAAAAAACGGATGGTTGTGTAATGATCTGCTATATCGTTTTGCTGTTTGCCCAACTCATTGGTAAGATTCTTCATTGTTTTATTATTATTATTATTGCTATTTTGGATAATCATGTGATGCAAGGACATACATATTTTTATTTTAGAAGGAAGAAAACTTGATTTGTGAGTGGAATTGAATCCCTTCATAACACTGAGTGTGCGTTATGAGTACTCAGCTGTGAGATTTAATTTCTGGCACGCATCTTTCATGTGGTAGTGCACTTAAAATCTGATGATAATATTTACAGTTCTGCTTGATTTAAAAATCCTAAAATCTTGGGCCTCCTTTGTGGCCTAGTATTCTTTTTCTGTGTGCTCTGGGGTGTGCTTTTGAAATGTCTTTTAGCCTTTTCTTGTGAACTGCTGTTGAACGTCTCTGTTAGTCATAACTTCTGTATGCTTGGCTTCGCAGTTCGTACTGCTGACCAATATAACAGGGCATTCTAAAATATCCTTGCAGAATACCTTTGCAAAATATCTTTGTCTGACATTGCAAAATATTTTGCAACGAGTGCAAGAATCCTGCTTTCTCATGGCAGGATATTAATTTTGAATGAAAAGCTATCAAGTCTGATGCCATCCACACTGATGAGACTGATGACTGCTTAATTCAAGCATGTGTGTGTGCTACAAACTAGGCTCTTGTTTCATAACTACTTTGTAGTTCTCCTGTTACAGGTATAATCGGTTGGGAGTACCAGTGCTTTTGGGGCTGAAATGCCCTCAGCTTGTTTCTGTGTTTTCTTTGAAGTTATATGAAAGCAAGCAGTGAGAGGGTGCCTGAAATTCTTAACTTTTCTTCTGTTGAGTGAGAGGACAAGAATGATTAGCCCTGCTGAACATAAAATGTGTATGGAGAGGTGAATGTGTGCTGGGGCACAGCAGGCACCTGCCATCTCTTCACGGTGGAGTGAAAACTGTAGGGCTTGTGGGCCTGGAGAAAGGCACAAAATGATGCTGAGGATGATGCTACGCAAAGGAGATTGGGTACTAACAGATCTATCTTGATACTTTAGCTTTTCTTTCTGAAGATTTGTGAGGCAGCTTCTGGGTGTTTGTCAGTAATAGTCTGTAAGTCAGTAAGTAAACTACGACAGCTCTCTCTTTCAAGTAATCATAAATATCTTTATGTAGCAGTTGGATATTCCCACTTGGGTAGTATTTTCAGCATTTAAAGCCTAACATGATATGGGCTGGGATTTTAGTTTCTGGCCCCGAAAGGATTGGGTTTATTCTTATCAAGCTATTACAATTCTATCACTGTTGGTTGTTTTGGTTAGACGATTTCTGTGTGGTGTGACTCCTAGCTAAGTTAGAGCTGAAAATAACTGCATCGCTCGTTCCCTGGGCAATCAGACCACCTTTGGAGTTACTGTGAGGTTGGTCCTGCACTCTTTGCCTTCATCACACCTCAGTGCCTGCTTATTGGCATAAAAAGTCCACTGTAACTACTGGACTTTCTCTTTGGGCCATTTTTCATTCATTAATAGCTGAATTTGGCTGGTGCATCAAGGTGGGTTTTGGCCCAGGCAGCAAAAAGAAACATCCTCTGAGGTTCGCTTGTCGGAAATAAACCTGGGGGAGTTGGGTAGAAGTTGTGTTTGTTTTGAAGACAGCCTAAACAGCTGTGTGCAAGTACTCCCGATAAGCTTAAGCATCGATTGTCTTGTCATACGGTCAGCTCGGCTGCACGGGTAACGATCATCCCATTAAACTTTTAAAACAGTGCTGCAGGAGTAAAATTGATCTGAACTGTTAATGACCATAACTAAATGTGTCAGGCTGGAAGACTCTGTTAAATACATTGGTTTGCTTGTTAGACAGATGATAGTACAGTTCCCCTTCGAAGGGGGGCAAAAAACCCCAAACCATGAAGTCAGTTAAAATACCACTTGCATCGCAGTGAGGACAACTTGAAGCTCATGAGTGTGCTTCATCTGTTTTTCCAGTAGTGTGATGAATATGACACTGATAGCATAGTTGGCCCAGTGGCAGCTGGTTCTGAAAATACTGGTAATTATTACTGGTTATTTTTTACTCTTGCTCATACCGTTACTCACTTGTTACTATTAGTCATTGCTGATGATAAGTAGCGGTGCGCATTTCTTAGTAGGATTGCGTCCTTCTTCTCTGCAAGACGAGTGTTAGAGACAAAAGTGAATGCATGGGTTCATGATCTTGGTTTTGTATTGGATGTAGTGCAGAATTATTATAATACCTGTGAAACAGAAAAATTTAAATTAGTAAGATGAGTTACACAGTACTTAGTTTTCTTCACTACATAATATGGGACACTAGGTCCCTATCCAAGTATTGTGCACGGATAGGTCAGGTTAGTCTGATTTCTGGTAGAGGAGAACTTGTTCTTGGCGAAGAGAGACAAGCATCTTTAACAATTTTAGGACAAATGTAAGAAATTTTAAGAAAAATTTGAACATACATGCTCAATCTGTGTGGTAGGTTCCATTACTGTTGCTGGTCTTCCTTGAAATGATGGTTTATAATTAAAAATTTATTTTTTGGGGGGAGAGGTTGGTTAGGAGTCTGTTTTATTCCAGACTCTTTTTTGTTTGTTTGTTTGTTTTTACACAGAAACAAAATATACTATGGGTTGGAAGGAAGGGGAAAAGTTCATTACGTTGTCATTACTGTTCATAATTTTTCATTTGCAGTTCATTCGTCTTAGACTTGCATGTGGAAGGAGTACTGTTGTCTGTGGACTGCTTCCCTCAGCCTTTAAAACATGAGGTCAGCTGTCTCAGAACAAGCTTGATACACATAATAAATCAAGTTTGAATTTCAGCTCGGTGTCTTTGTTATAACTTTGTAATGGGTGGTGACCTGTTGGCTCTCATATTTTAAAGCCAGTTGCTAAAGGGAGCTGTTCAGATGGGTCTTACACTTGTTTGGTCATCTTTTTTTTTTCCTCCTTTTTTGAGGACTGAAAGTCCCTTTTTTCTCTTTGATGTAGTTCATTAGGATCTTTTGAAACTCGGTTGCTTTACCCTTTAATGCTTGATTTGCCCTATATTCCTTTAAATTTACAGGAAACATTCCATGTAGAGCATCTTCAAAGCTCTTGCAAGCTGTCTTCTGTCAGTCTTAAACAAAATCCTGCTTGCCAAATTGCTAGTTAGCAAATGAAAAAAAATAAATCAGTACTGAGTAGGAGCAACTTCTGCTTTGTCCAGTCCATCTTTGTGACAGTTTTGTAGCATAGTTAATGCATGAAATAAAATGAACCTAGTTCATGGCGGGGGAAATTGGGATGTTTATTTGATTTGCTCTTGTAGCACTGGTGGGAAAGTGAATCTTACTACTTTTTTTTTTTTTTTTTTTTTTAATCTAAATAAAAAAAGTATTGCATATCATACCAGCTGGGAAATGGAGATCCATGTTTTTGTTTTATCATCCATTTAGGTCTCTTTTAATTTTTGTTGATGGCATGGCATTTTATTCAATGAAACTTCACATTTATTTTTTCCAGATTTCTGTTTCAGATTGAGAAAGATCAAAATCATAACGTCAGGGGGAAAGAAGAATGCCAAGGGACTATCAAATAACTCAGCATTTTAAAACAGGTTTCGTGTGACTGTGGCTGCATCTTCACATTCATAAATTGTATTTGCCTCAGTTCACTGGTGTGTGAGGATGTTCAAGGAAGGAGCGCCAGCCCTGGCTGGTGCAGCACTCAGTCGTTCCTCGTTGTGGCCTGGCCCACCCCACGGCTTCACCTTTTTTCTAGTCAGAGCAGAGTTGCACCCGTGTTGGGTGTACGCATTGAGGTGTGAGGTTTCCTTCTGCACTTAGGTATCGCCTAGTAACATCTTGTGTGCATAACAAGGTTATATTTAGTGTGAATTAATCCCAGCTTTTCTCCACATTCTGTGCTTATTTTCTGTTTTGCATAGTCCCATAAGAACCATGCTTTCTGCACTGTCCTCCAGAGTGATTGCAAAACCGCTGTTTTGTGGGAGAAATGTGATTGCCTACCTTCTCACCTGTGTTCTCAGAAGGCTGTATGGCTGTTTCCTTTTGGTGGTGGTGTTGCTATTCCTTTTGAGGCTGGTGTGCAGGCTTACCATTCTCTAATGGGTGTTTCAGTAGGTTTAAGATGGGCTTTTTTGAAGGGAGTGGGGAGTACACAGTTTTGTGCCTAGCTTTGTGGAAGCCAAGTTTGCTTGTTGGCCACAATGGGAGAAGTCAGGTCTGTGATCATCTGCTGCACTGGCAGAGCTCAGCTTCTGCAAAACCAAGTCTTGCATAATGAACAATCAGCCTCTGTAATTCAGAAGTGATAACAGTCTTTCCTTTGAGAAATGAGAGCATTTCTAGCTATGTTAGCAGGCATTCATTACAAGGATCGGCAACTACACTACAACGTTTTTCCATAATTTAGATTATGCAAATCCTAACAAAAAAAATAAAATAAAATTCAGAGTAAGTTCAGCAGAACAATACAAACTTCTATCTTTGACTGCTATTAACAGAATACTTCCTGTAAGTTGACAGCATGAGTTGTGAGCGGGAGAGTTGACAGAATATAGGCTTGTCCCAGGTGAAAGGTGCCTTAAGAGGTCTTTCTGTAACAAGACCCTAGTCCTTTCGTCTGCTGCCTGCCCTCCTGATGTTACAGCCTGGTGTGGTCTGGCCTTGCCACACTGGATGGGTGGTTAGGACAGCTCTGAGCAGTGCTGCAAACCTGCAGCTACTTTCCTTTGTGGGCTTGTTTAGCTGTTAACTTCGCTGTGCAATATCTAACGAGGGTAAACTGTTGTACGGAGAAAGAAGTAAACACTGATAATGTTAGCGATCATTGAATTTGTGCTTTAGCCATACAGCACCAGCTGTTCCCTAACTACCACTGAAGATGGAAATAATGAATGGGAAATCTTTGGCCTTTATAAATACTAGAAATAAAGACTTATAGGAATGAAGTTTAAGTCACATGTGAATTTCCAAGTAATTTGAAATTGTTTTCAATTTTCAAGACTGATTGATAAGTAATTACTTTTAAAATAGCATGCAACCTCTGTTTTGTGTCCTGCCAGACTAAATTCAAGTTAGATAAGGTTTAAAAAGAAATGTTATCTTTGAGCATGACACCACAAATGTTTTCTACTATGAACTTACTTTTTTGTGTGTTTTCAAATTAGTTAGCAAAACAGAAATAGGTGGTTTCAGTAGTGAACTTAATCAAATTCTATGGTGATATAGTAGGTCTGCCAACTTCAGATGTAAAATATGATGAGTTAATATTTTTGGAGCTCCATTTCGGCGTCTTTTGGTGAGCCATTAAATAAAAATTGTCAGTATGCAAGTCTTGGAATTGTTGTTTCCTGTAGAACAGACGCTTATATCTCATGTGCTTTTCAAAGCTGATCTTTTGTTTCCTTTTCTAGGAAGGAGTTCTTGACATCCTTTAACGGAGAACCTTTTTTTTACAATGAGAAGGAATTATCTGCTAGGTAAGTCAAGGGCCAGTGTCTGACAACGATCCATGATCTTTTCAGCTGGGGGAAGAAAGCTGAATTGTAGTTTTCATTTCTGCACGCATGTTGAAACAGTTATTGGTGTAGTAGTTTGATTTAGAGGTGTGCTAGGTAGTGGATGAGGAAAGAGGATGCTGTGTGACCTGCACTTGTGATTCCTGTGCTGAGCAGTCGGGAAACTCTGCTCAAATGTTCAGTGAATACATAATCCTACAGATTATGTACATTTATCTGTACTTGTTTTATAGCATGTTGCCTGATATTTCAGGCAAATTAAAAATCGAAGTTCATTGCAGGAAAATAGATGTGCTAGTTTCCTTTGTGAGCGAATTTTGTATACAAATGTGTAGAAGGTAGTAAAGATAACCTTCTGCAGTGTCTGTGATGTAAACCTGGGTACTGAATTATTTAGCGCTGCTTTGTATTGCCCACTGACTGTTTGATAGATCATTTTACACTATAATATTGTTAATGCATAGGGAAAAATGTGTGTTCAGCAGTCTCAGTGACCTCTGGAAAGGATAATTTGTTTGGGATTTTACAATATGGTTAACATTTTAACAGAATCTCCTTGGCTATTTTTGTTTACAAAGCCTACAGAATACTGTATTTTGTCGTTTGAGGCTACGTGGCATTTAGATGGGGGAGAGGAGAAAGGTATCATTAAAGTATTTTTCATCTTGATTTGCTTCTAGCTGTTACTACCCGCAATGCAGGAATTACTAAAATAGTCTGAGATAAGTAAAAAATCTAGCAACTTCAATGGGATTTGTTCTTGAAATATCAATTTTTCACTTTCTTAAAAAGAAAAGGGGGGGAGTACTACAGTGTTTTTTTTTTCTTTATACCTTGCTTGGCATTGCGAATAGATAAAGTCTTTGAATATGATGCTAACATTGGTATTTGTGGACATAATTAACATGTTCTTAGGTGTGGGTTGCTCCCACTGTTGCACTTATTTGAGATAATAAAATTCTTTGTGTTTGGGGCCAGCTGATCATTATTTTCAAGTATATGCTTGAGCATATGCTAGAAAACCTCACTTAATCCAAAGCACAGTGAATTAAAAATAGTAGTTCAGTAAGAACCCCTCTGATGTGTTATTTGAAATATTAATTTTTCCTTTCAAAAATAGTTTTTGATTATATAATTGCTGATATCTAAAAACATTTTCCTGTTTAGGTGTTCAAACTTCTGACATCAGCTATTAATGGAGAAGAAAACCTGAGTGATTAAGCCAGTTCTGGTAGTTTATTGTTGTGTTTTTATTCTGTGATTTTTGAGGAGAGATTTGAGGAAAATTTCAAGGAATGGAGTTAGCTCACAGCTTACTACTCAATGAAGAAGAGTATAACCAGCTTGGTGAATATCAAAAATCGGAGTTCATTTTTGAATGGTTACGGTTTTTGGAAAAACTTTTACCAGTGACTAGCAGAGTAAGTATAATGACACTTGAGAAGAAGAGCGTGTTATAGAGCTATTTTTCTCTGCTTGTTCCTTATTTTCTTTCAAAAAACAAACAGAAGTATTCCATTTCCTTTGCTTGATATCTTTTACTTACACATAATGAAAGTACATTCAGTGATAGCAGCAGCTTCCTCAAGCCTTCAAGTGAGAGATTTGTGCAACAAAACAAATTTGGGAAATAAGTGTTCTTTTTAAAATAAAAACCAACCATACAAAAAACTTGGGTTATTAATGCAAGGTTTTGCAACACTGTGATGAGTAAGAACAGTCATACTTCCATGTACAGTGGCACAATTATTTGATATCTCTCTAGCAAGCAGGAATTTAACATCTTTCCCTTTGTTTTTCTTTTCCTAATCAAATCATATGAGGTCAAGCCAGCTCTTCAATTGTTTGTTTCATTGTGTTGTGTATATTAAGTAGGGTATGTGAGTAGGTAAGAGTAAAACAATATAGATAATGTTATTTAAGAGCTAGATATTTTAACACAAATAATTTAAATAGAATACATTGTCAGCCTCCATCTATTTTTAAGGGGAATTTGGAAAAAAAAAGTTGAGCTAAGACTAAAGTACTTGATTATTTTAAGAAATAATGCTCAACTTCTTGAAACTCTGGTAAAGTTCTTTATTACTTTAATTACCTTGAATTACCTTGTGTTGTTTTCCTTTAAAAGAAAACATAAAAGAAGCAAAAAATGGCAATTTTATTTTAGCAAAATTTAGCAATGATTCCAATTGCCATAGGGAAAATGCCCTTGAAATGCTACTAGAAAATTGTGTTCCGACAAATATTCTTATTTTTGAGATAGCTTTTCTAAGAAAAGCTATGTAGAAAGGTGCAAAGAAATGTTAATTTTTAACCAAGAATGTCATAGTATTAGAATAGTAATAATCGAAAAGTAAAGAGAATTTGCATTAATTAATCTCTTAACCTTTACATTTAACTTAAAGTTAACTGGTTGCTGATTTTATTTCCAGGCTGATATTAGGGAAAACCAGAAGAAGCTGGTTGAACAATTGACTTCTTTATTAAACAATGCACCAGGACCTCCTACTAGGCGACTAGTTGCCAAAAATTTAGCTGTACTTTATAGCACTGGAGACACTTTCTCTGTTTACCAAACAATTGAAAAATGCAATGAACTCATTCGGAGTAAAGATGATTCACCAAGTTATCTGCCTACAAAACTGTAAGTATTTTTCTTTTAACCCCAAACAATAACAACGGAGACAGATGTACATGATGAGAGAGGAGTGTTAGGGGAGTGTGTGCTCCCTCATTTCTTCCAGTTGGTCGCTACAGGCATTTTACTGTATGACACACAGAATTTGGGAGGCTCCCTGATTAAAAATCATTATTGTGGGTGTACCCAGGTAAATTTTTTTTCCTCTAGAAGTCTCTGAACTTAAGGCTGAGTACTACAAAGAGGAACTGACTTCATCTGAAACGTGAAAGCAAATTAAAATTACTAAGCATTGTAATAATTGGTCATTTAATATACACTGTCTTCAGGACAAAGTTGTGAATGGTTAAGTATTTGTGTAGCGTTTTATTTATCCCTGTATGTGTCTTCACTGGAAAGTTCTGGTTAAGTGCAACTGCGTGTTATGAATAAACTCAGGTCAGTACTTTATAACATAAATCACCTGTGAGTTCATAAACTCATAAGAGTTTAATGAAAAATGGATTTTTCATCCTTATTTAAAAGTTTATTTTCATGATTTGCATAAATACAGTGTAAAAATCAATCACATCAAAACTCATTCAAATCACATTACTTTTGAAGCATTGAACAAAATGGTAATTTGGTGGCTGATAGGACTCAGCATAGACTGAATATGTTAGAGCAAAATTTGACCTACCGAGATGTTCAGTATTTACTGCATCCACTGGAAGGAAACACCTTGAGTGATTTGAAAGCTAAGCTGAATTAATTGATTTAGGAATGTAGACATGCTAAATCTGTATACATGTGCTGTTATTTAAAACTATAAATGACCACAGCATGCTTTAAGGTAATAAGGTAAAGTAAGGATGGTTTATGGTTTTGTTGAGTGAGGAGACAGACAGCTTGCAATACATGTTGCTATATGGAGGAAACCATGCTTTACAGCAAGTCAGATAAACGCTGCTTTTTACAAAAGAGATGAAGAAAGCTTTTAATACATAGCTTATTTTAACATTAATAAAAGAAAAGAATTTACCTGACATGATAAATCTGAGTTCACTGCCACAGGATAGATAACGAAAGAAAAGATGTGGTAGTATTAAATGTTGTATATGTGCAGCAGGAACGAAAAGGATAGAAGACAGTTGGTGATCTCCATCCAGACAATTGAAAATCAGGCCAGAGAGAATAGCAGCAATGGATAACAGAGTGTGAGTGGGCAGGTGTTCTAAAAACAAGAAGAAGGCTGAGAAGAGCAATAAAGCAGATGAATACAACTCCAGGTACAAAATACAGTTATTGAGCAAATTTCTTAATCAAAGTTAAACTGGATGTAGTTAGCTATTTACAAACATTTCAGGTGTTTCTAAATGTATAAAGTTAAGCCAACAGAACAGAGGCAACATGAACTGCTCTTGCAGGATGTGAAAGCAAACCTTAAGGTACAGAAATATTATGATTAGCCTTCATGTGTGAAATACTATGTATCTTTGATTGTAGTCAAGTAAATTTAAGTTAAAGGTGGCAGCAAGGCAGAAATGACAAAGACAGAAACAAGGGAGAACCAGAGACAGAACGTAGAAAAGTAGCTAGGAGAGAAAGAGAGAAGAGGCAGTGTTCAGAATCCTGATGGACATGATTGGTGAGGAGAGTGAATGTGGAGAAAACAGCACTGGTAAAACATGACTTACTTTAAAATGGGCATGAAAAAGATTTCTTATAGTAGTAGCAGTGAGACAAAAAGCTACAGAAAAATAATTGAAACTGCAGAACTCTATTGAATAAAAGCTTTCATCTTGTGCTGTAAGTAAAGGGACTACTTGGAGTTCAGTGAGGGAAGACTTTTATTTTTTATTTTATTTTATTTTATTTTATTTTATTTTATTATTTTTTAATCTTGATTAAAGTTGTGTCTTTGCTTGCCATCTGTCCTTGTCATTTAGCATACATTCCCATGTTGTCTGGTAGCAGTCTTTGTTAGTGTATGTTGATTCACCTGGAGATTCCTTTAAGTAGATTTTCTAGTGATTTTCTTTTCCTCTCATAATTTATCATTTTTCTTCTTTAATATGGGTGGAAGATAGAAATATTTTAGGCAGGCATGTTTAAAAGAATGTGGTGCTCATGTAAAGCAGAGTGTGATGTCAGTTCTGCATCAGGTCAGACAAATAGGTCATTTAATGTGACTACAGCTTACTATTTTACTTTAAATTACAAAGTTTTAAAAATATCCACTAGGGTTTCTTTGAATTGTCAGTATTTTAAAAGCATTTGGTTGGTTAGAAAACTTTCATAGTTGCTAGAAACATTTGTGGAAAAAAAAAAAATCAGACAACTAGAGTTACGATTCTACGAGGCAGTCAGAAGAGCTTTCTAAATTCCATGCTTCCAGCTTTCATAGCAAGTTAAATATTGATGTACAGAAATAGGTTGATTCTCATCTTTAGGTGACTAGATGATACTTGTCAACAAACATTGCCAAGTTGTTGCCAAACATTACTATTTAACGCAGATGGATCCTACCATCAGTAAATGGTGGTACTACCAACCACATGAGAGTGTTTCCAGGTCATTCCATGATGTAGTCAGGTAGTCCTGGGGATATTTCTTTTTATCTGTGTTTATTAAATATTCTATTTTTCTTACTGTGTTTTGTTGTTTTAAGGAGTTACAGTTAATATTCAATTCATTTTCCTAATTAAGAATGTGTTCAGTATGGGATTTTAAAACTGCTTATGTAACACTCGAATTCAATTGGGGCATCAGGAGAATACAGTTTTCCTGAAGGTGATCCTCTGCACTGTCACTGCATATTTAGGAAGTCTGACCAAAGAGCAGAAAGCTGAGTAAAGATACCATTTATTTTTTCCTTGTATTCATCGTAAAATTGTTTAGTTATAAATACATCAATACAAAACCAAACTGTGTGCCTTAATCATTTAAAGGAAAGCATTCTTTAATTAAGCAACTCTTTCTATTTCCTTTTTTTCCTCAAAATTTAGCACTTTTTGCTTCTGCTAAAGGAAACTCCAATAAGCACACAGAGCACGCAGACTCCAGTTGTCAAGTATTTCACCTGGAAACTAAGCTCAGCACCCGTATATAGTGAAAAGAACATGGGCTTAGACTTCTGTTTCCTCATTATGTGTTGTTATACACATATGCCAGAATTTTAAGTATTAGACCGTTTGCAGTCTACTCCTGACCATCATGTTGTAAATAAACCAATCCATGTCTACTTCTGTCAGTATCTGTTGTAGCGCAGTGACATAGACTGCAGGATGCAGGGCATTCTTTGTTAGAAATTCACTTGTAAGGCTTAAAGGCGTATATGAAAAATGTATGTCAATTGTAAAATTTATTGGAGGTTTGTATTACCATAATTTGTTATTCAAGTTATCTTCTTAGCCCCTGTATGTTCAGTTCTCCTGGAGTGTGAATGTGCGCCCCACTCAGACCACTTCTTTTTTTTTTCCTTTTGATAATCTGCTTACACTTTTGGAACATTGTATTTAGTTATTTTGTTATTTGCCCATTGATTACGTTAGTCTTCTTAATCCCGTTCATCTGTTGTTGCATCCATTTTCACGCGTTTTTGGATTTGCTTTTGTTTTAGTGCTGCGGTGGTATGCTTGGGCTATTTATACAAAAAATTGGGAAGAATTTTGGGAAACAGTTTTACTGACACCGTTGGGAATGTGCTTAAAGCAATGAAGAATGCAGAGGTATTGGAATGGCATGTTTAAAAATGAATGGAAAAATAATGGGATGTTTGCTGTTGGTAGATGGACCAATGAGTATGAGAAATTGCATGATACCAATGTATGAAATGGAAAGAAATGTGGAAAGTTATAGTATAAAAATGAAAGTCTAAATTCTGAAGAGTTACTAACGGATTATGACCATAAAATGATAGTGTGTAGTTATTCTCATTCTGCTTTCATGAAAGAACTTGATAATCTAGAAAATTTAGTGGCCTTTACTAATGAGAATGTTTTTGCTCCAGCTTGTACTTCATATTTCAAGTATTAAACTGCCTGTATTTTTCCACAGAATGTAGAACTTTTATGTTCACTTGGTTATAGTGCTATAGAACAAGTTTGCTCTTTAACTCATCTCAGCCTGAACAGATCTCTAACAGTAAGAAATAAATAAATAAATACAAAGGACTCAGACCATTGTTTACCTATATCAGTGATGACCATTTTTTAATTTCCAAGAAGCACAGGATTACAGAAATCTAACATTTCTTCTTTTTAATTTTTCAGTCTCAAGGTCGTTATGAAATAATGCTTAGTTTACAAAATATATTGAAGGGTTTAGGAGCTGCTGCCATCCCCTGTCATAGAGATATTTACAAAGCTGCCCGATCATGTTTGACAGATCGATCTATGGCAGTCCGCTGTGCTGCTGCAAAGGTAAAGTGTGCTAATAACTCCCTATTTAGTATGCTCCCTAAATAAAATTATGTTTTAGTGGATGACAAACAGAGCAGTAAATGCTTCGTTTGTATGTCTATATTTCTTTGACATTGTCTTGGCAGAAAAAAAAAATCAAGTATTTGTTAATGTGAAGTACCGTGCTTATTTTAGGGAGAACTCTTGTCTTGCAAGCTAAAATCTGTACTGAGTGCTTTTCCACATCAAAATGTTGACATTAAGCATTTTTATTTCCTTTTTTTTTTTTTTTTTTTTGTCTAGTGTCTTCTTGAACTTCAGAATGAAGCAGTATTTATGTGGAGTACAGATCTGGATAGTGTTGTGACCTTGTGTTTTAAATCCTTTGAAGGTTCCAATTATGATGTACGGTTAGCAGTTTCAAAACTTTTAGGCACAATTTTGGCTAGAGCTTTAACATCTAAGCAGACACCAGGTGAAGTATGTACTTTGTTTGCTGATTCCTCATCTGTAAACAAAATAAAATAAATAAAAAATTGATCAGAAACTCTGAAGTTCTGAAACCTAAAGTGAAATCACAATGTAAACTTCATCTGGCTCTTCATATTTGTACTTCGGTCTTTTTTTTTTTTTTTGTAATGTTTCTTCTCATGTAGTGTTATGCTTTTATAGTTTTTTTACTTTTTATATATATATGTACACACACTCAATAGCAGTTCATGAAGTGGTCAACAAGGAAAAATATTTGGTAAAACTAGTTTCCTCTGTTACAAGATTATTATTGTATGTGGAGAATTCAGTAACCTCAGGAATTTAAAGGAAAGATTAATTTTAGCACTGTAAAAGCCACTAAGATGTGAGGGAGTATCTGCCTGTCAAACAAAGGAGTTGAGGATATCTTTTCAAGCTGTTTTTCCAAAATCGTCAATGCTATATCTGGATTGTATAGTACTACAAACATGATCTGAAGCAGAAATGACCATGCAGTTCTGTTAATAGAGCTTGTAACAGTTTTGGCTGACAGACTGAAACATCCTGGCACAAAGTGAAAAGATCTCAAATATTTGTCATTCAAACTGGAAGTTTTTAGTCCAGTCTTAGGAGCCCAAAACTAAATACAGAACTGTAATCTAAGTGAAACATAACGTGATGCAGAGTTCATGTGAGTGTGATTCTGCTTTTAAAGGCATCAATACAGTAAGCACCAAATGACAAAATTTTGTCATTAAGTCCTATTTGGGGCTTAAAGGCTGTGTACAACCATTAGAGACTCTAAAGTCTTGATTTCTAAAGGTGTTTTTCTAAAAATCTTTTGGGAGAGAATTATGATGTTACAGAGAACAATTATCTCTTGTATTTTACCATTAGAAATAGAAAAAAATCTCTGACCTCTATATAGACTTTTTTTCTTTACTCTCTGTAAGCGATGTAGTTACATAACAGTAATGTAGCACTTCAGTAATACAAGAAGCTCGCCCAACTGTTTAATTGGTTATTTTTAGTATGGAAGCACTAGGTTAAAACAAGTTAGAGCTAAGTGAGGCTGAAGCTGGGTTGGAGCTCAAGTGAGCTGGGAGAGAAGAGGAGGGAGCAAGACATGAGGAAGTGCTTAGTTATGAAATTTCTGGTTTTGTATCTGATAACCTATTGGTGCTGGTTTTTGTTGTTGTTTTTGAGATATTAGCTTAAGTCCTCTCATTCTTTTTCTCATCCAAATACTTGAAAAACAATGAAAAATGTAGTGAAAAATTTAGGTCACTTAGTTTGTATACTGTGAGGTAATTGTGTGAAGTTGGCATGCGCAAGTCTCAGGATAGGTTTTATATAAACTTTCAGGAAATAACATAATAGGAAATAAATACTTTTCTAGAACATTGTAAAAGTACTTCATTAATCTCATTATTTTGGAGAGTTTGTTTTATACTAAGGTGAGAAGGTTTTTGTTTCTAAAAGAACCAGTTGCTATATCCATATCTGGCTAAGCACAGCAGAAAGGTAATCTGCCCTGTCTGAGGTCTGGAATTGAGTCATCTTCAGTAGTAAGGTATCCAAAAGTTCGAGCTTTCATGGAGCTTAGGGTGGTAGGCATTGGCTGTGCAGACAGGGGAGGCTTAGATCTAATGGTAGATACTGAGGGAGGTACATCTGTGTGTGTGTGTGTGTATATATAAATATATAATTATTATATATGCATGTATTGTGTTTCAATAATATTTGACTTTGGTTGTGGAAACTGGTGCTTTTATTTTTTCCTAAAATGATTGGAGCTGAAGTTTTCCTTCTGAAATATATGTAAACTTTACAGAACTGTTCCTCTAAACATTTACATCTCTCTTTTAGCATCCACCAAGCATAACTTCCGCAGGATCTCTTTGGAAGAAGTGATGGAGCTTTTAGGAACTGGATTTCTGCGTGGAAGTAGTGGCTTCCTACGAGCCAGTGGTGATATGTTGAAAGGGACCAGCTCAGTCAGCAGAGATGTTAGAGTTGGAGTCACTCAGGTTTGTATTACATTATTTATAATGTGATGAGATTGCCAAATGTTCCTCTAACAACTGTTTTACTTTCATATATTTCTTATGTCATCTGGTTTGTTTCTGTGACAAAATGTATATAATTTACAATTAGGATTTACATCTTCAGTTAGGTCTGAAAGAAAAAGAAATCTGGTGTTGCTTATTGTTTATCTAATGGTTTGAAAATTTCAAAATGAAGTATGTAACACTAATTAAATCTTAAAGAGATAAAAATTTCAATTAAGTGATATAAATAAGTATTTTAAATATTTATTTATTTTTTTTTAGATTTAAACTGTTAAACCTTATGCCTAAAAATTAGAGGAGGAAGTTAAGAGAATTCCAAGTTATTTCAACTTGGAATGATTTCCTTCTCTATGCAAACATTCTTAGTCCCCTTCTGAAAGAATGTGTTTGCTTTGAATAATAAGTGCTTGAAAAGTAGGGGAAGCAGAATGTAGTGACAAAAAGCAAGTATCTGCTGATTGGTTTGTTGTGTTCCGGGGATAGAATCTTATTAACTGAGAAAGGCTGAAGTTTTTACCAGTGCGTGCTGGTAAAAACAATGTAATTTTTTTTTTTTTCAGATAAAATGTGCTTGGCCTCTTGCAGTAAATATATGCTTAATGTGTGTTTAAACAGCATATATGTGTGAAAACCTAGATATTCAAATGTTAAACCTGTGAATCAAGACTAAAGGTCATGCTGAACATAAACGTATCGAACAGTAGTGATTGTTTTAATGCTACAGTCCCCACAGGCATATGATATGTGTGCCCTTTGCCAGTAAGGGGATTTTTAATTGCCTTTTTACTTCTGCAGTGCAAAAATCATTTGTAAATTAGCTTGAATTAGTGATATAAGTTGCCAGACTTAGCATTGAGGCAGCTAGAAGGTGCTTGCAAATTGTCTTCTACGTGCAGCTCATGCTGGGTGGGAACATTAACTTCTGGCAGAATGACAGAAATGCTGGGGAAAAAAATAATATATTGTCAGCTATTTGCCTAGAAAATGCATGCCAGACTCCTAGGGTATTCTACGTACACAGTGGTTTATTAGTTTTCCAGGAATAGGTGTTTGATTTCAGTGTTTTGACTACTTGCAGTGGTGGGTTTTTTTGAAAAAGATTATCTTCTTTTTTCATGCACTTCTGTTAGTACAATAGTATTGGTGCTACACTGTAACTTTACCATCACAGTTTGATCAGCGTGATGTTTCTATCAGAAAAATTTGAAATTGTGTGTATACCAATGCCTGTAAGTAGAAAATGCTTGCATTTATAAAATGTATTAATTGTTATGTGAATTACAGCTTGTTATAAATTAAAAAAAAATAAGAAAAATACTGAAGATGACTTTTTACATATGTAAGAAGACTTTGTATTGTTCAAATATGCAGGCAGGTTCAAGATGTAGTTCAAGATGTAGCCATGGCAGAATGACTCTTCACAAGTCTATTGTGTTAAATTCTTCAGTTTTCAAATCTGTAAAACAGGGGTAATGTACTGGTGCATTATTAAGCCTAAGTAGTATTTGTCAAGAGCTATTAGATGCTAGATGCGAACAGGATCATCTAGTACAGTTTCTCCATCTATAGTGCTTCACTTTATTTTACATGAATCATGTAGTTGTTAGTGTTAGGCATGAGACAAAGTATGTATGAGGTAAACACAGAAGTTTGTTGATGGGGTAGTATTTGTGAACTGTGTTATAAGGACTTCTGTATGTTCATTTGCATGTTCTCATTTTATGTTACTCGCTTTTCTTGGTGGTAGCACATTAATTCATTAAAAAATTCCAACACATGCCCATGGCAGAGAATTGTAAAGGAGTGTATTATGTGGCAAAAGAAATGGTCTTGTGGTGATTAGATTTGTGAAGTGACTCTGCATTCTTTCCCTTTGTTGTGACATCCATACTCTTTTTATGGTACCTTCATTGCAAGGCAAACAATTAAAATTCATTGAGATGAAGAGCAGTACTTGGGGGCTGCGAATAGTCCCTAATTCCAAGTCTATAATAACAAAATTCTCTCAGGGTTATGGGTTATAGTATTGTAACATAGTAGTTCTTAAAATGCATTCATACATTAAATTTGTGTTCCATGTGCAGAATGTTAAATAGCTGGAAGCTGTTGTTCAGTGAGACCAAACACAATGTTTTACATAACAAGTGCCTGTGCAGAGTAAACTGCCATTTCTCACACCCTGGAATTAAATAAAATGGGCAAGCACTGTGAATTAACTTACAGTCAAACTAAGCTGCAATATTGCTAGCACAGTTTTGAGAGTAATTTAAATTATATAAACAGATAAAAAATGTGCAGCTACATGCAGGTGAGAACGTGCATGATTTATGGACATGTATAAGTCATCTCAGTTCAGTGACGTTATACTTCTGGCAATGTGCAGAGATAAAAATGATGATGTATGTGGGATAGCTGACAGAAGTTTTCCAGATGACAATGCTCTGAAATATGGCTTCTTTTCAAATCTTTTCCAGGCATATGTGGTATTTGCCTCTGCATTAGGAGGACAATGGCTTGAAAGGAACTTCTCTGCCTTCCTTTCCCATATTTTAGATCTTGTTTCTCAGTCTCACCCTAAGGCTATTCAGAGTCAGATGGATGCTATCGGCTGTCGCCGCTGCGTTTCGTTTATCCTTCGAGCTACAGTAGGAGGCCTTCTTGGGGAAAAAGCTCAAATTGCAGCTGCCAAGGAGATTTGTCAGGCCATCTGGAAACTGAAGAAAGTTGTGGGTATGGGTCTAACAAGATTATCCATTTGGGCTTCTGTTTTTTGTTTTTTTTTGTTTGTTTGTTTGTTTAATTTAAATGATTGTCCAATTTCCTAATCCAGACGGCAGAAACAAACTATATAGTGCTGGCTTATTACCATACTAATGTAGAGGGCTTTTGATGGGGTACTTTTTTATTGGTTCGTGTGTGTTTGTGCATGCGTGTAAACGAAAGCGTAAACATTAAAAAAAAAATACTTTTTCCCTGGCAAAATCACTTGACTCAATTACAAACGTAATAATATAATAAAAAACATATTGTAAAATAAGTGAAACTGGCAGTTACAATATATCTAGCAAGATTCTGCTTTCCTGTTCAGTAAAGGTGGCACTACTGATGGTTTGTTATGACAAAATAAGCATTTATCCTGGAGAAAACAGATTTTTTGCACGTTAAGGTCTTGTACAAGGCTTCCAAACTGCTGATCTCCCACCATCATCCACCTTGGGGTGGGGAGAGAAAAAGAATGCTATACAGTTGCATATTGTATCCTAGATAAATATCTAAATGTTAAGTGTCTAAACTGACATCATTTATATCTCAGATGAACATATAAAAATAATAAACACCAGAAAACAATTTTTTAAATTTAATTTTTCTCTATTTTTCCCTTTATTATTCTCTCTCTCTCCCCTCCGTTGTACATCTTTACATGTTCACTCGTGCTCTTTCTGTCTTTTCTTCCTGTTACTTTTTCATACTATATAGTAAAATCTGTCAGGTTATATCCATTCCTTGTCAAACCATGACCTTTTCAAGTTATCTTCAGGAAGGCTGAGAATAGTGTGCTGTTGCAAATCATGTTCAAATCAGCAATTTTTTTTGTTTCCATTTTGTCTACCCCGCTGCCCTCACAGATGTGTTACACTACCCATTTGAGTAATAGAAATGTATTGGTCTCAGTGAAAGTAAACCTGTATAAAACCAGGTTGGTCAGTGATAAAAATGCTAATGATAGAAGCTCAATTAGTAATACAGACAAATTACCATATCAAATTCCGTTATCCTATCTCTTTGTTTCATTTGTGGTAGCAATTTCATGGGGTTCTTCATGTATTGTTATCAGATGCTGCAATAAGTGACAGTAACTTGGAGACACGAATTACGAACGCAGATGTAACAGCAAGTCAGCATGTACTTGTGTGCGCACTTCAGGAACTTGGAAGTCTCATCCATGGTTTAGGAACTACAGCAGCACCGTTACTACAAGATTCCAGTACAGGTGTATGCCCTGAATTATTCATGTACCAGAGTACAAAATATATTCCCTTGTTCGCTGATCTTCTCTGATTGCTTATGGCTAGACTGTTAATTCTTAACAATCTGTTGGGATCCTTCTTGTGGCATTGGCTATATCAACCTTTCTTCTGGCATGCAGACTCCTTAATGGGACCTCCTTAATTCTGTCCTTTTCTGCTTTCTTCTACTAAGCGAAAAAGAAAGGGCAAGTTGACTTACTGCATGCCATATGAAATCTTCAGGCATTACCTTAAGAGAATTATATCATCTTCTGCCTGTACTAGTACACTAAATAAAATTAAAAAAAAAAAAAAAGAAAAAAGAAAAAAAAAAAGATCAGTATCAAAATAAACTTCATTAAGGGTTGTATTTACACTGCACTATTTAGATCAAGCTGAGTGTCTTCATCTACCTTAATTGTTTTATTTTAGCTGCACTGGGAGTGTTTTTTTGTTTTATTTTGTTTGTTTTATTTTCTGGGTAGGTTCGTGTGGACATCTGTTTTCACTGCTTGGATATCTGATTGCTTGAGAATACTTACAGACATTTTATATTCATGTTGATGAACAATGACATCATATTTTAGGTTTTGGTGTTTTTCTTCATCCTCTTTTCATTTGGGGTAACTTGTCATCAAATTTAAATGCTACAATACTTAAAAGAAAAAAAAAAAAAGTAGTTCATAATAAAAATTGATAGTACTTTTAAAAGAAAAGTACAGAAATTAGATGCTAGCTTGTTCACCAGTTTCCTGTATGTGTTTTTTGCTGGTTAACATCATCTTAGGCACCACCTGCTTGCCAACTTCTTAAACGTGTTTATGCATTGTATTTTTCAGGAGTTCTGGAAGCAGTAATTTCTGTCATCCTTCATCCCAGCATTTCAGTTAGACTAACAGCAGCATGGTGTTTACGCTGTATTGCAGTAGCATTGCCCTCCTATGTGTCCCTACTCTTGGATCGTTGCATTGAACGTCTGAGTGCATTGAAGTCTTCCCCGGAAGCAGTAACTGGCTACAGTTTTGCTGTTGCTGCTTTGTTGGGTGCAGTAAAACACTGTCCTTTAGGAATTCCACATGGAAAAGGGAAGGTATGGTCTGAATACTTTACTTCTAGACAGTTATTTGATGTCTTTTGTCGCAGTATTTGCATGTATTCTTTATCACATGACCATAAAAAACGAGATAATGTTGTGACATCTTCTTTCCTCGAGAAGGGGATTTCAAATAAACAAGTGCTTTTCTCAAATGTGTCAGGATTTAGAATTTTTTGGGAAACATCATTAGTGACTTTATTAACCATTCAGACTCATTTTTTTTTCTAATGGGGAAGTTTTTTATGTACCACTACCTGTTTTGGGATAGAGTTTGTGAGGACTTAAATTTAACATCCTAAAGAAAGGTTTACTTAGCGAAACCATTTTCGAGTAGAGTTAAGTTTTTCAGAATTTCAAACTATACTATTCCCAGCAACATTACAGCTTCTGTAATGCTGGGCCAGTTTGGCTTAAATTAGAAAGCTGACATTTTGTCGCTTTCCCACAAGCTTCACAGCAGTGTTAATGGTGAGAAAATGCTAGACTGGTGAACTGCTGAAATATGTCAAGCTTTGCCAAATGAAGAGATTTTTCTTTTCATAAAAATGATAAATAAAGAAGTATAGATAAAAATCTACTGCACGCTGTGATGTTAGAAATAAATGTCCTGAGAAGAAATCCACTTAACCACAGATTGTGCCAAAGCAGTAGGATATACTGTGCTTTGAAGTTTTCTGGGTATCTTGGTAGAGAAATGCCGGTTGGAAGAAGCTGTTACCATCTCAATGAGCACTTCATCTATAGGGTTATTCCAAGTTGGAAAAAACATAGTGCAAAACGAATAGCAGTACATTCTCTGCAAAATGTAGAAACTTACTTTCTCCCTTACGTCCATTGGCTGTGAAAAGGATTTTTTTCAGAAGAGGCGCGCCTTGTCAAAAGGATTGTGGGTTTTGATGTTATCACATCACTGTAAAATGAAAGGAGTGCTTTAGGATATTAGCAAAAATCACCCTTACCAGTGATTCAGGACCACCTTTTCACTGTTACTGAGCACTAGCAGTTCGACTCCACTCCTCAACAGACATTACTAGGTTCAGTTCTCATTCAATTTACCAAATGCTGATGGAATAATTCATGTTGTTAAGGGGAAAAAAAGTTCTTAGCTTTTAAAAACTGTTTCTGATGATTGTCTCTAAGACCACGGGGAGAGAACAAAATGACTGTTGTTTGGCTAGTTGTATAGAAAAGGGCCATTCAAATACTATACACCTAAACAGAGCTAAAATATCTATTTGACTGAGAAACTTAATTCTTTACAAAGATTTCTTTTAGAGTAATAGAATAGGATGAAATAGGGCCAGGAGGAGGTATGGGAGGGCAAAGAAAAGTGTGGGAGAAACACTGTATTCTGTACTAAGCTGGCAGGGGGGAGAACAGAAGAGTTGACAAAAGCCCTTTTCCATTCTTTCCTAGGAACACTGCCAGTTTCCCAACTAACTCCTCTTCTGAGGAACTGAAAGAGACCAGTGTTAAACAGAGCAGTTCTGAAAAGGAAATATCAAGTGTAGACAGTATTGACCTGGACAGAAGCTGTTTTATATTAATACTTTTTCCTTTGAGAGCGTGGTTAGAGTTGCAGGTGGAACCTATTCAAAGCAAGACAATAAGTAGTGGTTTTATATGTAACATTCCATACTAGTGCGTGTACTTCAAAAAATCTTTTGAAAATAAAACATTTCTGCTAGTACATGGATAGAAAAATTGTCAGAAATGATTCAGTGAAATCCTTTCTAGGATGTTTATCAGATACTTAGAATATACCAAGTAGTTTTTAAATTTTAGAATCAAATACTTTAAACCTTAATCAGAAATCTATCAAAATGAATTTATTCATTTGCAAACAACTGATAGTATTATGGAATTTTGAAAATACTTTACAGTCTATTAATGTTTAATGAAGTTTTCTAAGATCACAAACTTGAAATTTTCTTGAAGCTAACTCTTATGCAAACTTTCATGGTTTTGGAAGTGTGCAAAGAAATTATGTAAGGATGTTGTCTTCACTGAGGCTTGTCATGATATTGTTGATAATGGCACTTATTTGTAATGGTAATTTGCAAGCAATTTGTTGTTGCAATCAATTATAATATGATACGAAAAAAAATACTTTTGAACAGTTAAGAAATCTGTATGTGAAACACAATGTCAAGCCAGCGATTTGGAGAATGCTCTTAAAAGTTTTAGTCATCTGTGGCCATTGTCCAATTTGCACCCTCTATGTTCTTCCCTGTAAATTCTAGGTAGTTTGTGCTTTGGTAGCAAGTGAAGATCGTCACTTCGCATGTAGCACATCAGTAGGCACATGCAATTATTGTGGAGAAGATCAGACAGGATTGAATTATGCCTTAGCATACACTTTGAACTTACTTATTTAATCATACTATTTGTTGATTTCTCAACTGTCAATGAGAATTGTAGGATTTATGCTAAAAAAAGGATAAAAAGATCTTTTACTCCTCTTGAGACTTCTGAGCTGTAATTGATAGGTCTTATACCATTATATAGAAAAAGGATACCATAAATAGAGTATCAGAACTCACAGTAATATGTATGGTAAGGATTAAAGAGAATTATCAGCTCTTGTTTTACTATTGGTAAAAGGAGAAGAAGCTAAGTAACTTAGCTGGTACCCCACAGCAACTATTGAAGCCATACTAGACTAGTACTGAAGTCTGTCATTGCGCATTTATAAGCCTCAGTTTTTTGCCATAGCCTGAGAGAAAGATGACATTGTATTTGGGGACAATGAAATAGCAAATACAGTTAAATAAGCATTTCAATTAGTTACTAAGATGCTGATGCTCTGTTTTTCTCTTTAATTTTGAAGGTAATCATGACTGTAGCAGAAGAGTTGTTGTGTTCTGCTTCTCAGAACAGTCGCATTTCAGTGCAGCGAACACAGGCTGGATGGCTGTTGATAGCTGCCCTCATGACGTTAGGTAAATGGCTTAGTACATTTTACTTAAGCTAAATTAATCTGTTCAGTGTTCTGTCTCTGAGTTTATTTCTTCCAATGTTTAATTTCACTTACCACTGCAAAATAATTCTAAAGTAACAATGTAAATAAGTAGGAAAATTTTCTAAAATAAAAATGCCATTACTTTAAAATTCACTATTAGGTCATTGGAAATCATGTCTAAAAAATATTGACTGGTTGGGACCGCTATTAATTAAATATGGGAAGTAAAATTTCCATGTCAGTCTAACCAAATGTCCTTGTGGTTACGAAAACTTACAGTGATTATTTATTGATTTAAGTATTTATTTCAAGATTTGTCCCAGCACAAAATGAGTAAGAAGAGCATATTTCCCTCTTGTCAGATACTTGAAATACTAATGAACTTTCTGATATGTATTACTGGTCGGATTATTGACTCTAATATTAAACTACTAATGAAGAATGTGTGTTGACAGCTTTGTTCATATATTAAACTTTTTATGTTTTCAGCTATTAATTCAGCCCAGTGGCTCTCAGTTTTCTCTTGTACTACAAGTACATTACTACAGTACATTAAACTATAACAAATGTTTGCTTTTCTGCATGTTGCTATTGCATTGTATCTCTTCTGTGCTGGTGATCTCCAGGGTCTGTGCTTAGTAAGGCAGAGGCTGTAGCTGACTTGGTGGCTTACTAGTAAATGTATCAGTGGCTATGTAGTCATGTATGAAAATGGAATACCAAGGGAACATTTGACCGAAGATATGTGAGTAGGCTAGGAAAGTAGCATAAAGATCTTTTTGCGGCTGTGATTTGGTGAACATACAAAAAGGGAATATGAGACTTTATGGGTCTTCACATAATAAGACTTTATGGGTCTTCACATTGGTATGAAAGCTGTCAATACCTACAGGTCCTGCAGTTGTCCAGCACCATCTGCCACGAATGCTATTACTGTGGAAGTGCGTCTTTCCATCATCCCCCAAAGACCTAGAAACAGAGAAGACACGAGGAGATTCTTTTACATGGCAAGTAACACTGGAAGGCCGTGCTGGTGCTCTCTGTGGTAAGTGGGATGTGCTGCCTTTATAGTTGGGCTGGTAGTTTGGTTTTCCATCTGAAAGAACAAAGATACTTCATATTGATTTTTTTCACTGGGTGGTAGAGATTGTATTCATTCTCCAACATTACAAGCTTGTGGGTGTGTATATATATTTACCTATGTGATTTACCTATGTGAATCTATATACATGTGTTTCATTATTGCAAAATAAAAAATAAATAAATAAATTAAAACAATATGTTATGGAAGAGGATTTTTCCTCTTGTTCTTAAAATTGGTTATTTCCAAGCAGTAGGTGGTATCAGGAAGGATTCTCTTGTTGAAGCTGCTTAACATGCATATCACAGTAGCATCTGAGGACACAAACCAGGATATTTTCTGTTGCTTGTATAGTCTACTGTGTTTAGTAAATAACAGATCTGTTACCTAATATTTGAGTTACTGTAAGCAAAATAGGCTTGGTGAATCAGTCAAACAAATTTGTGAGAGCATTTCATTGTGAAATGTTGGGAATTCCTGTTTTCAAAAGACCACTTCACTGCTCTTCAGATACTTAACGTGTTGCAGTCATGTACTCTGAAGTATTAAAGAGACCTTTGCATAGGAGAGATGTGAGCTGCAGAGATCACCATTCTCTCACTATTAAAATATGTCAGAAAGCGTGGAATTCAACAGTAATTTCATTTTAGAAGTAACCTGAAAAAATAACCTTTAAATATTTGTTTATTTTGGAAGTATGCCTTTTATGCTGTATATTTTCAAGAATATTTTAAGCTTTTATGCAGTATATTGTCTTGAATATTAATTCAAGTTTAATTTTCTGTAAACAGTGAAAAATAATTAAGTTTACATATAAGTTGCTTCTTAAACTCCAGTAATAAAGCTAAACTTAGAGCAAAAACTAACAATATAAGCAGTAGGTAGTCTGATCATCATCCTTTTCCCATTTTTTTTTCTTTCTGTTTTATTATAATTGTCATGGAGTTATCATGAAGTTGAGTTGTATTCAATAACTCAATTCATAGCAGAAAAATGCTTGCATTCATGTATGCAACTATACGTCGAAGTACAAATATTCAAGCTGAGACACCAAAACAATGCATCTGTGAATGTAATTTTTTCACTTATGATTTTATCAGTTTCTTAAATTATTCATCAAAACGCTTTTTTTTCTCATTCTTTCTTCCATTTTTAAATTTTAAGTGAGGTAATTATGTGATTTTTTTTCTATATATCTCACTTTAATTAAGTTGAATTCCAATTCCTTTTTTTAGCTATCAAAAGCTTTGTTTCCCACTGTGCTGGTCTTCTTACGGATGAAGTCGTTCAGAGACTTCTTCCTCCTCTCCCAAGTGCTGTTGATTTATTGACACAGTAAGTGTATCAAACTGTTAAATGAGATTCTGATTCTGAAAAGCTACAGAACAATTCACTTGTAATTGATTTAGTGCACGTTAAGAACTTTCTTTTCAAAAGAACAGAAGGTAGAGTATAGGATTTAGCTGTATAGCTGAAGGCTTTAGCTGGCATAATAACGTCTTAAGTATTGAAGTATTACATAAAGAAACTAAGGGAAGAAATTATTGTATGCTTTTGTTAATTTAATGCCTTTATTCTGCTCTTTTTTTATTGAACATAAACATTTGTGTGTATCTGTGGTCATTCTTAATAAAAAAAAAAAGCTAAGTTCAAGAAAACCCGGGGACAAAATTTTAATAAATTGACAAAAAAGCTGTAAAGGGTTTTGTAATTTTTGAACTTTTGCAGACTAAGTAGTATTTTGAACTACTTCAGACTAAGTAGTGATTTAATGAGTTTGGGCTCTAAATTCTAACTCACAGAACATATATGCACAAAAAAAAAGTTAACGGTAATAAATATAGGTAAAACCAAAGGCAATAGAAAACCTAATTTATTTCTCGAGTATTAAATAAAAGGAATGACTGGGAATGGACCACCAAGAGGTTCTGCCAGAGGATGTGAAATAAATAGTTTGCCTTCTGCTATTGCTAGTGCAAATCAAAACTGTACCTACAAGATGTATAGATTTTAGAAGTATTCAGTAGAGTCTAATACAAATGAAACCAGTAATGCATAATCCTTAAATTCTTTAAAATGTCTTAATATGCTTTTTGTATTTTAAGGCTTTCTTCAATATGTAAGTCATATGGAAATTCCTTAAAAACATCATCAACAGTTTACAGACATAAACTTTATGAATTACTGGCAGTATTGCCTCCAAAAACATATGAAGGTAAGTACTTTTCTTACAAAAAAATCTGTTTAAAAATGTCATGGTCTTATTTTTAAATTTTTAGTCAACATATTTTCAGCTAGCAAAATTTAGTCTCAACTTTTCTAACAAATTTAGTCCATCTGTTTGTATTTGATGAAATTGTAGTGAAGTCACAGTGATTTTGAAAAGCTGGTGTTCACTTTCTTCCTTTTTTCCATCTTCTACTAGAAATACAGACTTGTGTGATACTTTTAGTTGAAACTTGAAGATAGACAGCCTTGCTATTTTTAATGGGTAAGGCTGGCAGGGACCAGTAGAGGTTATCTGATCCAACCCCCTTGCTCAAGCGGGGACACCCAGAGCAGCTTGCACAGGACCATGTGCAGATGGCTTTTGAAGATCTCTAAAGATGGAGAGAGTAATTGCCTCAAGAAGACTTATGTATAACAGATACATTAATCTTATCCTTATTGCTTATTTTAAAAATGTATTTAAAGAAATATGTAAACAGAATCTGGGAACAGACTCACTGTTCTTTAGCAGAATATAACTTGCCATATTTAAAATCTAATCTAATACCATAGCTACTACCAGATCAACTAAAACGTTATTTTTGTAGTTTTTAAATTGTCATGTGAGTAGCTTGCCACACAATACTTTATAGACTGAAATAAATACAACCCAGCCCATATGGGGCCAGGCCATATTTATTATGGGCCCATATGGGCCAGCAAGCCATTGAGTTAGTTGTGTCCTCTGTGTCATGGAGGAAATGCTTACTCAAATAATCTGCTCCATCTAGTGGTAACTGCTAAAGGAATCCTCATAAGGATAAATCACTGATTTTTCTGTCTTAGTCATTGTCGTGTCTCAGGTCTGAATATAACACTCGCTATACATCACATGTAATACTAATGGGTGAATTGAAGCTTAAAAGCTTGAAATATCACCTCCATCCCTCAAAGCAAGTTCTTTCTTTTCTTCTTTCATTACAGGGGACAAAATTTTATAGAATGCAGGTGTTTGAGGTTGGGCAGGTTTGACAGTTTCTTGGTTTGCTTGGGACTTTTGCATAGTCTAACTATTGAAAAATAGTATTTTACGGTCTGATGCATAACATCTGAGTCTTGGGAGAAAGCAGCATCCTAGCTGAGGGTGTTGCAATCTAGAACCAATAAGAAAAAGGAAGTTTAAAAGATTGGTTATAAGTAAGTTGGCACGCTGCTGAAAGCTTTGTAAATAGCATCTAGAATCAAAACACTAGTTTGACACATACAGTGTCTGAGTTGTTCACCCATTTGTAATACAGCTATGTGGGACTGAGGAAAGAATGGAAAAAGATAGATTCAAGAGCTTATTTTCAAGCTATATTTTATTTTAATTATGTAAGTGTCATTTAGAAATGCTAAAAAACTTTTTAAGGAAAAGATTATAAGAAATACCTCTTTTCCATAGTATTTCTAGTATGACAGCTTCATGGAGAAACAGCAAATTAAAAAAATATATATTTTTAAAAATATGATTGAGAAAACGATATGATTATGGAACTCTGGATGCTTTCTTCTATGTCTAATGTTAGTTATTATCACAAGGACAAATAGTAGTGTTGCACAACCTGGCACGTTTTGCATGGCTCAGAGTGATGCACTGAACAAGAGGCATTCACCTGTTTTATTTCTTTAATTTTCACTTTCTTAGATCCAGGCAGTTAGCCAGAGGCTAGAAACCTGGAAGTGTTTCTTTTTGTTGAGGAGGGCCGCATATAACTTGAGTTTTAAGTCCAATTATTTGCGAACAGTGTGGATCTAAAAACAAATAAACAAAAATGTGGAACAAAATGAAATATCCAACCAAAGAAATGTTTGGAAACAGTTTGTAATCATAGATCTAAGCCTATTTCTGAACTCAAACCTTCAGATTTCTGAGGTCTGTTATACTAGGGCTGGTTTAGGGTTTTTTTGGTTCTTTCCTGCTCTTTCCTCATCAATGATGTTTTTCTGTTGATGCTTCCAGTCACCAGTAAGATCAAACAGTGGAGTTTTGAAGGCTTACTGTGAGTGTGCAAGAGTAGAACCTGATTATTTACATTATTTTAACAATTGACAGACATGAGAATATATTAGGGTAATTTGAACAGCAATGAAAAACACTTAATGTTTTAGTTGCTTTCTTTGGTCATGTGCAAAGGGTTAAAACATTGCAATGTAGAAGATAGAAAATACGCATTTGTCAGGATGGAAAAAGGTGTTCTTGTTTCGAAGGTGATGATTCTCATTCTAGATCACTTTCATGTGTTGTTAGTTTTGGATGATAATGTGCTTATGTTTTTAAGGCTAAAACATTGCTTTCTTGTGAATTAATATTCAGTTTTTAATTATTATGTTCAATATGAGTTTCACACAGGTAGTTTGAAATTTGTTTATTAGTTTTGCTTCTGTTTTCTGTGATCTGAAATTAATGCCTTTTTATCATATGGCTCATAAGGGTTCTTTACATTCTTCAGCTTTTCGTGCTTGTTATGTTCTCCTGTCTAAACCATAAAATGGAATGCAAGCATTCATTTCTCTTCCTTAATAGGATGAGATGAATGGTTACAATGCTAGAACAGCATTCTGGCTCAAAATTTGGATCCATTTTATGCTGGGATAGTATTATTTGGCACAATGAGAATGGTTAAGTGGCTGGAACTAAAATAGATGTTTACTTCGTTAGAATAACTCTGTTAAAAAATGCGGAGTATCACCATTAAATTTGATTTGGAAAACTGTTTTCTTAGAAAAGAGATTTTTCACTTTTGCTTTACTCTATTGTGATACATAACAACTCATGAAAGAGCAGTTTCTGGTTGTTCTTAATTTGGTGGTTTTTTTTGTTGTTGTTTTTTAAGGCTGATTTTCTGTCCCTTTGACACACAGTTATCTGCGTCTTGGAATATATTTGACAGTGCTATCATTTAAAAATTGAGATTTGAGTTGAGCATTTTGGAAAAAAATGACATACTTGCTTTTTAGTCAGAGGCTAATCAGAAGCAGGATAGAGAGAAGTGGTGGCAACTGTGGTGTTGTGCTTTTTGGAGCTTCTGTGTGTTGACAAAGTATAAGCAACTTTAGTGCTACAGAGTAATGGTGTGAACATCTAACAAGAAAACTGAATGCCAAGGGCTGGATGTGTGGACTTAAGCCTCTTATAGTGATGACATTTACTAAATTGCTACACCTTGATTTTGCAATCTTAAAAGTCATATGTAACACTTGTATGAAGAGTATGTATACACTTTTAAGATCAATTCTGCAGTGGTTTTCAGTACTATTTATCAAATACGTGAGGCCTTTCTCAGCAGATATGGTTTAGCAGCAGAAAAGGTTCTTTCAGTGTGGGGATGGTTTAAAAAAATCTGAAGTAGTCTGACTCTGAATGCCTGATGTTGTTTTTTTTAAAGTATAATAATGTACAGTCTTGGCTGAATTTTTAGACACAAAAATATATGAAAGTTTTAATTACTAGTCTAAACTATCGTAATGTAATGCAGAGTAAATTCCACACGGTTTGCTTTGTAGGAGTGCAAACTCCTGGAATAGTGGAGTACAGTCTGTAGCTTTTGGTTAGTTACCAACCTTATGCATGTTTTAAATGGCTTCTGCTTGCCAAGTCCAAGTATTCCTGCCTGGTTATGTAACACATTCCACAGCACTAATTTTCAGCATATTTGTGGTAGAAATATGTCTGTCTTTCTAAGTGCCTTTTAGCCTCTATTTTAACTGTAAATGTACCTAACTAGTGGCATTATGCCTTCTGTAAAGATAAAGGTTTCTGTTTTTCGTCTTCTAGATCACTGTATGTAGGGTTTGTTTACCTTAAGTAGTGCTCTGTTGTTTTCTCTGTAGCGAGAAGAGTGTTCTCCAGTTAACTACTTGGGAACTTCAGAAAAATGTGAGATGGATATTGCTATTTCAGTATAAATATGTTCTTGCTCATAAAGTTGCACATGGCAAGTAATTAACTGAATTTTTTGAATATTTTTTCTTTCATTTGAAGGAAGCTTCTGTGCTGTCCTGAAAGAGTTGGTTGCAGACTTAACTATACCAGATAGCCAGATCGATGCCTCCACATTCTTGCTTCCATCCCTTTGTCATGAAGATGATCTCCTTTTACTTGGTCCCTTACTGCAAGAGACTGACCACCGATTTATTGAAGAGCAGGTATTTCTTGTCCTAATATACAGGTGGCACTGTGTTTTCATTCAGTTCGAATTATTTAGGTCAGTGCTGGTTATGACTTGGTTACTTGTATCTTGCAGCTCGTTTTAGGTAACAGCGTAGCTGGAGGCAGCCTGGAGTATGACCCTTACTCAATATATGAGAAAGTTGTAAAGCGTGATTCAATACCTAAACCACTACCTCCTGTATTGTCTGTTGTCAGTGCAGCAACTCGTCTTTTTGGAGTTATTTTTTCCCATATAGCAGAAACTCACAGGTAAAGTAGTAATTTCAACTGTTGAGGAATTGGGGAGATGCTAAAAGATGGTCAGTGTGCTTGAGATTGAATACCAAAGAAGTATCTGAAAAAATTAGTAAATTTTCAATGAGTGAATTTTGTCAACTATTTGACTAACATTAATCAGACTAGAAAATGGTTAGACTTTCTGTTTAAAGTTGCTTACAATACAAAGGCACATCCAGTAAGAGTTTACTGTCGTCATAATAAATTCTGTTGACCGAGAAAAATACTGCTTTTGTTTTCAAAGCCCGAACAATAAAAAAAAAAAAAAAATTACACAATTATTATAGTACAATACCCAATTACTGAACATTTTGAAACAAAATAGGGGAAAAGGTAATAAGTCACAGCAAAAATTAACCCTTTCACTGCCTCATTCTGCATAAAAAACAAATGGAGAGAAACAAGTTTATGTGTCTTCATACAGTTCTGTAAAGGTACAAGAAGGCTGAAAGGAATGAGATAATTCTCTTGGGTTTTGTGTGTCTGTATATGTCTTCCCACTGCCCACATGGCATTTTGATTGCCACATAAGCATACCAATTGCAGAGGCATGAAATTCATCAACATTTTTGCATGCTGGTACTTATTCATCATGCTGTTGGTAATTTTCTTGAATGTAGCATCACAGCAAATAAATTATTTTTTAATTAAACATACCTTGGTGTTTTTAAAGCCAGTTGTAGTTAATCCTCAAATCACAATCCCTGTACATGAAGATGGTTTTGTAATTTCCTGTAAAGGATGAGTGTTCAGCATGTGAGTTCTGAGTCTTGATGTCTTCACTGCTTAGATTGGCTACTCTGTCACTGTATGGAGTTTTGTTTAGTGTAATCCCAAGGCAGTTGTTTTTATACATGCATACCTGCCAGGAAAATTGCCCCATGCTTAATATTATGTGCTTCATATTATGTTTTTCTTATTTCCATCTTCATTCTCTCATGCGTAACTACTTTCCCCCTCCCCTCAGTTTGTC
Source organism: Aythya fuligula (assembly GCF_009819795.1). Lineage (NCBI taxonomy): Eukaryota > Metazoa > Chordata > Aves > Anseriformes > Anatidae > Aythya > Aythya fuligula. The sequence goes on along the minus strand of NC_045563.1, from coordinate 44,018,844 downwards.
TGGGCTTTTTACCCTCTCCTGTCATCAGGTTGCTGGTTGTTCTTCACCCATTTCTCAATACCTGTATTATTTGCTGCATATAACTAGACTTTTTTTTTTTTTTTGACTCATCCTTTCTCAATTATAAGGCAAAATATACCATTCCCATATACAGTACCTTTTAATAGTATGTCTTATGTTACTTAAATATCAGCAATTATATGCAAATATATAAGCTATAAGGGAACAAAAGTAAAAAGCTCATGATCTTAGAGTATGATCATGTGATAGGGAATATTTAAAAAAAAAAAAAAAAAGTAATAGGATGCCAGTTGAAGGAAAAGGCTTGAGACTTAAAATATTTGTTCTAACTCTTTCTCTATACAATATAGGCTTTGATATGTGTTATAAAGTAAAAAGACAGATTGATTTTCCTTCACTTCTTACTGTGAGTTTTTTTCTCATTTTGTTTAAGGCTCCAGGTGTTAGAACAGTTGTTGAATTCCATAAAACAAACAAAAGGATCACGGCAACAAACAGTACAATTAAATGTTGTGTCAGCCTTTTCTACTTCCTTGAAGGTAAATCTTTGTTTCTCTCCATTGTTTCTTTCACTTTCCCAACCCAAAATGTTGCCTTGGTTCAAATGGGTCTTTGTAGAAGTTATTTTGACTAATCATATAGGTAAAAATTACCCCCTACTGTTTTCTGTGGCAATATTTGTAGTGTCATATTCCTGAAGTACTGAATAGTCACAGTTATTTTTTTCCGTTTTTGACATTAAAGGGTGATAAAAAAAAAAAACTTTTTTAGTACAGTATAGCATATTACAATCCATACTAGTGTAATTCCAGTAGGAAATAGATGGAAAAATTCTGTTAGCATCATTTCTGTTTTTATCACTGTTTTTCATATTTCATACTGTAGGGATAAAGACAAGTAAAGAGGAGTAAACATCATCTCATTGCTATCAGCTGTTTTTTGCTTTTCCCTGTTGCTTTATATGTGTTTTCCTCTGTTCATGTGCAGTTGTCATTATTTCCTTAGATTTTCTTCAAAATAAGACAAAATGTTTTCATAATAGGCAAGACCTCTCATTATATAGTGTTAGTATTTCTGGCACATTTAGTATGCAATTCAACTGCTTTAGTTTTTGCTCATATTCTTTTTTTTTTATTATTTTGGACTGGGATTTTTTGATTTCCTTTGTCATTATTCTGTTGTCACTATTTTCCTTCTTGATGTTTCTTGAATTTTTTGCTGGGGTGTTGGTTTATTGTGTTCTTCTACAGTTTATCCGTTATTTTTAAAAATCAGAATGTTGATAGTATGGTATGATGCTTGCTTATGTGGAGTTAGACTTCTAACTCTCAAACAGCAAATAAAAATTAAGGAACTCCTCAGATGAGAGGGGAATAAAATCCAACTCCTTCTGCAGATTTTGAATTTTTTTTCATGACTGACAGAAAAACACATTTGATTACTGTACTGCGTTGAAGTTTAATATATTTACTGTCTATTTTTAGCACTTGGCCAACTGCAAGGGAAGTTTAGGTCCAGAAGAAGTTAAAAGGTCTGCTCTTACATTGGTAATGGGTGCCTTGGAAAGCAATAATCCCCTTCTAAGGTGTGCTGCTGCAGAGTGTTGGGCCAGGTTGGCACAGGTGGTTTCTGATAGTGCCTTCGCTGCAGGATTAGCACAAGTTAGTTTTGACAAGTAAGTTCAAAAAAAATACAGTAAATTACTCGTTAAGTTTTTAAAAACACTTGAAATATATCCGGTCCCGGTATTATGATAATTAAAAGAATACGCACAAAATCTGTATGTCTTTTTAAATTTGATGTTACTTGAGAAATTAACAGGAAAAAGCATTGCCTTGTTTCTACATACAGCTCTTAAATAGTTTTACTATTTAAGATGATGGCCTAAGTAAGCACGTAGACTGTCAAATGAATTAGATGGGCTGCTGTTCTAATGACATTCTTTAAGTATATCTAGAAATATTTTTGCTACTTCCAGGTGATAGATGGTAAACTTAAAATTTCTGCAATATAACAATGTCTAATAAAAGACTTGGCTGATTATGTTTTACACTTTCCATTTGTAGATGTGCGTATTGCATAACATCAGTCTTAGAGATCAAACTAACAGCTTTCTTTTCTTATAATTACTAGGCTAAAATCTGCTAGAGATGTGGTATCAAGAACAGGCCATTCTTTGGCTCTGGGATGTCTGTATAGGTACTTAGGAGGAATAGGTTCTACTCAGCACCTGAATGCATGCGTTGGAATCCTTTATACCTTATCTCAGGATAGTACTTCTCCTGATGTACAGGTACACTTATCTAAAAACGTTCTGTTACAAATTAATTTATTTATATTTTAAAGTGTAAGGTTTTTTTCATGTAAGAATAACACTTCACAATCTGTTACATATAACTCGCAGGTGATGGCTGGAGCAGCAATGAAAGCTGTTAGCCCATGCTCAAAATCTACCTTCCAAGAAAGAGCTATGATGAGATACAAGAGGTTCTTTTTGAATGATCAGTGAGGATCATAAGGCTAAAATATGCTGGCTTCAAAAACAGGATGAAGTGTTTTAGGAATTGATTAATTTCATCTTTACTTCTATCTTGACCTTGAGATGGTACCTGTTTTTTCTGTTCTTGTCAGTTTTGGTCTCTGCTATGATGTATGCTTCATAGCATTTTTCCATAAAGGATTACATAGTAAATGATGGATTTGTAGCTTGAATATTATAGAACTTGGTCAAGATAGTTCCTTGAATAAAGCAAGATGTTTAGAAGATTATTCCTGTCTAAAACTATCTAATAAAATAGCTTTAAGAAACATTGATTGTATTGCATGTGATCATCTAAATCCCAGTTAAAGAATTATTTTAAGCCTTATCTACATTATCTTTACTTAGAGAAGCACTGTATGCTGGCATGAAACAGATGTGGCTATTGGTGCAAAATAATCAAGATTAAAAACAAACCATGTTTTAGTCACTCTTGTAATATTTTTGGTAGTTCTGTTGTTCTTGCACATGGGACTATAAGACATTTTGCAAACAATGTGTGTGAGGAATAATAACATTAATTTAACCTGCCATTAATTTATTTTTTAGAAATGAAGAATGATATTTTTTAAAACAATTCTTTAATTGCAGAACAAAGTTCCTCATGAAATATTCAAAGTGGCTTACTAAGCACCTGGTTCTCAAAAGTGCTTTCTAAAACACTTCCGTTTGTCCCTTGGGAGCCTAGAAGGACAACTTCATTATCACACAAATTGAATTTCTTTGCACTATCAATTTTTAAAAGATGTTAAGTTTATTCTGTCCTATAGGCATAACATGGTTGCTTCTTTTATTTTACAGGCATGGGCACTACACTCTTTGTCATTGATAGTAGATTTAGCTGGCCCCTTGTATCATGTGCACGTGGAACCTACCTTATCTCTCATTCTGATGTTGTTGTTGACTGTGCCTCCTACCTACACTGAAGTTCACCAAAGCCTTGGTCGCTGTTTAAATGCACTGATTACCACACTGGGCCCTGAGTTGCAAGGTATGGATTATACAATATTGCCAGTCTTTCTTGGTTTAAGCATCAAAATTATGAAACACTGTTTCAATGTGCAATTAAAATTTAATAAGCAAATAAGCATCTGTGAAGTTTTTTCATTGTTGTAATTCAGCAGCATTTCATGGACCATGAGTTTATGCCATCAAGTTGACATGGCTGCTGGTTTTCCAAAAACAGTGTTTCTTTTTGACATCTTTTCTTTAGTTTGAAATGGTTCTCCAAGCCTTGCATTGGGCTGATAATTCTTACATGTAGCATGAAAACATAAGGTATTACATCATAAAAACTTTGGTGCCAGTCTGTCTTAGCTGTGATGCAGGCACATAAAATTCGGCTACCTAAAATGATACATCGAATTTTACTTACCTGAACACTGAAATTTCCACAGAGCAATAAGATTCATTGTTATCAGAGTATAACAGATACACACAGTATTCTTCAAGAGGATGAGAGTTACGGGTAGCTTGGGGAAAAGATGGGTTATCTTTTGAAAGAAAAGTTGGTGTTTTCAAAGAACAAACAAGCTACCGTATTTTCTTCTGAATATAGGCAGCAGTGTGACAGTTTCAGCCTTAAGAACTTCCTGTCTCCTGGGCTGTGCAGTGATGCAAGATAATCCTGACTGCCTTGTTCAGGCTCAAGCCATCTCTTGTCTTCAGCAGCTTCACATGTTTGCTCCACGTCATGTCAACTTGTCTAGCCTTGTAAGCTGCCTATGTGTGAGTATATGTTTACTAGTCTATATCAATACAATACTAGTTGTATTTTAAAATATCATGTTCAGAGATGCTTAAAAAATTCAGATGGTTCTTTAACCAGTGTAAGTGATCATTATGTGGTGGTAGGGTGTTCTTTTAGGCAAGTATTCTCTATGTTTCTGGTTATTTTCTCTGTTTCTGCTTCCCCTTTATAAGAGAGCACACTGTAAAAAAATCTTGTCCTTATGAACTGCTTGAAAGTGTGTTCTGCTGCTCTTAATCAGGCCAGTTGTCTGTTAGAACGTACTATCCATTACAATCTTTTGCTGGATTTTACCAGCTATTTTAACTGGCCAAAATTTTTCATCAGTTGTATTTCAGTCTTAGGTAAAGGAATAAAAATGGAAAAAAAAAAAAAAGGAGGGGGGGGGAGGGGGAAGGGAGAAGAAACAAAAACCAGTGTGTATACTAACTGTTGAGGATGGGTTTTGTTTGTTGTTGTTTGTTTTTTTTTTTCCATGACGGTGAAAAATTGTAGATTTCTATGTTTTGTAATGTCTTCAGTAGTAATGATTTAGAGTACTAACATCTTGGTAGCCAGTATAAAATTTTCTGACACTTACGTAAGTAATAGTCTGAAATGAGGTCTTAAGAAAAAAACATTTTTCAACCCTGTTTGACAAAGAGGTGGGTTCTTTTGCTTGCTGCTTTTTGTTTGTTTTTCCAGAGTACCTCTGTCTTTGAGTAGCTCCCAGATACTTAGTTCTATCAAGAAAATAACAAGAATTTTCTGGTAGTTACTAGCCTTTGTGTCTTTTTAGGGGTTAGGGTTTTGTTGTTTGTTTTTAAGTAAAACTCTGTCTAGTCTCCCCATAAATCAGAGTAGAACAAAATAAAGACAAAGTGTGTGTGTGTGTTTATTTTAAGTCTGTGTTGTCTATCTTAACACAGCTCTTATTTACATCTTCCCCTGGGTAATGCTTGTATATCAATTCTGACCATATATTGGCTTTGTATCAAGTTTAGATACCTTCCATTTATCTTCATTCCATTTGTCTACAAAGATGCCTGTGGGAGCCAGGAAAAAATTGAAGGACAAACTCTTTCAGATTCATATTGTCATAGGCATATATATACTAGTTGCAGAGCTGGAAGTAATCTGAAGTGCTCTTTCTTCTAGCATGCATCAGCTACAATTTTCTGTTCTCTGGGCAAAGCACTATTTTTCTTACACTGATAGAGTTGAAACAAGTCAAGTGAGTCACTCTTGCACAGAGGATGTGTTTAGGATTTGGGATCATTTGAAAGTCCATGGAGTTTACAGTCTGCTTTCATGTGCAGTATGATACATGTATGTCTAACTAATACCAAGTAGCTATGAATAAATAGGTTGTTACGATGAAATCTTTGTCTGTATGATGTTATAAAACTTCTATTATTTCTAGGAATTATCTCAAGTATTTCACAAAGTACCTTATAAACTTTAAAGTAATAATTACTAAATTAAGATGTGTACTTGATGGCTTTGGTGTATGTGGTTGTGCATCTGTACACACATTGTCTTCACCCTCAGAAATTCTAATGAGCTTCACAGAAGTGGAATCCACCAAAGTCAGGGGCTTTACAACTTTACTCATGGTAAAGAAGTTCTTAAAGAATTAAGGCTGGTGTTGCTGGTATTCAGGACATGTCAATATGTCACTCGTGAGTGTCATAAACGGGGATGATTTGAATGTGTGCTTTGCAGTTCAGTGAGAAGATAGTTGCACAAGCAGACGTACATGTATTTATAAAATTCACCATGCATCCACATAGTTTCCAACATCTACCTCACCATCTCAGCAGGGAAGCAGAGGAAGCCATTGGTTGGCCCTAAGATCTGCCCTTGACTGTACTTGGCATGCAGGATGACTTTCAGCAAGTCATTGTCCATCAGTTTAACTTTTTATATGTGGTAACCAAAGTGTGACACTCCTCCTTTGCAAGGCATTTTGAAGTCTTAAGCAGAAGTAAAGTATAAAAGTTGAGCATCAGATACTGTGGATGTTCATCACTGCACTCGTTATTTAAGGCAGAAAAACAGAGAGGCAAAGAATCTGTTGTCAGATAAGCGATCTTTGAACTTTCCTTTCTACCCTGCTCCTCCAAGGTTTGCAGAAAATTTGTCTTCAAACTTATTAAGTTCTGAATTAGACATTCTCTTTGTATTTATTTATTTATTTATAAATGTAGCATTAGTCACGTTAACACAATTGCAGCTGCAAAGTACCTCCTCCATCCACTAGAGGATAACATGGGCTCAGGTCCCCACAGAATTTAGACCATTATGCTAGAACTAACAAAACATGACTTGGGCAACAGGTTCATGAGTTCGGTTCTTTATTCATTTATTTCATTAGTTAGTTATTTTACTGTGTACACATGCATGTCTTCATCTAGCTTTCCTTCTCCAGCTTCTTGAAGGCTTCTTGTTTGTCAGCTGGATCTTTTGCACTGGTTTTGGCATCTAACAGGTGCATATCTTGTCAGTTAAATTTTTGGCTCCGGCAGAATATAAATCATATCTTTGAATCATGTCTAACATTAGCTCTAAGGTTAACTTCTGTAAGTACAGCCTTCTAGGGAGTTTGTCTGTGGAAGCATATGATGCAGTGAACACTCCAGTTTTCAGCTGCAAGACATTGAAGACACTTTGCAACAAAATGAGCATACAATGTCAACAAATATTCTATGATGCTGTCTTGGTACTATTTAAGTACTAATTTTAAGGGCAGCTGGCTTGTGATTTAACTTTGTTCATAAAATATAAGATAAACTAAAATATATTTTCTGGTACGTTTGAGATAACATTCTGAACTTTAATATATACTGAATTTTCATGTAGTGGTCTCCTTGTATGGTTGGTATCACTGTGATTATTTATATTTTTGGTTTTGTCTTGACTGGTTTGTCATTTGTTTTTGTGCAGGAAATCTTGTTGGATAATTCTGTGTTGGTAGGTCCCTGTGCCTTGTTAATCCTGAACTTTAGCAGTTTGCAGTGTTGTTTTTATTTCATGTTTTGTCTCTTCCTCTTAACCATTTTAATGTAATTTCTTTTAGCATGTCAAGTGACATTTGATTGCCATCCTAACCAGACCCTTCCTAACCTGCAGAAGGCGCACACATTTCATTTATGTGCTTAGTTAGGTATCATTTTAACCTTACCATGTCCAGTACAGAAAGGGAAATATTTGTTCATTTAAGTTTGTCTGTGGTGCTTGCATTTTTGTGTCTCTTGTTTAGTTTTGTCCCCAACTGAGAACACGGGAAAATGAGAGAGATGAGAAATGTGCATCTTGCCTCGTCCCGTAGCTTGAATCAGATCCTTTCTTTTTTTTCCCCTATTAAAAATGAGCATGCAGTTTATGCACGTCCAACTTGCAACAGAATGTGTAGCTTGCTTGCATAAATGTTGCATTAAAAGCCTCATTTTTTGTTTGTGAAGTTTCAATTGAAGTATGTTGCAGAAATACTAAGTCAGGTTGCTTTTCTTTTAGAAGAATAATGTAGAGAGTATATCCATGTGTGCATTGAATATATGATTCCACATATCATAGATTCATGTGCATGTACAAAAATTCAGAAGATGCTGCTTAGTTTTACTAACATAACAAAGCTGAGAATTTTTATCACTTATTCTTTGTGTTCTTAAGTTGTTATTTTTAACTACATTAATTAACTGATAAAAGATTAGTTATTTTGATAAACATACATTCACCTCTTGCCGACAAATAAGGAGCATGACCTTACCGCGAGGTTTCCCTGCAGCAGACACTAGCTCTGTCTATTTTAGTTAAAGGATCAGCTCCTTTGTGCACCAAAGGGTACACAATTGCTTACTTGCAACGGATAACTGTTTTGATGATAACGTAACCTTAAATTAGAATTTCCATAAATATTGGTGTAGCTGTCCTGCCTGACCATGCATGTGGTTCATTTTTCTTTGGGATCCCCTTCAGAATGTTCTTAAAACTGAAGTCAAGCAAATTAAAAATCAAAATGCTCTGACAAAGAAACTTGAGGCAATTGGTTTGGTGGGGGTTTCTTTGTTTGTTTGCTTTTGTTTTGTGGTGTTGTGTTTTTTTCCCCTTTTCGAGGGGTTTTGCTTGTTCCTGTGGTAGTGAATCTATCATATGTTTTTCAGTATTTAAAAAAAAAAAAAATACACTGTCTTGGTGATGCTAAAATATGATGACACCATAAAGTTTTTGCTGGAAACTGCTCGGCAGAGCTGATTTTTCTTAGTGTGATACGTTTACCAGTAACTCTCTCCCTTCCTCTCACCTTCTCCAAAACAGTACGATGTAATCTGACAGTATAATAATTTTTTGGAAAGAAATTGTAGCAGTGTTGCTTGACCTTTCTTATAAACTTCCTTTTATGCATGGAATTGATTTACTAAAGCCTGGTTGACTGTCTCACCCTTTTGATTACATTGGTATCTCCCTGTTTACATGTAACAACGATGATTTGAGTATGTTTCTCTTGCACTGAGTTTTCAAGTCCATTACATATACTCTGTAGGCAAAGAATAGCCTTATGCATTGAGACCACAATTCAGCTGTCATTGAAGTTAATGGGGCCTTTCTACTGACACTGGTGAGAATTGGATCTGGCCCAAAACCAGTCTCGTAAATTACTTTTAGTGAGAAAATATTAAAAGCATGGATATGCTAAAACTGATTATAGGAGTTGCAAAACTTTTTTATTTGTAGTTAAAAATAAAGAAAAAAAAAGCTGAGAAAAATTACCATTAATTTCATGCTTACTGACTTCACAGATTTTCATAACTGCAATTATGGAATAATTCAGAAATTAGCAACCTTATAAAGGCTTGTTAGCCATCTTACTGTTTCTTTTCGCACGTTTCAGGTGAATCTCTGTAGCTCATACTTGTTACTGAGACGTGCAGTAGTAGCTTGCCTACGTCAGCTTGTACAAAGAGAAGCTGCTGAAGTATCAGAATATGCTGTTGCACTAGTTAAAGAAAGCAGAGAAGATTTCACTCCAGGTAAGTATTGAAGTTCTGAGATCAAAGAATGAATTCTAAACACACTCCACTATGAGTATGAAAACGTTGCTATGTTCTTGTTGAAGTCTTTAACCTCCCAAAATTTTCTACTTCAGTTTTCTATATAGTATAAAATTTTGGAAGCATCAAACCTTTCTTAGTGGTAAAATACTAATATTTTACAAAGATATTATTGCTTTTCATATACTCTAGATAGTAAAGGTCACTAAACTAAAAAAAATGCAGATGCACTTCTAGAGAAACCCAAGTCTATAGCTTCATAGTCCTGCATCTTACATGTATTTTCATACTTACTTCTACTTTCCCATATAAATCTCCTCTTAAATTAAGTCGGTCATTGAAGGAAGGTAAGTAAAATATGCTGAAGAAAGTTCCTGTTGACCTCTTCAGAGAATTAGCTAAGTAATGATTAGCTAGGATCCCTAGAATTTTCATGTCCTGAGTGTATGGAGCCCTCTTTCCTTCTAAAAGGTCTGAAAATGATCGCTAGCTCATCCTTATATACCCTTCTGTACAGGTATGGTGGTAATAAATTATGTCACTTTGGATTTTAATTCAAGCTCATCTGAAATTTTTCAGAAGATGGATTATAGCCATTCTGTAAAAATGCTGATTTTTGAAAAAAATTCTGTGTTTGTCTTTTTGAGTTGTGCTGGTGAATTATTTCAACTTCTGTTTTCAATTTAAAAGATTATTTTAGAGTTACCTTATGTTTCAGTGTGAGGAATCAGATAGCCAAAGACAAATTTTTTTTCAGAGCTCAGATGCTATGGTGATAGTAGTGTTGTGAAATTCCGAGTGGGATTATTTTATTTCCCTGCAGTAACTCTTTTCCTATCGGTAGTATTATCTGTAAAAGTTCCAAGTGTATTTTTTGTTGTTGTTGGTTTTTTTTAACCCAGATATCTTAAACATGGCATTAAAGCAATATGTATTATTATTTCAAAAGTATTTGAGTACTAGATACTTGTTGTCTACATGCTACTCAGTGTGCAACCTTCAGTGGTGTTTCTGTGGCAATTAGTTTTATGATATATAGCATTCATCTCACAGACTTTGTTCTTAGTAGATATTAACATCAGAGAAATAGGCCTGGAGGGGGCATTGCTGGGCTTGCTGGACAAAGAATTGGATCAAAGATTGTGCCAAGATATCAAAGAAACTCTGAGTCATATGCTTACTTCAATGGCAGTTGAAAAGCTCTCTTTTTGGCTGAAGCTTTGTAAAGATGTTCTTGCTGCCTCTGCTGGTAAGTACTATGAGACTCTAGTAGAGAACACAATGAAAATAAGGTCCGTAACATTACATTCTGTTACTGAAGAATTGTTACTGCTTCTTGAATGTTTGATGTTCATGAAGTGTACCTCATCTTCCATACTGAAACAGTGAACCCTTTAACTTACTTTTTTCACAACAAATAAGACTTTTTCTGATTGCGCTTTGGCTACTGAAGAGGTTTCTGTAAGCATATAGTACGTATTGGCTGTTCATATTCTGGCTGTTTTACTACCTTAATGTTAAGTTACTGGCATACCAGGAAGGGAAGTACGGAGTACATTTGAGCTTGTGGATCCAGTGTAAATACCTACAAGAAAAATATTCGGACTATCTTTTCTATGGATGATAGGAATGATGCAGACCTATTATATCATTAATGAATCTCCTAGGCTAATAGAATTTATTACTAGGTTGAGTATTGCAAAAGGATTTCTCTTTCCCCTTCTCTCTCTCTTACAGTCTCATCTTATGATGCAAAAAGAAAACTGGTTTGATTTTGGATTTTTGGATTTGGAAAGGCAGTGACTTGTGATGTGTCACTGCAAACAGTTTTGTTGCACTTTGTTTCTAGATCTAGCATTGACTTTAATACACTGAGGTTGAATGGGAGTCACAGCAAGTTGAAGGATAGAGATGAACTTTTGAAGAGATTTTCTTATAAGTCCTCCAAAAAAAAAAAAAGTACGTTTCACTTTGTTTCCCCTGTGTCCTAACAGATTTCAATACAGTAGCTTCAATAGATACCACTCAAGAAGAAGAAACTGCTAAAGTGGATGATGCATCTATATTAACGTCTGAAAGTGATGAGAGGTTTCATCCCTTCAGTAATCCACGATGGTCTACCAGAGTTTTTGCTGCAGAGTGTGTTTGTAAAATTATAAACCAGTGTGAAAATGCAGGCAGTGCACACTTTGACATAACCTTGGCTCAGGAAAGAAAACAACGTGATTCAAGAGGTATGTCTTAAGCACTGAAAGAATTTTACAGAAAGCTAACACTAAAATAAGTGTTAGCTTTTTGCATCTTAATGAAATCTATCATAAATATGTTGTTTGTAATCACTGAAACATCTAATTACTCTGATTTGAAGCCTATATTGATTAAGGTGTAGAGCAACTTTAATTAGTCAAAATATTGGCATATCACTGCAACATCTACACATATTTTCCTGCTTGTAGGATGGTGATGTGTATGGAACCATTGTTTCTGCCTTAGAATTGGCAATCAGAAGTGATAGCTGGCACCAGCCTACAACAACACAGTTAGGTTATCTGGGAGTATTACCAAAAGAAATATCCACATTTTTTTTTCTTTAATTTGCCAGTTTCTGTCCTTAATTTTACTAATAAAAATGCAGTGTCAGTTTTCAGTACCTGCCTGTGTTTATTTAGAGGTTTGTTTTGCTTCTTTTTTTAGAAAATGGGCATCATACATGAAGATATTTATGCTTTATTCTAAGTACATTTTTACATTCAAATGGAAAGTTGGCTAGATCAGCTAGCATAAGATGTCCAAGTAAGATTGTTGTATATGTTAACTGCCTTGAGTGAATCCTTGATGTGTTGTAGAATGTGAAATACGCATTTTGAAAATGTTGGGAGCAATGTTCTAAAATATGTCTATATCTAAATTCAATAAAACTATTTTTTTTTCTGTTCTTAGATGACTTTTTGGTACTGCATTTAGCTGACTTGATCCGTATGGCTTTTATGGCTGCCACAGATCACAGTGATCAGCTTCGTCTTTCTGGGCTTCAAACGTTGCTAATTGTTGTTCGGAAGTTTGCAGCTGTTCCAGAACCAGAGTTTCCAGGTCATGTCATTCTGGAACAATATCAAGCCAATGTAAGCACCACTGTTAATAAGTTAGAAAAGTGTAGAGTTAAAGGAATTTGCTTTTGGTGGTAGGTAGTGCTGTAGCCGGGTTTCAGTTTGTTAACAAAACTATTACTCATATATTTTTATCTTAATTTATCTAGAAGGCATCTTTTCAGTCAGTGTATGATGTTTTAGGGCTAACATTTTTTAAGTTTCAGCTTTTTCCTTCTACCCTATTCGATAACAATAAACAGAAAACAACCTAACAATATTCTTCTGTTGGCACTCTGTGGAAAGGAGGATTGCCTAGAGTTAGTCAGGAGCTACCATTGGGAAAAATAATTTCTTTGCAATCCAAAATCATCAAGCAAGTTACAAGTAGATCTAATAATTGTCCTTTTAAGCTTCATTACCCTTAAAGTGTTTCTGCTGATACTATGCTTAGAGCTTCTAATCAACTGTTTCACAGAAGTTGAAGAGATGTGAAGCCATTAAAATTTATTTTGTCAAATGTTTTCCATAATAATAACCAGAAATAGAGAAGTAGAGAAGAATGCGTTTTTCCAGATTTAAGTTGCGGTTTCCTGAAGTCTTGTCTGTGAGTTCATTAAACGAAGTCTAAGTTTTAGGGGGTCTTAACAAATGGTCGTTATCTGTCACTAAAACCAACTACTTTTCACTTATTTTCATGAACTTAAGATGGACAGTCATAATTCCTGTACCTTTATTGTGCTGAGATGCATCATCAGTGAAGTGTATTTATCTTCAGCAGACCTGTTGTAAAAATTGCTTTTGATCGGTCATTTGGCATATAACAAAATCACATGGTGATACTTGGATCTTCAGCGTCAATTCAAAACAGAACCCTTTCAGTATGTCCTTAAAATGATGTAAACCATCATCACTGTAATCTTTCTGTAGGGGCTTCATTCACCTGATCCAAAAAGATCCTAAAAATGACAGGTAGATATTTCATTACTGTAGAGGCTGACAGTCTCAGTGAGGATGGTGCCATTGCACTGGATATGATATATATCCTCTACTACATGTTGCAGTTTCACCCCAAATTGTATCTGGCTAAGTTTGAATTTAAAGATATCACCTAAATCAACAAGTGAAATTTTCGTTAGCCTTTAGGGAAAAATAGCTTTCAACAATGACAGTAGGTGAAATCTCTGTAGCCTTCTAAGTATGTATTGGTGTATTCCTTTTTAGGTAAATGGGGTTTGTGTTCTCCCCTTCTTTCACTTACCAAAGTTGCCCAACTTCAGCTGTTTGTTTCCTTAGAATTGTATTCTTTCTGAGTAACAAAATGTCACTTATTAGGTATTCTTGTAAGTCTTCCACAGTTTGGAACATAGCTTTTCCTTTTGAAAGCTACTCATCACATCCAGAGGTTGGGAAGGTAGAAGTTTCTATTTCAATTTTAGACTGCAAAGAACAGAAACCTCTTTGAAGACCTGTTTCAAAGAGAACCATGTCTTCTGTGTAAGCAAAACAAACAAAAAAGTATGGCTGCTGTGGTCTCCCTCTGCTTGAACCCCACCACAGAATTCTGAAAAATGAAAAGGAAACTACGCTTTATAAGGGAAAACTACAACAAAGCCTAGTTATAGAAAGTAATTATTTACTTAATTGCTAACTGTGTACTCTATGTTGTATAACTCTTCTTTAGGTTGGAGCAGCCCTTAGGCCTGCCTTTGCTCCTGAAACTCCTCCGGATGTCACAGCAAAAGCATGTCAGGCAAGTGTTGAATGTCAGAAGTCCTTGATAATAGACCCTGTGAATATCTTTTTTTGCTTGGTACATCACACAAGAAAAAGGAAATAATACATCATCTAGTCTCAAATTCTCAATGCACACAAAATAATGTCACCTGTGTTACCCCTGTGTAACATGACATAAAATCCCACAGATTTTATGCACTTGAAAATCTTTTGAGAAACTTTGTAGCAGTTGAAACTTTGGTTGTTTATGACATCCTTCTTAATGTTTTTGGCTTTTGTTACTTATGTATACTGAACTGTAATACCATTTAACATTGATTATTATCTGAGAGTAATTATGTCTTAATAGAAATTAAATCTCTTTTACATCATTTTACAGATGGAAAAATAGAGTATGTAGTGGTGTTTGGCTCTTGTCTCTAACTGTTTTACAACTCTAGGTATGCAGTGCCTGGATAGCAAGTGGTGTAGTAAGTGATCCTAATGACCTTCGACGAGTTCACCAGTTGCTTGTATCCTCTTTGGTCAAAGTGCAAGCTGGGAAAGAAGCACAAGGTCAACAATATAATGAAAGTACCTCAACGATGGAGATACTGGCTGTGCTTAAGGCTTGGGCAGAGGTTAGTGTAACAGCTCCATGACAATAGTCTTGATTTCTGGTAGGTGAATTGGAACCTTTCACAGAGTGGTTTCAGAAATTTCTTACATGTTTCATTAAACAGAAGTTTTTCATTCTTTACTATGATTTGTTACCTCTAAATAGTACATGAACACCAGCCCTACCCACATTGAAAATACATGTGATCAATGATATGCTTGGTAAACTTGGACAATAGCACTGATTGTTAAATTGCTGCAGTATATTATTCATATTTCATAGAGTCAGAATTCTTACTTTCTGATGTTTCACTATTCAGTTTAAATGAGCAAGGTATAAATGGTTATGCGGATGGCCCACTGAACATAGCCATTTTAAACAGCTATCGTTTTTCTCATTGCTTATTGGCATTTAATTTCGTACAGGTAGTTCTTTCAACAGTGTAAGTTCAGTACTGCCTTGGCTAACTGCCTTTAATTCAGCTCACATGATTGCATGTTTTAATACGTGTATATGCAAAATTAGATATTTAGAAAACGTGAGCAATGTAGCTAACCTATAGAAGACGTCTTAGAAAGCACTGACAATGAACTTGGTGCTGTGAATAGATAACCAGCCAAATACGATCACATCATGCAGTAATTCTGTATGGTATTTCTGTATATAAGCAGGCAGGTGTGTTGAAGAAAGTAGACGAGATGACATTTACATGACCATTTGTAGAAACACGTACCAACTTCTGGTGTCTATACTGGAGAAATAATACTGGCAAAATAGGAAAGCCATCAGAGAAAAGCCAACAAGTAGGAATAAAGAAAATGAAAATAAGCCTACACTGAGAGACTTAAGTAGATCAACCTATTCAATCTATTCAGGAAAAGATAAGGCGTGCCATGATCAATTTAAAATGATTATGCGGATAAAAGTTTTTTAATGGCATACATCAATAATCCTTTCACTGGTCAGAAACAGACGAAATTCAGATGAAATGTGAAGTACAGATTTTAGAACTGAAATTTGTAGATTGTTCCAGTCACTAGAAGTCTCCAAAGTAAACTGTTAATAATTTCTGCTAGATCTTGGATATGAAAAACTACTACAAAATAAAGTGGGGATAAATTTTTGTAATCAAGTCATCCAAGTCTACTGGACTTGAAGCAGGAAAAGATTGTAGTAAACCTTATGCTTGCTCAATAGGCTGTGGTGATTACAGTAGTTTTCCAAGTGTTAATATTTGTAAATGTCTTTTCAAATATATAACAGGTTTACATAGTTGCAGTTGAAAAGCAAAAAAATGCAAGTGATGCACAAAATCACTCTTTAAAAAATACAAAGTCTGTGGAAGAAAGCTACAGAGATACGTCATCTTCAGCCAGTGGGCTTCTGGACTTAGTACAGGCAGATCTTGGAACTCTAAGCAAACTCTGGCTTGCTGCACTTCAGGATTTTGCTCTCTTAATTTTGCCTTCAGAATATGCATCACAACTACCTGCTGAAGGTAAGAAGGCAAATAAATTGTATTTTTATAGCTCACTTGTAAGTACATGTCATTTATGTCCTAGGTGACTTGTGTTAGATTTCAGTGAGATGAAATTCTATAGAGAATATGCATACTTGTGTACCTATCTAAACATAGATTGCTTTTTAGAAGGTTCAGTGATGTGAAAAGCAGTTTGTTCAGTATTGTTAGTTGGATATTTTTATGGTTGAAAGAAGGAAAATGTAATTGTATTGGATTCTATCAAAATAAATCAAAATGAATTGTCGTCGTTAACCTAAATTTTAATATTCCACACTAAAAAAAATAATAATAAATCATATAAAATATGGTAAATATCATTTCAATAAGAAGAATGCCAGTTTCCTATGAAAGAGGAATTATTATAGATGAAAATAAATGATATCCTTGAAACTGTAACTTCTCTTTTTGTAGGTGGTGCATTTTATACAGCGGAGACAATTGAAAACGCCAGACCTCATTACTACAACTCCTGGGCACTAATACTTTATGCTACAGCATTGTGGCTTACTACCACAGGTTTCATTGTTGTTGATCCAGATGAAGGAGTTACTAATCTCTCTAGACCTGTCACCCCAACTACAATGTGTCAAGATTCTTCTACCAGGCCATCAGTGAAATCTCCTGAGGATGTGAATACTGACAGATTTCATCTTATTTTGGGTTAGTGCGTGTTCCGTCTTGATTCTGTAACACCGAAAGTATTTTTTTAATAGATAAAACTTGAAACATAAACATTTTCTGTATCACAGCTGTTCTTATACATACATTGATCAGTTTCCCAAGTCATCACGTGTTTTGGAATTACAGCTGTACAACTGGGTTGAGAATATGGATCACAGTTTGTGTGTATTTCATCTCCATTGTCACAATATGTCCTCTGAAAAGTCCTGAAACCTCAGAAAAAAAGTTACTTGATTTTATCTGGTCTAGGAGTTGCAAGCTTAGGCCTAGTGTAATCTACTTGTAGGTGATGATCCAGTTATGGTAGCTGTAATCTTTAGCATTTCTGTAAAATAAGAAGAAAAACTATCAGCCTTGGAGTTTGTGAACTATTATTAATCTGTCTGTTATTTTCCTCTGTTACATAAATCAATTTAATTAAGCAAATACTCTTCTGTGTATTCGTTATGACTCATAGAATTGTCTGCCTGTTCATCAGACCTCAGTGTTTTACTTGGAAATTGCTCTAATTTATTTATTGTTATTTGTTACAGGACAGTTATAATCACATCTTAAATTGCCTAGGACTTCAAGAACTTTTATTGTTTTTGGGGAAGTAGAGTTCTTTCACTAAAACATAAACAATAGGAGATCAATTCACTTAATAAAAAATACAAATATCTGTCTGCTCAGCAAACTATTAGATTACTTTTTATTTGACAAAATCACTTTTTAAAAAGCACTTATTACATTTCTTAAGAATATTTATATATTACTTCTTATCTGTACAGGAATTAGTGTGGAATTTCTCTGCTCTCCTCGATCGGATGCAGCAATGGAGAACATTATTGCCTGCTTACATGCCCTACAGGCACTCTTTGATGTCCCATGGCCAAGGTCTAAAATAGGAGGTGATCAGGTAACGTCTTAATGATCAGAGCCCCAAGCTAATTTCCAGGAAAAAAAAAAATCAGGGATTCAGTAAAAAGCTTCTTATCATGTAGACAACTCTATTCCGTAGGGACTTGATGGATTTGTAAACTAGTCATGACTGTATTTCTTAAGACTGAAGGAAAAAAGCTGCTGGATCAATAGTGGTATGAGATGTTAGATACGGAGACTGAAGTTTTATTTCTGAAGATTGCAAAAGTAACATCTTAGTAGATTATTTCTGCACATCATCTGTAAGACAAAACACCATGTATAAGGGCCTAAGTGTAAATTAGAGTCAAAGATTACATCCAGATTGTAAGACTGACAGACAGACCAGGAGCAGGTGCCATCCCAAAAATTAAGGAAGTTTTCACAAGGAGTTAAGCAGCAAGAGTTCTTTTTCTCATTTTGAGCTTGACATATTTACAGAAAAGCCAGATATAATGCATAATTTTAGTTAAAACAGTATCTCTGCTCTGTATTGTATATCCAAGAATCTTCAACACAAAAGCAGTAAGTAAATTATAGGCTTTATCAAGGTCCTTCTTTGTAGAGGGAGGGAGGAGAGAAAAAGCAGAACATTGAGCCTGTAGAAGCTGGGGAGGGGCAGAAAACTTGAGCAGATTTTATCAGGAAGGAATAATCAGCTAAGTAGGATGAGAGCCAGGTAAAGACAGAATTCCAGAAAATTAAGAAGATAATTTCAAGGAACATCACTGATTGTGGTGGAAAGACTAGCAATTCAGAGAGCAATGACATTGTGTCTCTAGAAACAATGTGGTGAAAACAAGGTCACGAGGGATTTCAGCAAGAATGGTTTCCTTGGCATACAAGGAAGACGGGTTAGGGAGAGAGTCTGGGCTAGAACTGGTGTTCCAAATAGTGCCTGTAAAGAACAGAGGATAGCAAATGTCATCTTGTTAACGCTCCTGATCTTGGTTTATGGGAAAGGATGGGAATCATACAGAAAAACCTCTATTACAGCATTTCTCAACAACGGGGAAGAAGAAAAAAACATGTTCTAGATATTCTTTACTTTTTCCTTTAGAAGAGATACCCCATTTTTGTTGTTTGGATTCTCTATTTAGTTTTTCCTTCATTTCCTGCTCTCAGAATGAATACTCGCAGGACAACACATTATCTTACTCTGTCAAGGAACAGTGCAATTAATGCTGTTTTGAATATTGAAGTTGATAAAAGGAAACTGGACAAAATAAGTGGTATTGGAAAAAAAAAATCTTTAAATTAAGCTTATACTATCCTGTGTACCACACAGTTCTCTAACACAGCTAAAGTGATAATGCCTGTGAACATGCCTAACTTCTGTTGACTATTGTTGCTTTCTCCAGAGGAATGTGCATACTGTAGCAGGGATAGCAAAAGGCCCAATTCACTGTAGTATTCCTATATTCAAGAGTTAAAAAGCAAGAAGATTACTTTTTTGTTTTTTTTTTTTTTTCCAATAGTTTTAAGTGCTTTATCTCTAAATTATTGTGATTACTGGTTTTGGGGGGAGAATTGAGCAGGGTCCCTCCTGCTGGGAGCTAGGAGGTAGGTCTTTTAATATAAATCCAAGTCCTGTGATTGTATCAATAGTACTGCTGTGTTCCTTAGTGAGATTACTAAGAGTAATACTGTTGGCTTTAACCAGTATTAACCATTTGTTTGGGAGACACTATTTCTAAGATTTCTGCATCAAAATGTGAGTATATTGCACATTTTTCTTACCGTAGGAGCTGGGTGTAGAGCTGCTCAATGTTTTGCATCGCCTAATACTGACCAGAGAATCACCTGATATTCAGCTTGCTGCCCTTGAAGTTGTTCGGCTGATTCTTTTTGCAGCTCAGGAACATGTGAAGGAAAAGCGGAGAAGTGCAGAAGGTACAGTAATGCACAAGATGCTGAATACATATTGACAGAGTTAAGGCAGTTCTTTTTGCAAGATGGAATTCTTGAAGGTGATGCATCCAACATGCGTCTTTTAATTAAAGCTTTTCAGTTAATGACTAATCCTGGTTCACATAAGTCAGTTCAGGTGCCTGACTTAAGAAATTGGGGTGGTATGATAGACAGTAGGTGACTTTGGAGGTGACTAGAGAGCATGAAGTGAGGAGGAAAACTGCAGTTTGGATACCCTTGTGTGGTGACAGGGAGGGAGAAATCTTACTGGAAAGGTGGGATCAATTGCAGTAGAACAACAGAGAAACTTGGCACACACAGCTGTTAAAAGCCAGACAGCACTAGCTTCTTTGATTGTAACTCCCTAAAGTTCTTTTCCTAATAGGGAAAAAAAAAAAAAAGAGAAAAACAACAAAATGACATTGTATTGGCATGGTACCTCTGCATGTTTGAAGTCTAAATACTGCGCATGCTTTTGCCTTTTCACAATCAGTGCACAGATTGCTTTTTCAGAGGGATGGATGTTTGCCAGTAGAAGCTGGAATACATATGCACATACATGTAGGTGTTGAGATGGTCATTTGGTGATGAAACATTCTTAAGAGGTAAACTTCTTGGAAACAAGGTACAGTCTGCAGATTTCTGCTATATTTCTTCTTTTTGTTGTAGTTGATGATGGTGCTGCAGAAAAGGAAACGTTACCAGAATTTGGAGAAGGCAAAGATACAGGAGGACTGGTGCCTGGGAAATCATTAGTCTTCGCAACACTAGAGCTATGTGTTTGTATTCTTGTCAGACAGCTTCCCCAGCTCAACCCTAAATTAACTTGTAGCCCTGCAGTTCAATCAGGAAAACATCTGTTATTGTCAGAAGATGGAAGTAGACTGGTATCAGCAGCATTAGTTATTCTCTCTGATGTTCCTGCCATCTGCTCTCCTGAAGGTATGCTATTTCATCACAAGGAAAAATTAAATGAAAGAGTATTGGGTTCTTCTGAGCACCCTTGTTACTACCTAATTTTCTCAGCTGGATAAATCTGGCAGCACGCTCTGTGATTTGCCTGTGACAATTTCCTGTCCTCTTTTTTTTTTTTTTTTTTTTTGACAGTCAGATAACAAAAGTTACTGAAGCAACTGAAAGAGCAGTTTTTCTTTTCCTCCCACATGTAGCAGTGCAATTAATAGGTTCATTTTGTGAGAGAAGTATACAATAGCTACATGCTTCTATCCTACTTCAATCTTCTATTCCAGAACTTATAATGCAAACATAAATTAATTTTAAAAGGGAAATGTGTCGTGTTAGCTTTCACTTAAAGCCATCATTTAAACATTAGCAACCTGCTGTTAAGGATTTATGACAGATTCCTCAGATGAGCTGACTTTCACCCCATGATTCATCTTGGATGCACACCACACTTTAAGAGGTGAAGATTGTTTCCCCAACAATACCATGCTCATGTGTATGATATTTCAGTGCTGTTTCAGCCACCCTGATAAGACATTTCTGCCCTACTCCTCTTTTCATACCTTACGTATTTATTACTCCTTTGCAAATTTTTGCTTTTACTACTTCTGGAAACTCCTTTTCTTACCTTTGTGCTCTTTGACAGGTTTCTTCTTTGGGAATATTGTACAACTGTTAACTATTGCATAATAGTTCTTGCTATTTGTTTTAGGGTGATGATATGATTTCTTTCTGTAGCCCGTTATTAGTCAGTTCAAAGCAAAAAGAAACTGACATAGCATCATTTACTTCTGAGGGCAGCTATATTTTAAGAAAAATAGTTGTGAATTTTCTTTGGGCTCTGTAGTACTTTTTGTCTTTAACCATTTAAGTTACTCCACAAGCAAACAGCTTGCAGGATTGGAGCAGATGGGATGTTTACACCAAGGAACTTAGCATTTAAGTCAGGTGACTAAAAAACTTAAGCTTGATTATACAGTCAGTTGGATAAGATTGGAAAAGGAAGCATGTCCAAAGGTCAATTCATATAATTAAAGGTTTTAAAAATTATTTTTAAGTTATTTTAACAGGTCCTTATTCCAGAATGTCAACTGCCAGATTGTCAGTGAGAGGTGATTGTTCAGTAGGCTGTGGGACACCTTACTTCTCTTCTTAAAGAGGAGGAGAGGTCTCCTCTCTTCCAAAATTATTGTTAGACTTTGCTATTTTAATTCTAGGAATTCCTGTTACCTGTTTTTAACCTGAGAACCTCTTTCTATTCATCTTGGTAGATTCTTGATTTTCAGTGACTTCTTAGAGCAATGAGATCCTTGACTAATTACACATCATTTGAGAGAAATTTTACCTCCTACCAGTTTTGGAATTACCACTTGTTAATCACAGAATGGTTAACGATAGCAGGGATCTCTGGAGATCATCTGGTCCAAATCCCCTGCCAAGCAGGTTCAGGTAGTGACCTAGTTGACCCTAGATAGATAAGAGAATCCAAGAAAAGTTCTTCATATTTTTAAATACCAAAGGTCCCTTTTTTTAACTTCTGTAAAATTAATTTGCCTTGTTCTACAGGAAGTGTTTCAGTTCTGCCTACTATATTGTACCTAATTATTGGAGTGCTTAAAGAAACTGCAGTGAAACCGCAAGATGGCCAGTTACCTTTGACAGTTACTGCATCTTTGCAAGCTCTTA
Organism: Aythya fuligula; assembly: GCF_009819795.1. Lineage (NCBI taxonomy): Eukaryota > Metazoa > Chordata > Aves > Anseriformes > Anatidae > Aythya > Aythya fuligula. The sequence continues at coordinate 43,996,420 of NC_045563.1, read as the reverse complement.
AAGGACTTTTGTCTTCTCCAATGGCTCGAGCAGAGAAGAGTCGGACTGCATGGACTGATCTTCTGCGCAGCGCTTTGGTCACAGTGCTTGACTGTTGGGATCAAGGTGAGCACGCTTTAGTTTGTGTTTTTTATAAAGTAAAAAAAATTTTGGAAGGTTGGTTGGTTCTGTTAGACTAAATTTCTGCATGTCTTAAATAAATAAACACTAAGAACTTGGTAACCAACTAATTCAACAACAACTAAGTACTGCTGAGACTATAGTGCAATGCTGTGTCTACAGTTCATATGAGAAGTCAAAATCTGTAAAGGATAAGCATGGGATTGCAGCCTTACTCCTGTATTACGTAATGCCACAATGGTACACAGCGTGGTGAAATGAACAGGAGCTGTAACTTCAGTGTAAATGAGCATAAAAACAGTTTTGCACATAATTTCTTTATGAAGAGCTAGTGTCTGTATTGACAGCAAAGGGAATAAAATAATAGTTCAAGAAAAATAACTTCTTAATGTTAGTGTTCTGTGTACTGTTTCTTCAGCTTCCCAATTTTGTATGACTTTTGTCATTCCTTCCATTTAATCTCAACGCTGTAGTTTGTTACTGGAACTTTCATCTGTTTTTTTTATTTATTTGTGGAAACAATGGTCTCAATCATGCCAGAAGGATGTAAGTTCTTAATGCAGATTTTATATAATTGCCAAAAAAAAGATTGTTGTACCCTAACATATCATACCAGCTTTGCAAAGATAATTATTGCACCTTATACAAAGAAAAAAATGAAATAAAGTATGCTGGTATACCTAAATATGCATATGACCACTCCTGAATTCCCATTTTGGCCTTGGCTTTTATTACAGTAAAAGCCCTTATCAGTGCATCAGTTTGTCATGCATATGTAAAAAGACTCCTAGAGACACGTAGACATTTCTCTTCCATCTCTTTGTAACATTTGAATTCACAGAATTACTATATAATGCAAATCTAACAGTGTGTTTGCTTTATTGATAGTAGATGGTCTTCAACAACAACGTGACGAAGTTAGCCTGCTTACTGCTATTACAGTATTTATTTTGTCCAGCAGTCCAGAAGTTACTACCATAGAGTGCCTTCAAAAGCGTTGTATTGAGAAGTTCAAAATAACACTTGACTCAAAAGATCCTTTTGTAAGTACTGGTGAATTTGTGAGAATATCAATAGCATATTAAATATGTTTTTGTTTATTTTCTCTTCAGTTACTTCTTGTGTCGACTCCAATTAAATCTGCTCTGCAGGATATCTGTTGTATTTTAAAATAGTTTGAACGAGTTAGCGAAAACTTGTCCAGCAGTGCATTTTATCACTTACTTATTCTGAATACAGTTCTGCATTCCTATGCATTCCTATGATTTTCATTTTTTGTTTCAGACTCAGAGCTTTACACACTGATAAGTACATGATACAATTGCATAGTTCTTTAGGCACCTGTTTCATTTTATTAGTCATTTTGTTGTAAATGCGTAGATACTACACCTTTTGGTCAGGAAATACTGCAGCTGTAGGTCTTTAGAAGCTGGAGGAGTATGTTGAGGAAGTATCACTACATAATTTATACCGTATCATAAGCATCATCTCTAGGTCACTGCTGGAGGCAGGGTATTGAACTAGATTAATGCTTTGTTCTGACCTCGTTATAAATGTTTGTATACACATACTTTAGAATGTAGCGCTACAGTTCATTTGTTACTTTTCTTCATCTAAAAGAGCATAGCAAGAAAATAAAATCACAAATTTTATTTATTATTAGTGCAAATACAAATGGCTTTTCTAAAGGCTGGGGACACACTCACTCTGAAAGTCCAGCTCTGAAAATGCATTAAATTTTATGTTCTACTAATATGAGAATTCACTGTTAACTGTTCTCTTGCTCCTTCTCTGGACATCCTCATGTAGTAACTACAGATTAAACTAAGTTACCTTTAACTGGACAGCTAACTCAGCTGTTAGAAAACTACTTTTTTTATATATTGACACTTTTTTAGTATTGTCAACATGGTTTTCCCCAATAGTAAACTTGGGAATCACAGAATTGTAGGGGTTGGAAGGGACCTTGAGATCTTCGGATCCAACCTCCCTGCCAAAGCAGGAAAAGTTGAATATGACAAATCATATTCAGGAATGCTGAATGGGACTTCAGGAAAATAATGGTAGTATGCATTTGCAAGTTGTAAGTGTTTTAGGTATCTGAGACTTTCAGAAGTTCTGTAGGCACTTCACAGTTTCAGTCCTACTGACCTCCAGTGACACACACAGTAAGCTATTTGCACCTTTTGACACCTGCTAAGTTTGTACCTACAGTTTCACAGAAGTAATACTTACATTTGAAGCATGTATTCTTGGTCAGCAAAATACAGATTATTTTCAAAACAATAGTAACACACTGTCTTAACACATAAATGATATTTTTTCCTTTACCCAAAAATCTAGGAAGATGTAGGACTCTGGAAATAGGAAGCATGATCTAGTTTCTGTTAATAATTTGGTTAGAAGTTATAATGCTCCTATCAATTATTATGCATTAGCGTCCTGCAACTTGATGAATTTTTGAGCTGTGAGGCAGATTTTTCGCCCTCCCTGAAATTTTATCTGACAAGCTTTGAGTTTTAAAACAGTCTGACTTGTATAACACTTTGTAACTGCAACTTTGATTTTCCCTTCAGGTACAGTGTAAATGCTACCAGCTGCTGCACTCCATCTTTCAGCATCCAAACAAAACCGTGTCATATCCTTATATTCATTCTTTAGCACCATCCATTGTGAGGAAATTGCAGGAAACAGAAAAAGCAAAACCTGAAAATGCTGCTGAACTTCAAGTTATTCAGGAGGGAATCAAGGTGTTAACAGCTCTTATAGCTACTGCTGAGGAAGAACACCGTAAGTTACTTCCATTACTAGTATCCAAAGCATTGCACAGGCTTAAAGTTGCCACAGGTAATAAATTAAAACAAAATGATGACTGTAGAACTGGTCCTGAACAATAATTGCCACCAAAATTGTTACAATGGTGGTTTGTTTTTCTGTATGGTTTAAATAACGCTTGCTGTTTTATGAGTTGTGTTAGATGTTGACTTGAATCATGAGAAATTCTTTTAACTAAAATGTTAAGCTGTTTATAAAAAGTGTATGTGTAAGTACTGTTTTCTGTGTTTATAGGTGCTCATTTGGTGGCCTGCCTTCTTCCCATTCTTATTTCATTTCTTTTGGATGAAAATGCCCTGGGTTCTGCTACAAATGCAACAAAAAATCTACATGAGTTTGCCTTGCAAAATCTGATGCAGATCGGTCCACAGTACTCTTCAGTTTTTAAAAAATTAATGTCGTCTTCTCCAACTATGAAAGCGAGGCTTGAATCTGCTGTAAAAGGCAATCAAGAAAGCATCAAAGTGAAGACTGCTAAACATGCAAAAAATCCTGGGAAAAGTTCAAGCATTCAGCTAAAGACCAATTTTCTTTAAAGTCTAATATTTGCACTTTGATATTAACAGCAAAAAATATCCCCTTTAATTTCTTTCAGAGGAGGTCTGTGAGTTGATCACATCATTTGGTTTGCATTGAAAAATTATAGCAAGTTTTTAAGAGAGAACAAATCTCTAGATAACTTCCTGTTAAACAGACTTCTTAAACATCTCCAAGCGCTATGAATAGATCAATCAGAGGTCATTTAATTTGTATTTTTTGATTATTTTGGACTAAAATATCAGAAATGCACATGCCTATATTAAAAAAGTATAGTAAACTTCACCATAGGTATATTTAGGAGCAGCCCACACTTAGCCATAAAGTAAAATTAACTTTGTTTTAAGTCAATGTTTGTCGAAAATAAGTCACCCTAATTGTTTTTTGGATTTAGCTGGGATATAAATTTACTTGCAGGTGGTAATCCATCTTAATTACTAATTTAACATACTGCATTAAGTAAACAGATTAAATATCCTTGTAGGCCTTACAATAAATTATTGTTGATCTCAAAAAACTCAACTCAGTAAAGGTAATACTGAAAGCTTTAATCCTAATAACTTGTTGAGCTGGCCAAGATTTAACAAATGCTGTTAAATACAGCTTTACAGTGCTTCTTCACTGAGGGCTCAATAGTGCTTTACATAGTGGGACTGTTACGCATATGTATGTAAGTATTTGCAGGCTTGGTGCCTTGCTGCTTGACATAGTCTCACTTTTCAGGATGTATACTTGGGTTAATTTTGTATTATGCTAGCCAGGCAACTGAAGCTTACATATCTTGTCCATAATAGGACAGCAAATTTAATACACTGTGCCTCAATTCAGACATCTGTTCTATCTGGATGTCTGTCTCCTGATCTTTAGATGATCAGTTACACACATGCAACTCACCTAAGTCTATATATCTCTGCACTGAGGGATGGGCGTATCTGAAGTCAGCTTGTCTTGTGTCAAATAAAGTACAACAAACTCACAATAAGGAATATTTAATTAACATTTTTATTAAGGAACATATTTTAATATAGAAAAATAACTATTAAAATTGCAATGGCTATAAAGTATTTTCTATATATAGTATTGACTTTTCTTAATACCAGTATTGTCTAAACCAAACACTCAAACTGAGGATAGTGTTTCCTTCTAGATTCTAATTACTTTAAGAAAAAAAAAGAGAGAACTGAGAAACACACTGTGACTCAGGAAAAGCGTGATGTACTGTATTTTATTAAAAGTTTTGTATATAAATATAATTGTAAATTGTACATAATTAACCATTTGACCAAAGTTCTAACAATTCATTTTTCTAATTTACATAAATAAAGCTAATTTTCTTCACTTAAGATTTGTCTTACTTATTTCACCCAGTAGCAGAGGAACTCAAAGGACTTCAGTAACAGAAAGAAATGTTTGTATGCTGCTGCGAGGAAACTAGTGAGAAATGTCCGAGCCAGATGCACCAAGGTCTATGACTTGACATGGCAGGTCGTCTTCTATTCTGCATAGTACAACGGTAAATAAGTAGGATCAGGGAGATACACTTTATATATATGTACATACCAGTTTTGTGTCAAATGCTGAGATGTATGAACTATGAGAAGATGGTTTAGATACCTTCCGTCTTTCCCTGGAGAGCCAGACATTTTGTTCCACTCCTTCACTGCAGTCAAATCTGCAGTTATTGCTGGATGTGCCACAAGGGAGTAATGTTAAATTTGGCAGTTACTGATCTTGATTTCTTCAGTCAGTTCTTGATCTTCCTATTTTTCCTTTCAAAGCTGACTGAGTACATTTGTTTGTTTGATTCTTCTGTTCCTAGGCCACTTCTGGAAAATCATAGGTTCTGATTAAACTTGAAGACTTGAAACTTTTAAATGACTCTAGTGTCCTGTTTACTAACAAAGTGGCCAAATGCATTGCTGGGAAAATTAGCTGCTACAAGAGGAATATGTGGTTATTTTTTTTATTTGAGTAATATGTAAAAACAGCAGTCATCTCTTTCTTTTTTACTATTTTTTTTATATTGTTAATGTAATCTGATGAAATCTTATTTGCTTTTAAGAAATAAAGTCAAGTTGCAAGAGCACCAAGCAAAGCTGTTAGAAGGCCATTGATGAAAGTTCAGAAGAGCTTAGTCCTGAATTTTTTAAGGTACCTCATGACAGTAGCTGATATCGAACTTAGACTGAAAAGCACCATAACTATGTGCTTTGATGTTTCTTGGTCAAGTCTTGTGGCCATGTGTGGAAAAGTTCCAGGTTCAACATATCTGTGTTCGAAATGCAGAAAAAATAAAACAAGATTGAGTGGAGAGAACCGTTGCTAATTCCTAACATCTTCTGTAAATTAGGATATATGCATGAGCTTCATCCATCCAGATAATTTATCCACATAGACAGTAAAAATACATCTGCCCTGAGTTGTGCTTTATTATGTGCGTTTAAAACAAGTTGCATGTTCACATGAATAAATCTACTCATTTAAGATTCTATAAATGGATCATAGAAGAATCTTGTTTCAATTACCCAAAATACAAAATATTTTTATATTAGATATCTTTGATGCGGTCTTGTCTATTTACAAGGAACTTGAATTTTTTTTTTTTTCCTGAAAAAATAAGCAAGAATAGTTTTGGCTTGTAATTCTACTTTTTACTCTTCTTTTTTAGGCATTGCTTGGCATTCAAGCTCATACGTTTAGCCATAAATAAAGAGCCAAGCATATGTTTAGCCATAAAACAAAATCTAACTTGTACCAGTACAGCTTTGTGTGCCCCATGCCTCCTTGCTGATTGTTTTCCTTGCCATAGTTCTGTAAGCACCAGTAAACTTCCAGTAAATTTTCTGTGCAATGAAGCATGTGGCCAGCATGCATGTTTACTTTGTATGTTTTTACTCATTGTTTTAAACATTGTTTAAAACATTGTTCAAATGTTTTTGTGAAACAAAAGTTCCTGCTTATGTCCAATGTTAAGAATATATATAAATAGGGGTACATCATAGAATACAATATATGTGCTATGCAGTAATTACTTGCAGACAACTTCCTGTTCACTGCAACAAAACAGAATTAGCCAAAAGCATCCACAAGTTTGGCCCAGTTGGGATGTGGTTGTTTTCAGTTTGATACATGTCTGTGATGTTGCAGCTGAATAGGCAACACTTCTAATGGCCTTGTTTAGATGAGAACTGCCCGGACTCTGATCTGGTATGTTCCCCAGGGCAGCAGTCACCTTCAGGCTGAGAGGAGCATCAGTGAAGTGATACATGCATCACCATAAAATTGGATTACCAAATGCACAGGAAGCATAATCATTTCTTGTTAATAAAAGTCAGTTAATGAGCAGAATTTCCAAATGAAATTATTTTTCCAGAACTGGTACAACAGTAACAATGCAAGTTGGTCCACTCGGTGTGGAGTGACTTAGGGTAGTTTGCCAATTTATCAGTAGTAATACTACTTAGCAGGGATCAGGAGATCTATGGCATTTCAATTTAAAGTTGAGTGAAGTGAAGTTGAAAACATAGCAGTGGCAGGCATTACATGTGAAGGGTCACTGTGATGACACTGTCCTCTCAAGCTTCATCCCTAAGCTCACTGATAGGTATAAACCTTTTTTTTCAGCTTCCTGAAATGTAGCTATTTTATCAGTATATGGTAAGTCAGAAACTTTCTCCTAAAACTACATATTTTCCTAACCAATAGCGATTGAAATCAGTCAATGCCTTTTCGATTTACTAATGAACTTCCTATATTTTCTTTCATTGGAAAATTTGGCCAATAATACTCCAAGCAAGGCAAGTGAGGAAGGGAAAAAATCCTTAGAACATCAACACTGTTTGTTCAGTTTTTAAATAAAACAACATACAGCAAGGTAGACAAATTTCCTATTTCTCTGCACTGTGGTGTCAAAGGACCAAGGAAGAGTCACACCCTTACGTCCTGAAAGCAGTGCTGCTTGGCTACTGCACAAATGCCCTGATGCTGTAGGGATTGCTAGAAACTGCTTTTTGCACAGGTAACCCATGTGCCTTATCTGACGTTTTGCCTGATAAAGTTGCTCTTAAAATTAGGCCATAAGGAAATTGTTCTTGGGTTGTAACCGCTCATGCTTAAAAACAGCCAGTAAAATCAAGCTAAACTGTATTTTAACTGAGACTTGTACACACCTCTGCAGCAGCTCAGGATGGTGCTGAGAGAAGACGGCATTTCACACAGCACTCCAATTAGCTCAAGTATGTAACACCCAGTTCATTTGCATGTATACTGCTCAAGCTGCTTAATGACAGTGGCGTATAGCCACACATAAAAAGCATGTCTGACCAGCTTTTACACGCTTGATCTGTCCCTTACATGTTTTAGACATTTAACGCTGAAAGCGAATTATATAGAATTGAAGTAAAAAGATGCATTATGTTGTCTATGCAAGGAGACCCTAAAAATGCCAGTGCTGTGCTACTGGTCACTCCAAAATGTTTTGTGGTGGTTCTTTTGGTTTTTGATGTACAGTTGTAATTTTTTTTTTTTCCCTGAGACATTCTCTGGAGAATAAATGGTTTATTGCATGTAACAATGAAAGGGGAAGTGAAATCTAAATATAGCAAAAGGAGGCCTAAAGATTTTTTCTGAGGAACAGTCCAAAACAAAAGCAGACTTCCAACCCCCTCACCTTAAGTAATCTGTGGTAGATTAACTCAAATTCACTTGTGCTGTAGCTGAACGTGAACTTTGCTCAATGGTCTTATTCCCACTGCTATAGTCCTAGTGATCTGAAGTACTGAATCAGTGTATCTGAAGTACACTGAATCAGTGTAGAGAGCACGATGTGGCATCCGATCTCCTTCCTCTGTGCCTGCACTCTAGCTGCTTAGCGAGTGGCAGCACTCACATGAAAAAACAACTTGAGATGATGACTACCAGACAGCAGAGCATGCTCTCCATATGCATATTATTATATGTGCTGATTTGTCCACTTATAACAGAAAAGCCCATTGTTTATATACTTAAAGAAGTTTGCAGATGAGAAGAGTGTATTTCTGAAACTTGGTAAAAAGTTAAATTTAGTAATGGAAAAGATTACAAAAAAATCCTATTTTAAGCTGGCACATTTAATGAATTGTCTAGCCTAAAACTGGATTTTTTCAAACCAATGTTAATATTCAAGTATTAAAATTCATGTAAATTATCTCACTGCCAATGAAATGCAATGTACTTGCTGAGATGCCCAGTTGCTACATTTGGGAAATATTTCTTATGTTATAGCTTTCTCTTGATAATATTTTGATTATGATATTTTTATACATATTTTTACTCAGTTCTCAGTATTCTGAATTTTTTTTTAAAAAAAAAAAAAAGGTTTTGTATGAGACATGTTTTCTGTGGCAGTACAGGCCTCAGAGATTCTGGAAACAATTTTGTCTAATACCTAAAAATAGAAATATTGTATAGTTTAAAAATACTTCCTATCATTATGAAGGCAAATGCTCTTAGTCTTCTCTCATGTAAGGTTTGTTGTAAACACCAAGGAAAAAATATTGTAACAGCTGTACTCATGTTTTACAGGAAACAAAGACACAAGGATAATGAGCTGAAGCTTTTGCCACCAAATTTACATGAAATGCAGTTAGAGAAATAAAAAATAAAAAAAAAATCCTGTAGGAGAAGTCAGGCTTTCTTTTATGATACTTCATCATCAAGTATATTTATCAAGTGAGCAAGGATGGCACTGGAAGATGAAGAGAAGTAATAGCAAAAATGCAAGTAAATGTTTTTTTTTTTTCACATTGAATCTGAGACAAAATATGATCTAGTTACAGCTTGCTACTTCCTTGCAGCAGCAAACAAATGTGCTTATCTACTTTGTTTACCACTGCAGCCATGATTTTAAAATGGCCATCTTGCTCAAGCTGTATCTATTTTGGTTCTGTTACTGTGAACAGCTCTGCCTGATGTATAACTGGCTAAACAATGCTATTGTTTAACATTTATGTTTTCCTTGAATGCAACTAGAGGAACATGGAAAAAAACTCACTCCATTGGCTTAGTTTAAGCCTGCGTTGGTCTGCAGAAAAGCCAGATGTGACTTGTCAAGTGGTGAAGTGTTTAATTGTCGGGGAGTCAAATGACATGATCATGGTTGGAGGGAGGGTACACTGGCTGTTCATTCCATATTCCTCCTAGTTCCACTCCGAGGCCAACAAATCTGGGAACACTTCATTTTTGTAAAACAAGAACTTTCAAGCTGATTGGAAAGAAACTCAAGAATGTGTAATTTTTGGTTTGAGCCGCAAGTAATCTTTAGTTTTAGGCTCCCTCTAAAACATACAGTAGGTATAGATACATACAGACCCTCAGGGCTTCAAAGATTTGCAGTCCTGATTTTCCCACGTAAATCTGGAGCCATGGCATAAAGGCCATGCATGCACCCTGTAGGTGCAAAGAAGAAAGATAATCAGTAAGCTTGGTATGAACTACCAAAGTCATCCTCTGCATCTGAAGGCAACTGAACCTGGGCAAGCTGAGTGAATACCCTTTTACCTAGGTGGGTAATTGCCTACCTTTCTGGTAGGTTTCTTTATGAACCTACTCACAAAGCTCTCTTTGCCATAATGCAGGTATGGCTCTGTCTCTCCTTTCTGCCCCTCAGAGCAGTAGTTTAAACCTGTTGCTGCATGCACACTTATCCACTCAGGGTCCTGCTCAGTTTTGTGCATTTCCAACAACATGCCAAACCACGAACTGAAATGATTTAGGATAAACAGTAATTTGTAACAACTCCTGAAGCTTTGCTACCCAAAACAGAAGTGGAAATGATGTTGGATTTGCTGACTATAGAGCAGAGCGACTTTTGAAGCAGGCAGGGAAGACTAATCTGAGAGCAGAAAACTGAAAAGGAAACAGGAACTTGTTTGTCAAGAGTGAAATGAACGGTATGGCTACAACACTTCTGTGTATAACAGACCACCTTTGTGTACTTATGTGAGAATTTTTTCCATTCTATAAGTTGGCCAGAAAGTCTTTGATCCATAAGTGAGAGGAGACACACCAGCTCTTAAAGTGCCTGCTGCTGCCTTTGGGAAGGGGTTTCCTAGGCTGTAGGATGGCTTGGCTGAGTGAACTTCACAGCCAATGGTCAGGTTTCAAAACCGTATTGTTCACTGGCTTGTTCCAGACATTAACTTGAAGAATGGTTTCTGGTGCCATGTTTTTCTCCTTCAGGAGATAATGAGTATGTCAACTGTAAGGGACTGTGTATCAGCTGTAGGGGATTCTCTCTGACTCTAGGTTTGTAAAGCTGTACCTAAACTACAAGTAATGCCCCCAAACAAGTGAATCTTGTTTACCTTTTCTGTATCTAATGTACTTATAATAAGTGCAAGAAGTGAGCAAACAAGTAAGCATTTCAGAAAGTTTTTTGTTCATGCTAGTATCCCAGAACCACATAAAATTCAGATCTTCTTTGGCGATGTTCCTTACCTTCAGTTAGCCAACACCCAGCTGTGGTTTGCAGAGCGACTTCTGCTCAGTACAAGTGCTGGAGTGCAACATGCTCCGGACAAGTGAGGCAAGAGAGATTTCTGTGAAGACGAAGCAGGCCATTGGGAAAAGCAGCAGGGAAGGAGCAACTACAAAGGCTGCAGAGGAAGCAACAATGTTGTTGAGGGACTATTTTTCAAATCAAATGAATGCTAAAGGATAGGACAGAGGAAGAAAGCGGGAATCAGAACAAAAGATAACAATACATGCTACTATGGCATGTATAGTGAGAGAAAGAAGAAATTGTAGTTGAATCAGTTGCCTAGTAGATTCATTCCTTCAAAATGGCTTATGCAAGATAAACTGTCACGTCACCCAATTGCCAATGCAGCAGTATGTCAGAAACTCTCCTGCCAATTCTTAGAAAAAGACACTTACTTAAATTCTCAGCAATGACTGTCACACGGGCATTCACTTGCATTCTGACAATCAGTCCCACGTATCCTAGTTTCACCCACTATGCCAGAACAGGAGAGCATTCTTAGGGCTAGGCTAGGGGATTCTTTATGGCAAGAGCTAGTTTACCCCCCAGGTTTGTTTAAGTTGCCACAAAGATATTTGTGCTCTCACACTAATATGATTGTATGACTTCACCTGTTCTTTTTTTTTTTTTTTTTTTTTTTTCTGGTGACTCACATTACTGATGAGAGCGCTCACCAGAGTGTGTGATGTGATGAACCAGACTAAATCCCAGAATCTCAATGCTTACTAGTCTCGGCTCTTTCATAGCTTAATAGTTGACTGGAATCCTATAAATATTTTACATGTGAACCTACTCAGATTTGTAACATTCCCATAATTTTCTGATTTATTAGCTCTGTTTATTCTGTTTTGTAGTGTCCATTATTCATAATCAGGAAACAAAGAGACTTCCAACCAGCCACGAAAATCAAAACAGAATACTTCATAATGTGCAGCACAGGATGATGTAAGTCAGTTACTTTATTGTAAGAAGTAATGTAAAGTTACTTGCATGTAATACCAGGGATCTATACTTGTTAACCAAATATGCAAAGCAGACTCAAATCAATCATATTCTCTCTGGTCTCAAAGCAAACCATGACAACCACCAGAGCAATGACAGAAACTTCACTGGAAAGCAGTGCCTGTTCCACAAAAAAATATATATATATATATGTATATATATAAATATATAATAGTATGCGAAGTATGAAGACAAGTTTGAAAAGCATGTAACTAATCAACTGCAACAGCAGACGCTAACTCTAGTTTTCATTGTCTTCTGTTTTGAGTATTGGTTACAACATCCATGCACGCACACTTGATGTTTTCATTAAAAGATTTTGAAATTACTTATGGAGGAGTTGCATGTTGCAAAATTTTTGCCACTCTTCTTAAATGAGGACTTTAGCCTAAGAAATTCTTTGAAAAATTAAGGCCTTTTCAGATGGTTTTAAAAGACTAGAAAGAATTCAAAGAGTGTTGTGAAGTGCTTGTCATTGTTCAGTGGCAAATAAGCTTTTCTAGGGCAGGTAGATGAGAACTGAGTGCACTTACTAGTTCCTGCTTACTGTAATCCCTGGGGAACTGCCAGCTGTCTAATTGCTGGCAGCAGCTCAGTTCCTTCAGGGCAGGGAAGAGAGGGTAAATACCTTTAGTCTTTAATTATAGCTTCTTCTTACTCCCCTGTTCTGAAGAAATTTAAGCTGCTGATAACACAGTCTGCACAAACTAGGGCCTAAGAGGGGAACTGATTTTCAAAAGCACAAATAAATGTGCATGTTCCCCTTTTTTGGGAGAGAGAGGAAATAGAAACAAATCACAGAGGTATAAGAAAACATATTTTGTGAAGACTGAGCATTGCTGTGCTCTTGCATGCTTCCCCTCCATCTGAAAGGGTCTAAATTATTGGGAAAGTGACAGCTGTATCACTTCTTATAGAAATATATCAAGGCCATAGGGACTGTTGTAATGCAAAGAAAATAGTTGTTGCACAAGTTATCTGGTTAAGAAGTGCTCCAGTTGCTTAGTAGCAAATGCTCTCTAGAAATCAAAGCCTCTGGATTCATTGATAGTCACACCAACATCAGCAAATTGACCCTGATAACAAAACCTTTCCAAAGTAGAATGGCTGAGCTTTTACGTTTGTTTTCTTATTTATAAATCCAAGATTATTCTGTTAGCTGAGCTAAGATTCAGTGATGTTGACTCCCACTGACCAGACCACTAGAATGGTAAATAAGTATTCTGAGAACAAAAACATAATTTCCAAAAAACTAATAGCAATTTGATAAGATTACTTGTAAAACAGGGAAATAATAGAAGCAGTAAAACAAGGAACAATACTGCAAAATTAGCCAGGTACAAAAACCTATTACATGTACAGCCCACAAAATCAGCAATGAAAGGAGAACATGAAAAGAAAGCAGAGGACATACCTACTGTACAGAAGGGCACTCTGATGCTTTGTGACTTTATCTGGCTTTCTCTCTAAGTAAAGTCACAGCTGGATCTGTTCTCACCAGTCACTCAGTGAGTGATGGCAGCTATTTCAGGTGGGTGTCTCTTTTGTAAAAGGAAACGCTGGTAAAATAAATTGTATTAAGGTGCTACACATGACACTCAATTGCCACATTTCTGATATAATATATACTATATAATATATAATATATCACTAATATAATATATCACTATATACTGATACGTGAAGTGCTCACGCACACTAAGTGCACACTAAGAGCATTTTTTCCTGGGTTGCTTCAGGTCTAAAATCACTCTACTCCATTTCATGTTCCAAATAGAATCAAAAAGACTGATGTGCAGAAGATGAGATACTTTCGTGAAATGGAAGTTATAATAACTCATATTTTAAACATTTTCTCAGGTATTTGTTGTACCAGATTAGTCACTGATATTGCTTGGTTTCCAAGCTGAAAGGGGCTGATCTGAACTTTGCCATGAGGCAGAGCATTAGATTATCCTACAAAGAGCATTTTGATCTAGTGGTCTTGAAAGCTGAAAATGACAGCCTGAGGAACACTTCAGCATGATTTAAATGAAATTCAAACATTTTGGTAGCTAAACCTTAAATTAAAATATGGGAATTTTCTGGAACTTCAAGTTACTTTGCATGTAAACACTAGTTTGGAATGAAAAAGGGAGGAAGGGAGGAAAGAAGATTGGACAGACTGCAAAGGCAAATGTTGAACGTACAGCAGATTGGATTTAGACATGCAGAGTTCCTGAAAGAAATAGCAGAGGGTGATAATTTCCAGAAATGTTATATCATCGGTATTGAAGTGGTTTAGATTTTTGGAGACGCATTTGCAACAACCTATCAGGTAAATACAGCCTGCACTGCTACTCCCAGGCCTGAAGGTACTGTATGGAATAACTGAGTGATTATCCTGCCCCTAGACGAGAGGGAGCAGAAGCCCGTGGGTTTGGTGGCAGATGAAACTTGTACTTAAGTGTGCCTTTGAGACAGAGGAAGTACTTTGATGGTCCTGCCTTCTTCCTATCAGTTCTGCCCGATCTTAACGAAAGAAGTTTATGTGTAGGATGTGTCTGTCATTTGAAGGATGATGAGGGAAAGGTTTGTTTCAAGGATGGAAAATCCAAGGAATTATTTTCTCCATATAGTTTATCACTTTGGAGAACTCCTTAAGGCATTGCAGATGTGTTTACTTAAAAAAATCTTTTAAACTTCTGTGGAAACTCTACTCCAAAAAGAGAGTTGGATTTCTTGGTGTGGGGTATTTGCAAAGCTCTTTCAAGGGTGTGGTGCAGTAGGTGTTGCTACAATCCCAGAAATGCTCCACATCTGAGGTAGATGGGCCTGGGAGAAAATATGTTTTATCAGTCAGGATTGCTCTTAAGAGCGACTGTGCCAAATAGGTCTACCAACAGAGATTGCCTGAAAGGAAACCCAGTAACACCACTGTGGAACAATACTAAAAGTATCGTTTTGATTTACATAATTTCTACCAATACAATTTGTCCAAATATTTAATCCCATTTGCCAGTATTACCTATAACTGTCTTTAAGGCCATCAGATAAAGAAAATCCTCAATGCCCACTTGTTCAACACAAAGCTACATATTTCACAGTCAGTAGTCCACGATATATCAGTGTTGGGTCCAAAGTTTTTATAGTCTGCCATTTTATGTGTTTTTTTTTTTTTTTTTAATTTATTTATTTATAAATAACAACTTGTATAGACAGAACTGCTTTTACTATTAATTAATAGGTTTGCTTTCAGTTCCCATTTGTGATTTGACCATACTATAATAGAGTAACACGGCAGGCATCACTGAGCTAAGAGGAAGTGTCAGCACACAGGAGCGCTGCGTTGGCTTCTGCTCGTGGAAGAAAGCTGTTAAATCTGCTATAGAAGGGGGTGGGGAATTAACCAACTCCAAATTAGCAGAGTCAGCACCACCTTATATAGAATTCAGGCATTTCAGGAGTTAACAACCACATACTAACCTAGGATGTCCAATATTTTGAAGATAAACATGCAATGTACTTCACTGTACAGTCCTAATGAACTACTTTGAGACATCCTGCATGTAGGATGTGTTGTAACAGTGCCAGCATTTTCCAATCCTCTGGTTTTGGAATGTCCCCAAAAGTGGTCAAGTGTCATTTGCAGATTGTAGTTGATAAATGTACAAACTGTTTTCCATATTTTGTTGCATAACTGAAGCAGGCATTCAAGGTGTTTATAACTGCTGTGTTAGAGCAAATAATCGCATGATAGGTATGGAGTACTACTGGAAGAAGATAGTAAAGAGTCAGACATCCTGCTTAAAGGATAGAGAACGTTGGGTATCACTTTACAGTTATGGATGTTTTGATGCTTGAAAATTCTAAACGTTTGAGGAGGGTTCAGTTCCAGGATCCTGTTTCTTACTGTCATTGTTAATTGAGATGAAGACGAAAAGAAGATGGGGCTACAATGTTGAAGTCTGTCATTATCTTTATTATTTAAAACAGGATATCCTGTTGCTACAGCATAGTTCTTGCTGAAGTATACATGAATTGCCTGACTCTGAATACAGAAGTCTCATCTTCCTCGCCTATCACCATGAGAAGAAAACTCTGACTTTCAAATGTGCTTATGGGCTAACTTCTGCCCACAGTTACATGTACAAACACCTACAGAATTATTCTTGAATTTCACATATCAGTGGGATACTACACTGTGATGGAAGGTGCAATTTACCTCTAAATATCTGTCTTAAGGCTGCTTTCTGAGTCTACCTGCTTGAGATAACCTGCAAGTATATTTGTATATCACTTCCATGTCCAGTAATCAGGTCTTTTTTCAGAACATTGCTTATTGCTTTCCCATAGAATTACTAATAATATTAAACGTTGAGCAACCTTACTAAGCAGAGGCACCAGCCCTGCCTGTGAGACTGGATTGGAATCTGGCTTTGATTTTTTATCTATGTTTCCCAATAGGGAAAGAAGCTCTGACTTGGTGTAAAGCTGGAAAGGCTAGCTCCTTCCTAGCTGTGCTCCCCTTCTTCCCAGTGCAGGGACCAAATCTTTCCCTCTGGGTATATCCTCATTGTCTTGGTGAATCATGCCTGGGCTGGGAGATGCAGGCTGGCTTACATCCATCCATGCTCTGTATGGAATGCAGATGCAGATTAGCTTCTTGTTTCCTCTTGGCTTCCTTTGCACAAGGTGAAGAGTTAGTTCAATGTAGTCGGGAGACCACTAACATGTAGAAGTCGGGGTTTGGGACTTCAGAATTAAACTACTGAATGGCTTATCAGTATGGACAATAATGCCCCATGATCCCTTTTGTATCCTTTCACTAAATTTTCTATCTGGGGTGGAAACTTCTTTTGTCTCACATGTGCAGGAAGGCTTAAATCTTAGTTGAGGCCTATTGATCATTATGATATTAAACATTTCCACCAGTGACACTGATTCTCCACTAGCAAATACCCAGGAATCAGTAGCATAAGACTGAGCAGCTCCAGGCTATTCCTTCTGCCATCAGGGTCAGAACCGGGACTAGGACATAGACTAGTCATTGTAGTCAAGCAGCTGTAATTACATACATGAAAAACTAGTGCAAAAATGAGGTAGACAAATGCTTCTAACAACAGTAACCGCTGACATCATAAACGAGACACAGTATGAAGACACCTTGTAAGCAGGTAACATTTCTCTGTCAGAATAACTCTGCTTCATGCTCCCTAAAACTAGATTGCAAGGGGCAATCTAAATGTTTTTCTTCTTGAA
Organism: Aythya fuligula; assembly: GCF_009819795.1. NCBI lineage: Eukaryota > Metazoa > Chordata > Aves > Anseriformes > Anatidae > Aythya > Aythya fuligula. Next base: position 43,979,166 of record NC_045563.1, on the reverse strand, counting down.
ATACAAGCAGAAATTCTACAAAATTACTTTCAACTCTTTGTACTCTTTAAATTTGTAATTTGCTGTTCCTCAAATGATCGATGAAAAGCCATATTCTTGATTAAAGAGCTATCATATAACACAACCTTTGGTGAACAAATCTTTTGTTGGAGATAGGCTAGAACCAAAATGTTGAGTTTAAGTGCTCCAGAGAGTTTCATCTTAAAACATCAAGCCAGATAAGAATCTTTTTAAAAACTTGATATTTCTGGAAACTAGGTTCAGCTAAACTTTTTTAATAGGTACTAGTCTTTGAGCCAAATTGTGGGCTGGGTCAAACTGGGAAGGTCTTACTGACTTCAGTAGAACAGCATTTCTTTACAAAATAATTTGGCCTGCTGCTTTTAAGGCTGGCACTCTGTGTAGAAGCTGGGTAGAGTACATTCTTGCTTTGATGCAGGCTCAGACACACAATACACAGTCATTTTAATAAGTTACCTGTGTCCACTGAGATCAGTGTTTACAGAGAAATTTATATGAACGACAAGATCCCAATGAGCTAATGTTTTACAGATTAAAAATATAATTAATTACATAGAAACAACAGTAAAAGCATGCACAAAATGCTTGCCTAATGAAACAATGCTGGTGTCTGACCATAAATAGCTAAGAATTAGTGAAAAAAGGACACTGACAGAAAAAGCTTAGTCACAGAAACTTGGGGCAGACATCGGATCAGAACCACTTTATATTTAGCTTCCTTTTTGGGGTATTGGTGCTGAGTACACAAGAACTGAAATGCAAAATTCTGTGCAGTAGCTGGAATAACTTTGTGTCCTGCTCACTGAAATCCCATCTTTCTGGTGTGAGTCAATTGGTTGCCAAAAGGTAGGGTACAAAAAGAAAAATGGGTATGAATCATTTACCGTGTGCGACTCACTCACTCATCATGTGGGTCTTTGAATTCCTAAGGAGGTAAAACATGGGTGATGAAACTTGTAAGCGGTAGATCAGTAACCATGCATTATATGTCTTAACAAGTAAGTATACTTTCCATCTTCATTATGCTTAAGTTGTGCTAGATAAGTAAGTGAAAGCTCTTAGGAGAATAATTTGATATCAACACTAATTTTCTCTTATGACTGCTTATGTATGAATTTTCCTACAGACCTGCAGCTCCGCCACAAAGCTCTCTACTATCACATCAAAAATGTTCTCTTTAATTGGCTCAGGTCACAGTTTGAAACGTAGTTAGAATGGGAAACATTTTTGAGTCTTCACTGCAGTATGTCCACTTTTTCCTTCTGCTGCACGTGCTGTTTAAGCCAATACAGACCTGGTATAAACACACCTGAGATGTAAAAGCTTTCTCATTCAAAATATGCTCCTTCTTTTTTTTTTTCTTTTTTTTTTTTCTCTATACAGGAACATACTATTATTATTATTGTTATTATTATTATTTATGTCTTGAGAAGGGTTGTGTTTTTTAATCCTTTTCCTTATATTCTAGTTCGCCATTCCACATAATAGAATGAATTTCAGGTCTCTGAGTTTGTTTGTTGTTGTTGTTTGTTTCTTTCTCTCTTTTTAAAAATCTTTGCATTAAGGAAGTTCAGAAAAAATGAGAGACCAGCAAAGGAAGTCCAAAGTAAAGAAAATAGGAGAGAGACCCCCAGCATCATTTGCTGCATTCACTCACAGCTGGCAAAGAAGAAAACCTGGCCCTGTCAAAGTTCATAAAACCATAGAACAGTTTGGGTTGCAAGGGACCCTTAAGGACCACCCAGTTCCCACCCCCCTTGTTTAATCTTTCTAACACAATTCTGAATAAGGTCATTTCATCACTTCTGACAAGAATTCAAGTTGCATGAATGGCAGCTTTCCTATAAACCAAACAGTCCAAAGTTTAATTGAACTTGTAGAGTACACAGATTATCTTTCCAAAAGAATACACCATTACCAACCTACAGAACTTTCTCATTTTTCCCTAGGGCCCACCAATAGGGCAAGCAAGTTTTAGTATTTCATTAGTAAGCAGTAATTTTTTTTTTTCATTCTGTCTCAAGTGCCATAGGCCAGTGCTAACATTGAACATTGACATGTTCCAACATAATATTGAGTTAATTTTTCCCAGTCTGAATGAAGAATGTAGCACTTACCAGTTAGCAACTAATCCAGTAATTCAGGTTTTAGAAGTTTCAGATTTTTTTTTTCCTTTTTGCGTGCTAAGACATTTTACAGTGGTGGTGAATAGGGCATCATTTCATTACAAGAACAGTAAAAGGCATTAATAAGCTTTTAAGTCAGTAAAAATTACACTTTCCAATACAACTGTAAGTAACCACGGGCTATTAATCCACAGATATGAAACATTTGTTTGATGATTAAAATACCTTATTCTTATTGTACATCGCCTCATCAGCAAAGAACATTGAAATTGATTTATAATACTTCATTTGTACTTTGGGAGCCACATCAAATTCTTGGTTGGGATTACTTGTATGTTTTACTCACACAGCAGGGGAGTAAAACTAGGAGAAACAAAACTCAACTCTCAGTTTTCTGGTTCCGAATCACAGAATCATGAGTCATAGAAATGATATAATCACAGAATGTGATAATCAGAGAATCAGAGAATGTTATAACCTGGTGTGTGCCACTAGGAACCTTGAGAAATACTCTGATCTGAGGTGCTGAGCTTCCCTTGCACTTGTCTTGGATTTAGACTAATGGCCATTGCGTATGTTACTGGTGGACTGGGTACAGTTACCGCCTATGATAGATAACCAATGTCTAATTTCTGCCTCACTTTCCCTTTGGCAATCAGAGGTATGAGGGACATGAGTGAGGCAGGCTGTGATAAGGGGTTCCTTCCTATTGTATGTCCACATAAGTAATATAGCTGAGGGTAAACTGAGGCAAAAGGTGATATAAAAAAGTGATATAAAGATTATCCACTTCTTACTCCCTAGATTTGAACACCAAAAAAGTGAATCTATAGAAAAAAAAACAGACAAAGCAACAAAAAATCCATATAGGTGAGTTAATTTAGGAAACAGCACTATAATTTATATGTTTTTGAACTACTATTTCATAAAGAAAGAAAAGGTAATACTGGAATATCTGCAACTTTTTGAAAGCCATGTTCTTCTGTACGTACACATATTTGTTCCCTTGGTTCTGAGGATAAGAAACCTTCCAGGAAGTCAAAGCTTTACTGAGGAAGAGTCTAACAAAACGAGCAATGACTCAGCTGGGTGCCTCCATAAACACCCGCATGTCACTCATACATTTATCACGTCAACATTAGTAATATGCTCACCACATCAACATGTGTAATTGCAACACTTGAACGACCAACCAGGCAACCTCTCACATGGTGCTCGTTGCAGCAGATTGCATAAGACTGCACAAAGTAAACACACCGCGCTCTACAGCTGGCAGATAATTGTTCTGTGATTGCCATGCTTTCAGAAGTTGGCACTGAGGTTTGGAAAGTCAAGATGCTGACACTGTGTTTGTGCTCGCTGGACTTGTGCAACAGTGAAGTGGCTGAGAACATGGCAATATAGCAAGATTAAAACAAAAAGCCATCGCCAATTCCATTTTACTCATGGGGGGGAGGGAGGCAAATAATCTTGGGAACAATCTTTTTCACAACATGATTAAGAAGTGAAGTTTAAATAACAAAATTATGTAAAACTAAACCTTGCTTGACACAACAAAGAAGTTTCTGTCCTTTGTAACATCTGAACTCGGTGCTTTGAAATGTGTAGTCAACATTTATTAACTTTTTCTTTAAAAGTATAACATTTGTCAAGAACATAAAGTGTGTATGGAAATCACATTTTATTTCTGGAGGAGTAGGACCTTTCAGTGTTTCCTACTACATCATTGTGTGGGTGGCTGAGGAAAAAAAAAACTTAAAGCAGAAGGATAAATAATCTGTGAATAACCTAACTGTTTTGTTTGGCAGGGCACAAAGCTGGCCTTTAGCATAAACTACTCAATTAAATTTGTGGAGGTGTTCAGGGTCTGTTTATGTCACACTCTGATCTATTTACTCCAGAAGAGCGATATTTTTGGAACCATCAGCTTGGCATATGCACACAGTTGGGCAGTAAGGCTAACAGAACCAGAAATAACACTAGGTCCTAGCTTCCATATCAATTAAAAATATGTAAAGGAACCCAAGATATCTTGTTTTGTTTAAATTGTAGGTGTACTTCAGTTTGATTTTGGCAAGAATTTTGTATTTTCTATAACAAAAGACCAATCAGTTCTAACTCTAACTGAAGTTTACAATCCTTACTATCACACCATTACGTCAACTTTATTTCTTACTTTACTTTTCCTTCTGCCATCAGCTAAATCTATGTAGACAACACCAGCCAAAAAAGTAGTAATAAATGTTATTTTTCTTCAAGCTTTAAGTATGTGGAGGAAAAAAAAAAAAAAATCTCTCCTGAGAATGTTGGAGCAAATCCTAGCCAAACATGACTTCTTTTCACATGGAGTCAAAACCTTTTGAGAACAGCCACTATGTCTTCTTGCAGAGTATCTGTCAAAGCATGAGCTGAGCTCTGTCACATTTCTCAGAAGCTTTCTGCATCTGAAACTCTCCAGTTCCCAATCCTCACTACCCTTCCATGACATACTTCTCTGTGGTTCATGTGTTCATAATATAATATTATGACAGTAATTGTACTGACAGTCTTTTTGATGAATTTTTAATTTTCAGGTAAGTTCACAGCAAAAATGCTGGTCATTAGCCACCGTCTTGCTCTACAAAGGTCAATATATGTTGACCCTCTGTGACCTAGTTACCATTTCACGAAAGTATCCTCAGTCATTTATATGTGGTCTGCTCAAGTGTAGTCATAATAAGGAATTTTCTTTTGTAGTATTATTTAAGACTTAATATAGTAACATGCCTAAGCAACTCAGTGTTCCATAAATGTTAAGACCTTTCTGACTCCAGCATTACTATCTTGTGGGTGGTTGGATTTTTTATTTGTATTTATTTTTTTTTATAAATGAGGAAACAGACATGCAGTGATTAAGGGATTTGGCCAAGGTCGTACATGTGTGTGTCAGCTGGTATTAGAATTTAGGTCATTTTTTAACTGATGAGTAATACATATATTGTACATGTGTGGTGAACTGTAGTTGGTTTTGCAAGTTTCACACAATTTTCAGTGCAAGAGTGAAGCATGTGTTTACTGTTAAAGTTTTCAGTGTTTACAATTAAAAAGTAATGCTTGATTGTGGTCTTCAGTAGAAATTTACAACTTTGCTTTAATTGAAACCTATCTTCTTTACAATAAAAAGCAAATTATCATGTGACAGGAGTAGTAAGGTCACACAAAAGATGCGGTTCTCATAAGTTTGGCCTAATTCTGCTGCTGTTTCTGTACCAGTGAAAGTGAAAGAAGATCAAGCTTCTAAATTTAAAGACTGCAGACTCAGTCTTCCCAGTGCCTCACGTCCTTAACTTTAAGCATTTAAGTCCTGTTCACCTCTGAAGGACAAACATATATAAAGGATATAGTTGTAAATCTCAGCAGGACTGGTGCAAGTGCCAGTTAAGAGAGGCATAATGCAGTAAGACACAAAGGCTAAGCTGTCTTAGAAATCAGAGACGGAGACAAAGGAACTATTGTTTCTTGTACTGAGAAAAAATGATAGCACGGAAGATAAAACTTTCTAAAGGTGTTATTACAACACCAAACAATAAAAATGTCTGTGTTTGGCAAGTTTTAAACAAGCATGACTGCTATTGCCTTTTTGTTCAATGTGTAGTTTTAGTCTAATTACAGGAAATGTCTATGATGTAGGTAGGAGTGACATTCGAATGTACAATAATCTTATTTACTGTACTTATATTAATAGGCTTAAATTCCTCAGGAAAAACATGTGAGCCTACAGTGAAGGAAATTATTTTATAGATCCTTCACAGTTTCACTCCTTCATTTCAGGTACATGGCAGTTTGCTTCGTTTCCTGAAAATATGCAAAATAGCCGTGTACCTCTTCGCAGCACGTGTCGCGGGGGATCTTCCACCTCAAGAAGAGCCACAACCCAACAGCGTAGCTGAAATTCACTACAAGACAAGGGCAAGTCGCAACTTGTGCTCTGAAGGACCATTACTGCCACGTTTAACCCCACTCCTCGTTGCCACTTGTAATGGAGGCGCTGGATGTGGACCCGAGTGTTTTGGAGAGCCGGCCCTGCGCGGCAGCAGCCTAACAGTAAGTTTTTATGGAGTTAACGAAATTAACGAAAAAAAAAAATGGCACGGATGAAAATGTTCTGCAACTGGGAAACAGAAAAGAGGTGGTGGGGGGAACCAAACAATCCCTGTGCGGCAGGGAAAGGCCAGGCGGGCCTGCTGGCCTTGGCCGAGCGCGGGCACGCCGCTGGCAGCCCCGCGGGGCCCCGGCTCCCGCTCCTGGCGGCGGGGGGCGGCCGTGCCCGGGAGCAGCCCGGCGGGGGGCGGCCCAGCCAGGAGGCCTCGGCGGGGCCGGGCCCGCTCCCGCAGCGCCCCCAGCGGCGCGGCCGGCCCCGGCCCCGGCCCCGGCTCCGGCTCCGGCTCCAGCTCCAGCTCCAGCTCCTCCCCCGGGGCCGCGGCGCGGCCGCCTTCGCCCTCCTCCCCCGCTGCCGAGCCGGGCGGAGCGCCATGGATGCCGCTGCCTGCCGCCTGCGCCGGGGCTCGGGCTGCCGCCGCCTCGCCTGTCCCCCCACCTCCCCGCGGCGCTGAGGAGGGCGAAGGGGCTCCGGGAGGCCGAGGTGAGCGGCGGGGCCGGGAGGTGGGGGGGGCGCCGGGCCGGGTCACCCCGCCAGGCCCGCGGCTCGACGGCAACTCGAGCCCGGCGGCGGGGCCGGGAGGGAGCGGGGCGGGAGGCCCCGGGCCGGGGGGGGGGCGGCGGGGCCCGGAGTGAGCCCGGCTGCGAGGGGCGGCGGGAGGGCTGCGGGCCGCGCCGGGCAGGCCGCGGGAAGCCCCCCCTCGTCCGGCCCCGGCCCCGGCCCGCCTGGCCCAGCGCAGGCCCCGCCGCGGCCTGGCCCCGCTTCTGGGGCGGGCACCCGGGGCCTCTCTCCCGGCCCGGCCCGGCTCCCTGTCGGCTGCTCGTTCCCCTCCGCCCCGGGCGCCTCAGGGGCGGCGGGGGGAACAGCAGGTGCCCCTGCCGAACTTGGCCCGCTTCCCGCCGCCTCGGTGGGTAGTGTTCCCCCTGTCTCCTGCCCCCTTTCTTCGCTGCTCTCCCCCCCCCGCCTTGGAGTTAATCGTTTAATCGCGTCAGGGAGACGTGCGGCAGCCACCGCGCGGGCTGCTCCTGCGGCCTGAAGTGAGGCTGGGCCGGGAGCGTGGCCTGCCAGCAGCCCGCAGGGCCGGGGGCATTGTTCCAGGCACGGAGAGCGCCCCTCGGAACGCCAGCTTGCGAGCTGCCGGGACCGCGGCGGTAACAAAGTGAAGGTGGTGGCAGGCAGGCAGGCGGCGGGGGATCTGTAATGTCTTCTGCTGGCGAATTGTACCAAGTCCTGTTTGTCATACTTTTATTTTCTCGTGTCTTGGGGTTTTAACGTATGACGAAACAGCGCTGCTAACTCAGGGAGCATTTTCCATGTCATACCAATTTCTGATTCACTTTTGTAAATCCTCATGTGCCCTTGATGGAGTTATTTTTTAACTATTAACTCATTAGCAGCAAGTAAACAAGGCGGCAGACTTTGTCCGGACCGAGATCCTTCCCCCTTGTTCTCCCCTTCCTCCCAAATTTGTGAGGATCCTATCCAGCATTTTGTATTTAGCCAGTGACTTTGGTAAACTAATTCTCTCTCTCTCTTTTTTTTTTTTTTATAAGCTGTGTTAGTTTTGTTTTGCTTTTTCCTCATGTGTTTAATTTGGATAGGTTGATTTGTAACCTTTGTTCTAATTTTTATACGAAAGTGGCCATGTTTGCTGTGTTCTTAGGCATGGGAGGCAAACATGACTGTTTGTTAGTGAAACACGAAGTGAAAAGTAACCACGTAGATCAAAAATGTCTGCTAGCATTTTTAAGGGACATTTTTGGTCTTTAGCTTGCATGTACAACTGTGGCACTGGGCCAACAAATAATGTTGTTTCCCTTATATGTACATGAATTATTTTAATTATTCACTGCATTTTTAAAAAAGTTACAAATTACAACATATTTTTCTTTAAAAGTTTGGAAAATAGAAGTGATCCTGAAATTGGCCTTTTTTCTTCTTTGACTTAAAAAGTTTCTTCTCCTTGTGTTGTAATGCAATTTAAAAGGATTAAAGGATTCATAAAAGTTTCGCAAAGATTCTTTGTCTTTAGTTGTGCATCTAATTTTTTTTTTGTATTGTGGATTTTTATTTTAAATGAGACTTTTGACATCCTTCTATGTTTACTTGAATGAACAGATAGTTCATCTTTCAGAAAGTTGAGCACATTTTATTATGACGTGATATTAAGAGGAAGGGGATATGCGTGTCAACACCACTTGTCTTTATATTAGCTATGAGAACATACAGAAGGGTTAGGCACAATTTTTCTACTTACATTTTAAATTTTGAGTTATCCTATAAATAAAGTAGGATTTAAGTCTTGCTTAATTGTCAACTGCAACTTGAAATTTATTTCTAATAAAGTAGAACAAACTTATTGTTGATTACTCATGTATAAAGCTTGAAAAAAATAATTGCTGGTCAAATACATAGAATTTTTCTTAATGGCAGCCTGGAAATATGCTATACATTTTAGAGGGGAGCAAATCTAAGACTGAAGATTTTTTATTTTATTTTTTCCAGGTGAAAACTGCGAAGGCCTGAGGCTGGCTGAAGAGAGACATTAATTGTACTCGAGTTTGTCTGGCTTGAACAATTAAAGGATATTTTTGGTACTTTTAAATTTAAGCAGAGGCGGCTTTTTTCCTTTTTTTTTTTAAACAAAACAAAACACCATGGCAGATGTGGACCCAGACACGTTGCTGGAATGGCTGCAGATGGGGCAGGGAGATGAAAGGGATATGCAGCTAATAGCGCTGGAACAGCTCTGCATGCTACTTCTGATGTCAGACAACGTGGATCGCTGTTTTGAGACGTAAGTTATTTTGTCTTTCTGTATGGAATGTTATTTTCCTCTCTGGGTAGGTGTATATAAAACTAAGCATTCTTAACATTCAATATTCATAAAAATTTGATGTTCTTAACATGAGAAGCTTTCAGGTTCGAAAACGTTTTTGAGGACCAAATTTGAGTATGTATCACTGAAATGTGCTGATGTGGTGTGAAGTGCTGCTTTCTAGTTAAAAATGTAGTGTCATGAGAGGGATTTGCTGTGCCTCTTCTGATGCATGATTTGGCTGTTGAATTTAAAGACATGTATTCAGAATTGCGATCCGGAAGGTGTTCTTTTTTTTTTCTTTCTGGTAGAGAAAAAGCTTTTTTTTTTTTTAATGTTAAGACAATAACGATTGCTTATACAAATTTAAGCATCCATACTCTGGCAACACTTTACCTCAAGATATGGTAGTTTCCTGAGCTCTGCAAATCTGAAAATGTCACAGATATCTTTCACTCTTCATGAAAGTAGTTTGCCCATTCTTTGAAGAACATTGCTCTTTGTGCCACCCTCTTTTTCAGCTCACTTGCACACCTCCTATCCGTCCTTGCTCTCAGTTGCATTTCTCACAGCAGAAAATGCTGATGTAACCACTTCTGTTACTTAATGGTGTTGCTGTGCATTTGTTACACTACTTCCTGTGAGGCCCAAGAGTAGTAGGGAAGGGAGGTAGTAACACTGTAAACAGTCAAGGTTTTAAAACTTAGTAGCAGCTAAGGGAATGTTTGTTTGTTTGTTGGTTTTTTAATGCTTTCCATTCTCTTCCTTTATCTGAGCCTCAATCTAATAACTCTTAAACTGTGATTATTTTTTTCCTCCTCCCCATTTCATATTTGGATCCTCTTGCATCTCTCTTCCATCTTTTCTCCATTAGTCTCACTTTCCTTTCTTTTGCATCTTGTGATATGGCTAGTGCCTTTTTGATCTATCCTGCTTCATAGGAGTGTGGGTTTAGGAGCACTTAGGAAGGTAACTGTTGGAGAGCTTAGCCCTGAAGAAGACAACACTTCACAGGCTTCTCTCCTAAAAGTCATTTATTGTTCGTGACTGCCTTTATTTCAAGAAGTGTAAAATTAATACATCTCTAAAGCTAGGATTTCTAACAGTTGCTTAACAGCGATCAAAGTTTTGTACACTGCTTTAGAATATGAAATTGGTTGACCTTGGCCTTGAAGAGTTTACGAGTAAAATTTTGGAATTGAAAGAGACAAAAGGCTTCTAGCGTTTGACTTCTCTATCTGTCCCTTGTAGCACTGATACTGATAAAGCACTCTGTTTCCAGCCTTGGGAAAGCTAATTTAGTGACAAATTAATTTGCCTCTATAAAAAAGTCTGGTAGTTAAGAATGATTTTCTTCTGATCTTTTGAAGTGAACTTTCTACTTGTGTATGTTCCATGGTGAACAGAAGTAGAAGTTTGGGAATAAGCATTTGTAAGGATATCTTTTGTGTATTTGGAAATCAAGAACAAAATGTCAACTTTTAAAATATAAAACAGTTGTGGGGTTTGTGCATTTTATTTGGAACAGACTTTAATCTCAAAATAAATGAATTCAATAGTCCAAGTGCTTTTTTTCAAAGGATATATAATGAATGCTCCATTATTGCAGTGTTGTGGTTTAAAATTAGTTTTGATGTCTGAAAGAAGAAACATTTAAAATGCCATTTGGCATTTTTAGTTTTGAATCTTAGTATAATTTAATTTTACTGGCCCTCTAAGTTGTTGATCTTTTTTGCTGATATAAGTTTCCCTCGAACAAAAAAAGGAAGAGAATAAAATGTAAATTGGGAAAAAGTTAGTAAGGTTTCATGCCTGTTAGTGTCATTTTCATAGTAAAGTTCAAACTGCTACTTTTAATCGGCACTGTTAAGACCCTGGATATATGGTTCCATGGTATTTGGTGAGCTAACACGGTAGCTCATCGCTTCCAAAGGAGGAGCTACAGCTTTCCATTTACCATCACTCACCATTTTAATTCCTCTCAGCAACATACTTGCTTCATGCCAGTGTCAGGGCTTACTAGATGCCTCTAACTTGCTAAAAGAGCAAGCTACGCTTTAAATGTACCGAAGAAGGTGGGTAGTTCTCTGCTGTTACATTGCATTAAAGCGGAGTGTAGAGGTGACTGATAAGCACTGGAGATGGAAATGGAAATAAGGGAGAAGTGGAGCAAGCTATCCACTTTTCAGTGGAGAACTTTCCAGTGGATTGTGTCACAGCCTACATTTCAAGGTGAATTTATTTCGAAGCTCGTTGTAAGAAATAAAAACTCTTTTCAAGACATCATCTCGATCTTTTCCAAATGAGTTCAAGAACCCAACATTGTCATGTGTTGAGAGAGTGTAACTAAAATAAGCCCATATAAGATTTTAAAGTTGCTTTTCAGTAATGTTTTTTAAAGGAGTTATGGCTTGTCTAAATAGGAGACTTAGCATTTGACAGCAGTGGTGCCAAACACATTTTTTCAGGAACTAATTTTGAAAATGCTTTCACTGGATGTAAGATTTATAACGCAGACGTATTTTTCTGGTGATAAGAAAAGCAGTCTTTAAAAAGGCGTTACAATGTTTTTTGTTCTGTGAAGCAGAGAGAGCATTCCCAGAGTTTTGTATGCCATGCAGATGTTTTTTTAAGATCTTTGAACTGTTTAGTGCTATTAATGATTTTGATTAAGAAAACTTTAAGAAAACCTCTAATCTGTGGAATTCAGCAACTCAGAGATGGAAGGTGGAATTTTGAAATAGTTAATTTGTTGGAGAATAAAAAGTCATGTTTCTTCAGGGATCAATGGGAGTGACTTACTAATTATTAGTCATCTTTTACATATGAAATGCTTTGCTCTTATGACATTAGCAAAGAAAAAGCTCATAATTTTACTCAGGTACATCTGGTGATTAAAAGCTGCATATGGTGAGGACTGGCAAAGCTATGAAACAGACACATGAAAAATATTGCCATGAATGTTACGCCTTTTCATTGGAAGCACAGCACTGTTTCTAGATGATTTCACCAGTGTCTTTTATGTAGCATTATACACAGTCTCGCTTACCAAGGAACAATCACAAACTTACATAAATAAAATATAAAGAAGAGAAAAGATGGATTTGCAATCTAATACTGCGTTATTGCAGTGAAGTAATGGGGTTTCTTTGCAAGCATTGTCAATGAAATGGGATATTCTAAAACTTGATTTCTCTGTACAAAAGTAATGGATATTGAATGTCTTTTCTGACCAAGTTAGAAAAAAGGAATTAGCCCTGGATGCGTGATGCTGTGGTTTGTTCAGTGTTCGAGCACTATCACAACAGATTGGAGGGTGTGCAGCCAGTAACAGATAATGGTGCCAAATAATTGACGTTTCTTTACTTTTCCCCACATTTACAAATTACATCTGATTAACTTATTTTTAGTGTTACTCATGTATTAGCATTAAAAAAATTGGTGGCATATTCATCTTCTGGTGATAATGAGTCACAGCCACTGTTAGTCACTTAGCATGAAGAATGGCTAACATTTTAACAGCAGCACCAGCCAGTAGTGTGAACTGCAGAAACTTCATGAGTGAATGGAAACGGCCCTGCTAAGCAATTGAGAAACTCACCATGGTTATAAGTGTTAGTCCCAAACTGTAGTTAAACCATATGCTATTAAGTCAACTTTAACAGGAGTTTTAAATATTCATTTTTTATAAGAATTACTGAAAGGGTGTTTTAATGTTTGAATTGTTAAAGGTAATTTCCAAGACCTGTAGAGACTGTTAGCTGCAGTCTCACACTGTTAATAGAGGCCTTCTCCATGTGTGTGAACTTGTCTTTTTCTCTCTCTGTTTTTTTCACTTTATTTGGGCAAAATAAAATGGGATCTCTTCAGATCTGGGCTTTGTGCTGCTACTATCTTTGTATGCAAGAGTAAAAGTATTCATCAAGAAAGATGTTATTTAATTTTTTTCTATAATTTTGATGAAAGCTTGTAAAACAAGGCAGTGATATAACAAACAGTGAAACCTGAGTAAAACCTTTTCTACACTGAACAGATGAAATTTCTGTTTTGACACTGCCCGAAGACATCTCCGTATATTTAGCATTAACAGATGGGGGCATCAGTGAAGTATCAAGAGTTGTCAGCCTATTTTACAAACATAAACAAAAATTACACAAAGGATTAAAATTGAGGGTTCTAACGTATAAAGTAGAAATCCTTTCAGTTTAGTTTTTAAGGTGAAATATATTTATTTTAACTTAGCTTACATTAAACTCTGTTCTTCACTGAGGTATATATTCACTAGAGAAAAGGTGTCTCTCAGCCATGTCATGCTAACACGTCTTAAGTGTAAGACGAAGTTCTAGTGAACCAGATTATTTTGATATGTGCTAGTGAGACTGTAGTAAAATACTGTGGAAAAGTTCATCTTTACCTCAGCCTCATCGCCTAAAACTACAGGCTTCTTCATCATGATTTCACTTTAGCTTGCTTGAAACATAACCCCCCAAAAAGAAACAAAACAAATTTGGTTGGTATTTCATAGTGGGGAGAGAATTCCAAAATGGGAGAAGAGCTGAGTATTCTTTGTGCTAGTTTTGTTTAGTAAGCAGATGTATAGCTCCAGTAAATCAGAACTGCATGCAGACAGAAAAGCAATTTCCTTGTAGAGACAGGAATAGGAATCTGAAGTGCTGGTTTTCAGGCCTATTTTAATGTTTGTGTTGGCTTTACAAGCATTTTTGCAATTCAGAAAGCGGTGACGTGCCCTTTAACAGATTTAGCAGTCATGATAAAAGTAACAGGCTGAGAGGGCAGCTCATACCAATCAGCCGTATTAAGGTGGATTGAAAAATCACTCATGATGTGTGTCCGCTACAGGTTTGCCTGGTTTTGTTTGTTTTCAGTCAGCCCATTCTCATGTGTGTGTTTTGTTTTTCTTCCTCTCCTGGAGTGCAACCATCAGTGCATGGAGACAAGCATTGCTGTCAACTATAGAGTGCCAGTGTCCATTGCTTAAACCTTGTGAAGTGTATGTTAGTGAATTACTAGTTTGGGCTGATGCGGCTGTATCTCGCAATAAATGTAATTTTGTGAGCTTCACAATGGCAAGAATTGTGTGGTTCCTGGTAACTTTTTGCCTTCCTCAGAGGATGTGGCAGCAGCGAAATGCTGGTGCTGGAGTTATTCGCTCTGCGGGTGGATGTGAATGTGGTGGAATCTCTAGCACCCCGCAGATTGCCCTTCTGAGATGGAAAGCACAGGCATAGCAGGGGATGTGCAGTATTTTGCAGGGAGTTAGCGTGTTACAGCTTAATGTTTAGAATTATTTCTGACTTCTAAGTCTGTCTGGGTTTTGCTGTTGGTTGGTTTGGGTTTTTCTCTTCTGTTTTTGCAATGGTAAAGGGTTTTAACGCCCAAACCTCTTTCTGTTTTCTTTTTGTAAAATGGGAATTATGTCCTCATAGTCACAGGTATTATGGAGATTAATTGGCCTTGTCTAGTCATTTTGAGAATCTTAATGGTTACAGATGCAAGAAGGGAAGATTAGGTCATCCAAATAGACATCCTCTGTCATGTCACAGGCCCCTGTATTTTACCTGGTTGTTCCTGAATCGAGCGTTTCGTTTGACAGAGGCATACCACGTACTTAACACTCTTCGAAAGGCATCCTACCTCATTTTAAATGCATCGGGTCAAAGAGCTTACCCCCCTGTTTCACTGTCTCATCTACTGGCCACTTGCCTTTGTTGCTGAACTTTGTTTGTCCTTTTCTATGTGAATTGGCCGGGCTTCTGCGATCTGTGAGGGGTTGCTGGTGCTTCTCTTCCTCTGGGGTTACCAGTCGGAACCATTGCTACAGGGAATGTACTAGCACACACGGGTCTAGTCAGCTCTTGATCTTACTCCCCCTCTCCAGCTCTTCAATTTTCAAAACTTTTTAGAAATATTTTCTGGTCTTGGCTTCATCTGTGCTGTCTATGTTAGTACCTGTTTCTTACCATTAGCAGTTATCCAGCATTTAGTTAGATGTTTCCAAGAAGTTGTGGAAGCCTGGTCTTGGTTACTTACCTTCAGAGCTGCTTTCAGGATATGGTTGCTCACTTTTTAGGTATGGCTTGATGTGTTACCCACATTAAGGTCAGAAATGTGGCATTTGAATGTGATGTAAAGACATTTTGTTGAAGTGAGCCTGTGCCCCTGAGTAGTCCTGACAATTCTGTATAACTCATCACAGTGTCTTTGCTGTTATTTATCGGTCTGCCAGTTTTTCTGTTTTTCCCCCTTAAAGTATCATTACTGTCATATTTGAGTGTATCATCTTTTTGTTCTGCTTTTTTGTGTGAGAGGTAAAATTAAAGTGATCTGTTCTTGCAGCCACTGCACAGGAGATGGGTGCAGAATTTTAAAAAATTCAATAACTTACTGTCTTAAAGGTTTCCATGTCCTAATAGATTGGATGAGACCACTTTGAAATAGATGACATCCTTTCTTGGATGACTGTACTAGTAAATTATTTTCAATATTGGCCTCTTCTGAAGAGGGTACTTACGAGGCATGGCCTACATGGGTTTTCAGAAGGTTGATAATGGGGAAATGGAAGATTTCTTGTGTAAGACTGGCTGTATGCAAATATCATCTGGATCCGATACTCAAGGACTAAAATCTGCCTGTGAGTTGGTAACTTTCACAAGGCTACTTGGAGAGCGCTTAATGGGAAAGGTTTCTAATGGATACAACGCAAAATCACCCCGGTTAGCTCTGACTAGCTATTTCAGTTCTCTGTGGCACTGTGAAGTTCGTTACTTTTTCTTTTGATTTCAATTAAAATAGTTTATATTAATGGCGTTACTTCAGGCTTAGTGTGCTTTGCTTTTGAGTTTTGTGTGAATACAGCATCTGTTTAAAAACTGTAGGAAAACGAGGAACTTTGTGCTTTTTTTTTTTTTTTTTTTGTGATAGATGCACACTTCAAAATTATTTGAGTGCAGTTTTAGTTTAAGGCAGTTCTCCTTTTGAGTACCTGGAAATCCATCAGAAGCCAGCAGGGAGATGTCCATATTTAGGCACATTCAGAAAATCATACTTTATGCTTTAATTGCTCATTTCATTTTGAAATATTTACAAATGAAATGTGTACTTGAGCTGTTATCTGTTTGCGCAGTTGAGATTGCTCCCAGTGAAAACCACGTAGAAGTATCTGTAAATTCTTGAATTTATTCAGCCAGGGTGGACCACGTTTCAGCAAAATATTTACAGAATGGATTACTACCCTGAGGCATGGCATGTCTTTCACGAGATACTGAAAAATGCAAAATATAACCCAACACATTCTAGAGCAAAGCTATTCCTTGAGAATTTACCTTGTGGAAGCTGTCTTCTTGTAGCTTTTTTTTCACCTTACCCAGTTGATATTGATTGAATGTGTAGTAGAGTATTTAAATGCGTTCCCCCTAACAGCAAGCTCTCAAAACAGGGTACAGCTGTCTGTCATACCACTGCTGAAGTACGCACAGAGGTGTACTTGTTTAACTACAGTGGTGGTGGTGGCTGTCTTTTTTTGTAATGGTACACTGCAAGGTACTCGCTACTTTGTGTTGTGAGAGAGCATCTTCTGCTGCCTGTGCAACTCATAAAAGCTAGTCCTTACCATGAAGGTAAGATCTGACTGACAGCATGTTGTCTCTTCGAAAGCTGGCATCACCTCGGCCTCGCTGATTTGTGTGTTCGCTTATTAAATAAAATTGTTCCACTTGGCTTTACTGAAGAAAGTCAGAAGGTTGGAAATGCAATGTCCAGTTGATGCTTTCTCATAATTTTCTACATAATATTTCTACATGATATTTCTTTTTTTTTTTTTTTTTTGTCTTCCTGTTCTTGTGTTCACGCCCCTTCTATATGGGAGAACCAGGAGGCCAAAACGATACATTGAGTTTGTGGGAATACCTGCGTGTTTGCCAACACCTGCACAAAATTAGCAAAAAGCATGCCAGAATACAGGAGGCTTGAGAGATGCTGCAGCTGAGCTGTTCTTTATTTAGCCATAAAAGGAAGTTTGAAAGTGTTTCTAAATGTCAGATTTGAATCCTAAATTAATTTAATTTATATTAATATGGAGTTTCTGCAGGAATAGATACTGGATGGAGCTGTTAACTCTAGCTTTACTGGCCTGATTGCAGTTAAGAGTAGAGAAAAAGTATTTTATAATTATAAATTCTAATCATAGCTTGGTGTTTCTAAAGTCTGAAATGTGAAAGTTTTCTGGGATTTATTGCTTCTGTGACAGCGCTATAAGAAAACAATGCCAAGTATGTATCAGAAATGGGCCCAGAGGACTACGTGCGGGCAGTGAAGGTGTGCAGGCAGTTCTCTTATGGGTGATCTTGATTACTCTTCTGTGGGTTTTGGTTGATACGTGGAAACAAAACGAAGTTTCAGTAAAAGAAACAGTGGGGGAAAGCCAGAGATCTGAGATTTCCGCCCATAGGAAGAGCCGCAGAAAGGAAAAGAGTCATTAAACAAAAATAGGTCAGAATTACCACTGCTTGAAGAACAAACCAACGTGCAAGATGTATGTTCTTTGCAACTGAAGTTGTGCGACACGTTGTCAAACAAGTGGTATATTTAACTGGTGTGTTTTTTAAAAGGAAGTTACTAATGAGGTTTGCATGCAGTGTTTTCATTTATCAAACACTTAAATACAGCAAAGGATTATTAAAACTGTGTAGCCATATACAATACCTTATTTTTGCACTTGTAGCGGGTCTGAGCAGATGGTATGCAGGGAGCACTGGCAGGCAGCTGAGGTTGGTTTTGTGCCACAAGTCACAAGGCTGGGCCCTGGCGCCCGCAGCCAAAGGTTCTGCCACATGACAGGGAGTGCTGGGAGGAGCGGAGTTAACCATTTGGGGCATGAAGTGCCTTGGTTTCTTCCTTATTTTTTTCTTTTTTTGGTAGCTTGAAGACTACTGCTGGGTTTAAACAATGTTGTTGCTGTTTTAGGCAAGGCTTTTGAGTACATATAAAACACGAAAAGTAATTACAGAGATGAGTTTACGGTGCCTATTTTTACTTCCGTGGTATCTTTGTACACAGGCATGCTGCAAAATCAGCTGAGTCACTTCGTTCGCGTTGAAGGGCTTAGCGCCGGCAGGAGCCTACTGCTCTGGTGGTGTGAGAAGTCTGCATCCCTGGAGGTGCTCCTGTTCCTGAAAGAGGACGTGGAGATTCAGACATATGTGTGTCGACATACGGGGTTATGCTGCAGCATAATAATTACATAGCTAAATTTCCCTAGCCTTGTGAAGTTTAGAAAATGTTTTAGATCAACTGCATTTGCTGTAGAGGAAGAATGTGTATTGAAGAATTTGTATATTTTGGTCTTCAAGCTCATTTTGGTACTGAAAGTGAAATTTCTTTATATATACTAAATTACATAGAATCAGCACTTCAAGATATGGTTTAGATCTCTTCATGATATACAGGGAACAGAGAATGCTCTAATACTGTAATCTTAATGGAATAGGATATAAAGGGAAAATATTGATACTGAATAGTACTTTTAACTTATTTTTTATTAATTTATCTTTTATTAAAGAGTCTTCCTGTAAAGTTCTTTGAAACCTGGTGGGTGGGAGACTTGTAAGTTAGTAGCAGAAGCTCTTATCCTGGGAGCGGAGGAATAAAGTTGGGTGGACAACCAGAAAGGAGACTGGGGGTACCTGGTAAGATCTGTAGTAGTGGTCACAGAGCATAACTCATTACGTAATGACTGGTCCTCGTTTCTAATCACTCCTAAAGAAACTTCCCTCTTTGAAGGAAGCGTCCAGTGTGGCACTCCTGGAAATGAAAACCTAGGGTTCTAAAGATTCTTCCTCAGTTTTCATATTTGTTTAGAAGAAGTGCATAGATAATCTGAACTTTAAAGCTACCTATTGGCTCAAATTAGGCATTATTTTCTAGTTTGAAAGAATAAAAACTATTACAAAATAGATTTTTTTCTATATTGAAACCAACTCACTGCTATGGTTTCGTTTGTTCCATTGCAAATAGCCCATTGTGAACAGAGTGGTTTTTTTTCAACTTCAAGTATTCAGTAACAATTTATTTTTATTTTTTCTCATATATATATATATATATATATATATATATATATATTTATTTATTTATTTTCCTGAGATACCTTTTGCTAGTTATTATACAGCTTAGATAGAAGCAACATGGTGAAACCAGTTGTGATACTGGGATGCCTTAAGATTAGAAATGATGAGCTTGTGTTGTTTGGTTTTTTCTCCTCACTAGGAATTTAGGCCTACAGTGATGAAAGGAGTTTTTGTGTTCTTTTCTCTTAGATATCGAAAGTATTGTAGATGGAAGGGTAGTGTAAGTTGGATGCTGGGTGCTGTCCTGTCCCATCAGTTCATCTAGTGCAGCAGTTATGCCCTCAGCCTCTCTTCTGTTGAGCATTTGAGCAGCCCTGTTACTTTTCCTGTGCTTTTTGAAGGTGAATCCAGCCTGTGGCCACTGTGGCACAGACACCCCTGGATGCGTTGCTCCACTACCTCTCAAAGGACACTTGAGTTCTGAGCATCGTCTTGGTTGGAACAGCACTAGGGGCTGAGTTGTTGATGGCTCATAATCTTTGGAGCAGCTATTTGGTACGGTGTTACATCCCTTTCATCTGCAGCAGCCTGCCTAAGGAGGCCACCAGGGGTTTGTCCTGGACTTTAGGCCTGATGTACATCATGGCTTGTCTGACTCACTGTTTGGTTCCTACTGGTGTTAAGTGTATTTATGTACCTGGTGCTTCATTTTAATTATTTAAAACAAACAAAAAATGGCTGTTTGTTAGAAAATCCTGTCAGGAGCTGGTTGCTAGAAATGTTGCCAGGTGTGCAGTGGATTTCTCCTCCCTGTGCTGCTTCCACTTACACTTCAGTAGCAAGGTGTCTTTACTCAAGACTGGATCAAGTGAAAACTGAAGGACTCAGAGGCCGACAGACCATCTGCTAGGAAGGACAGGACTTCTCCTTCCTTCCAGGAGTCCAGTGGCAGTGCACAGAACCTCCCAGTGGCACAGCATGGAGGTGCACACTTGTGTGCCCCTGGTATGGACGGGCCAGTGTTGCAGGTCTCCCATCGAGTGCTGGTGCTCCCTTTTCCGCCTTCCAGTCCTTCCTCTGGCACCATCACGCAGACACATTCTCATCCCTTAGACACGCAGGGCAGATACTCGTAGCTGCAACCAGGAGGAACGCTTGAGGTAGCTTAGTGCAGATTTGGGGATTAGTGGGTGAGGACTGTAATGCTGAGCTGTGTACTTCTGTTTGTAACACGGTTCTCCACACCAAACCTACAATGAGCAAACTTCTTCAAAATGTGACAGCTGTGTAATTTTAAGCTGTAATTGTTCTACCCACCTGTTGGAGAAGTCACACAGCACTGGGGATGTGTCGGTACGCCCTTCTGTGCTGTTAGGGACCAAAACCACCTAGGTGCTGGGTGCGTGTCACAACCAGTACTTCCAGCTCCTTGGCCAGCAGTAGCTGGAGTGTCTGCGAAGGCCGGAGTGGACTTCAGCAGGCAAAAAGAGTCTGAAATAAGCTGCATGGGGTGTGCCTGGGTAAGTAGCCATTCTTATCTAGTGGGGCACTTGCATGTGGCTTTCCCCAGGAAACAACCACAGCAGCCTTACTTCTACAGAACATTTAAGTTTGCTTGGTGTCCCCCCCAGGAGGATGTTTAACAGGTGTGTTAATCCCTGTTTAAAACTCTGCAGCAGTCAGCCTGGTTTGTCTAGTTGAGTAATAAATTTACTCGCCTTTTATAGAGCAGTTGCTCTTGATGCTACCTGATCTTCCAAGCCTGGGCGAAATACTTTGGCAGCAGGTGTATCTTTGTTTCAGAACCAAGCTCAAAGCTGGCTGAGCTCTTTTGCAACCGTCCATAAGAGGAGTAGCACCTGGCTGTGGGTTGTGGGTCTTGGTGGGAGTGTTAGTGCTCGCTGTAGAGCCAAGCAGGGCGGTTTCCTGTCTGCTCGTTCTGCGTGCTTGTACAGAATTATGATTTAGGTAGCAACTGTGGGCTGAATGACAGCAGCACAACTCACTCTTTTGGTATCTTTTGGAGAAACTGGAATAAAGACAAGCCTCCTTGGAGCCTCTCTATTGGAATAGCAGAAATGCTGCTGGTGACAATAAACTGGTGGTAATGCTTTAAGAAGATGTAAGGAAATGAAATAAGGAAATCCAATGCCAAGATATGATATGCTGATCAGTGAATCACAGCTCTCAAAACTGCTGAGATATCTGTCTGTATCTGTCCTATTGTACAGCTAGGTTTTAGTTTTACAAGGCTGGAGTCTGTTGTTTGCACTGTGCTTAGTACAATAACATCCTGATCTGGGACAAGAAGGCTCGGATGCTGTAACACAGCAAATATTATGGCTTGTGTGTCACAGGCAGCAGATTATGAGAAGACTGGGCAGTGAGGAGAGAAGTTCAGAGCTTCTGAACTTGAATGGGTGAGGCTCAGTTGATCTGAAGTGTCTGAAGATCACAAGACTGTAGGGGGAAGAAAGCAGCATTCAAAACATGCAGAGTATGAGTGCATGTGTACACATTCCTTCCAGCTTGCTTATGTGATGGTGGTAACAAAAGGCAGTCAATTAATTACATCTGTGCACAGCAAGCTCCTCCTACTCGCTTGTCTGGCTTAGTTCAACACGGAAACTTCCTTTCTTATTCATCGTGTTCTGCACAGTCAGAATATTGTTTAAATCCTAGGAAATAGTTCACATACTAATGGACCTTTTGTCTTGTCTCAAACTCTTAAGACCCTAGAGTGAAAGGCTATTTGACAAGGCTTGGACAAGGCTTCTTGAAGACATATCTCAAAACTGAACACCTAACCTGATGATTATGTTTTGACAGAATTATAAAAAGCTTGTAGCAGATCAGAGGAGCTGTTGTAAGCAAGTAGTGAAGAACCTTGCACACTCTGCTTGATAATAAATGTATTTAGTTCCATTTATTCCATTCCATCCATTGGTACATTGTAGACTGCTTTGTATTTGGTATCTGAGAATATGGTTGATGACTTGAATTTATTTTCAAAGTCATTGTTATTGTTGCCATCATGTTTTGGGCTTGAAAAAATATGCTTGATCTCTTGCCAGCTATGACCTCCTTTAAAAAAAAAAAAAAAAACAGTAGCTGTATAAAACAGATTCCTAGGGCCGTGTTTATGTAACGGCAATAAAACTACTCACAACAGTTTCACTGGCAGAGGCTTGGGACTGATAAAGCCTGATTCTGTTATGCCTTCCTCTGAAATAGTTCGGACTGCCGCGTGCATTTTATTGCCTGGTGTGACTTCAGGAATAGCTTCATTTGTCTTACTGTGCTGTGTAGAGCTTAACCAAAATTGTTTAAGTTGAGAGAGAGAGAAGGGGAAAGATAATGGTAACTACGTTTTCTGTGCCAAAGGAGGGAGAAGAAATGTGGATTTGTTGTGTTGCAGACTGAGACAAAACTTCTGGCTTCATTTTTGCCATGTTCCAGATAATGTCTGAGTACAATGAAGTTTGTACTTTGTTTACTTTGAAGATTGTGTGAGCTGTAACAAGGACAGAGCTTTCTTTTCTCTTTATTTTCATCCTTTGTATGACTGACTGCGTTGACATGACCCATCCTGGATTTAGCTTTCTGAGAACAGATGTTTCTGTTGCACACAGATTATGTGATTTGGTACCTTAGTTTGCAGTTTTGTCCAGAGAGTTTGGTTAGAATGCTGGGCTCTGCACTGTTAGGCACCCGATGTTTAAAACTACTTAATGAGGTCTGCATTGGAATGAATTAGTTTAAAAAAAAGGGGGGGGGGGAGGAAATCATTTAAAGGTAATATGCATTACAAATGATTGTTTTGCACTACGTTGACATGTACTGGAATAGATAGTGTGTAAAATTTCATGCAACAAAGCCAGCATGTTTCGTTCTGTTTTAGTTTCAAGTTTGATTTTGTGTGAATTGCTTCTTGATGTGCTGCAGGAAAAGGGAGGGAAAAGAAGATGATTTCTTAGCAGTTAAATGAAAACTTCAGCATTGCTTTTATTTTTGCTTCTTTTTTATTTTCATCTTTCATTGTTGTCTTTTTCTAAAATGTTTCTGCTGCCTCTTCTACGTGATGTAGCCTAGTTCTCAACTTCCACTTGCTAGCAGTATCCAACAAACAAAACTAAAAAATGATATGGACCTGGTAAAAGGAAGGCCAGGTACACAGAGCTCAGAGCTTGAAGTCGCTTGGAGGTCTTCTCTGTGAAAGCTCTTGTTAAAATTAGATCAGTTGCTGTTTTTAGAAGGGATATCTATCTATCTATCTATCCCTTTTATATATATATATAAGAACTTTATGTTCTTAGCATTATTGCTGCTCTTACAGGAATTCAACATGTATAAGTGTAGTCAACAAATTTTAAGTCTGAGCAGCTTTTTCTTTTATGAACCAAGTAATTTCTACAGGCTAAGTATTGAACAAAGCTACAGTTTTTTCCTGAAAGCTCCTGATACAACTTGGTTGCCTTATTGGAGGACTGGAAATGTCAGAAAACAAATGCACTAACAGCAAGATGAGGTTGTTAGTTATTTGCCTCCCAATCTAAAAAACATGGTTCCTGACTAATTTGGCTAGCTGTTCTGGCAAAAAGTCATTAAAAAAAACCAACAAAATAAAACAAAAACAAACAAACAAAAAAGCATATGTTTTTGCCAGTGAGCTGTGCTCTTACAAGAAAAACATTGCTGATACAATCACAATGCACTGCCCTTTCAGTAGAATCATAGATCATAGAACTGGCAAAGTTCTATGTACTGGCAAAGAATTGGATATAAATGGTAGGCACTGAGTAACTTGGTCAGTGTTGTGCAATATGTGCCGGTTCTCAAGAACAGCTGCTTTAGAGACAGGACTGGAGTTCTTCCAGACTTTTAGATTTTCATTTTAAAATAAAAACTAAGTTGCATTTGTGCTGTCTTTTTATAAACTGTTGTATCATAAATACATAAAATGCTTAAAGATTTTTTATTTGTTACTTTTAATTCTTTGTGAAAAACCAGAGGCGCTTTTTCTGCTGCTATCTTTGGAAATCCAAGAACAATGGTTTACTGCTACTTGCTATCATTATAGTGGACTGTGGAGCTCCTTATCTTCAACTTGTCATGTTTTTTGTTTGTTTTGTAAGATTTGTTTGTTGGTAGATATTTTCTCACACCATACTGTTTGAAGAATACTGCTTATAGCAATGTTTTAGCGATAAGTTGCTGCGTAAAATGTAAAGGGTAAGAGACCCAGTAGAAAAGATGAGAACAGGTAGCACTGTCTTGATTCAAATTTTACATTCTGACATGATGCTTCTTATCTGACTGTATGGCAGGTACCTAATAAATTTCAGATACTTTTTTTTAAGTGTCTAATGTCTTGAAAATGCATTTACAAGGCTAACTTTTCTACAGTGTGGAGTTGAGTAGCAAGTAATCTTAGAACAACTGGGATTATATGCTGTACAGACTAATAAAAGTAGATTTACCTTTATCAAAGCTTCGCTTATTCATATCAGGAAGGATCATTGGGCACTGCATTTATTTGTCAGGCAGGATTATTTGATTACTTTATATAGCATGGCCAGATTTTCAAGGGAAGTCTTAGCATGTTGCTCTCCCAGGATTTTGTGCCCTTGTGTGTGAATCACCGCACATACCGGGCAGAATATGGGGTGACCTCTGGGTTGGTCTACTGAATGATTAATCAGTGAGTACGTCACCTGTCCTCCAGACCAAAAGGCATACTACTGTTTTTGTTCTCTCTCTTTGGTTTTATAAAAGTTTGGGCCTCCTTTTCCAGACCAAGATCTTAATTTAAGGAAAAGTTGCAATATTTGCCTCGAGATTTATTTTCGGTCTTTTTCTACATCTAGGAATGAACGAGGTACTGAGTTATTTTAAATGCTGTCATGGCATGTATCTCCTTCACTTAATTCCTCACCTCTACCTTGGAAGTCTTCTACCACTGTAGTGAACAATCATTACATAAGGTTTTTCATTGCTAAATGGTTGTGTGCTGTTTCAAAATAAATTGTCTTAAAGTATACCTCTTCTGTCTTAAAGTATATCACAGAACTTTTGGTCCTGATCAGTCTTAACCACAGCTGTGATAAGCATTACGGTGACTATCCACTATGGTTTGCATCCTATTGTGTCAAAGGGATGGAAGGAGGACTGTTGCAGCTTGCTTAGGTTGTTATGGAGCTACAGGGATGATCTTGGCCATCCTTTCTGTATATGGAAATGAGGCTAACAGTAAGGAAAGGAGGAGAGCCAGAGGCTAACAAGGCATGGATATGAAGAGAAAATGTAGTACAGCAAGCTAAATTGACGATGTTCTCCATGAGGTTGGGGAAAAGAGAGAAAATGAAATAGGATAAGAAGGGAAGTGAGCATGTTTAAAACAGTGGGAAGAAGGGCCCCTCGGAGTTAAATTACGTAGCAAAACCAAGATCTTTAGTCTCTGTTATTGAACATAATATTTCATGGATAAGTAGCTATCTATCGTTACGAACATTGAAGCTCTGTTTAGAAGAAAATACATTCTGATGGGTGAAGTGAGAAGGAAGCCCTAAAATGACTTTTCAAGAGGATATTTTTTTCCCAACGTGATTGCAAAATTTCAAGAATATTTTTATTCTGTTTGGTTTCTCCCCTAATACAGCATCTTGGGGTTGGACCCGATGATCTCTTGGGGTCCCTTCCAACCCCTACAATTCTGTGATTCTGTGACCTTTTTAGATTACTTATTTGAATTTTGCGGTGCGTATGAGATGCCTGCTTTCTAATTAAATGCTCCAGACCAACTATAAATCTGTTAATGTGAATGAGTATGAAATATTTTAACGTAGAGGAACTTGTACAGTGTGGTAATGATTTTTGTTTTTTGCAGATGCCCTCCTCGAACTTTTTTACCAGCGCTGTGCAAAATTTTTCTTGATGAAAGTGCTCCCGACAATGTATTAGAAGTAACAGCTCGTGCCATAACGTATTATCTGGACGTATCAGCAGAATGCACCCGTAGGATTGTGGGAGTTGATGGAGCTATCAAGGCACTTTGTAATCGTTTAGTAGTTGTTGAACTTAACAACAGAACCAGCAGAGATTTGGCTGAGCAGTGTGTTAAGGTATGTGTTCTGCAGAATCTTCTCTTTTATAAGAAGGAGCTGGAAAACTTGCAATTCCAGAAGAACTTACTCATATTCTAATCCTATATATTATAAAAATGTGAAGCAAAACCATGCCCAGTATGTTAAAATTTATGTGTCAACTATGTTTTCAATCTTTACGTTCAGTCTCGTGCTTTTCAAAGCTGAAATTCCTTTAAAAATACAACTAGCTAGATATTGCTCTCTATATAGAAACTAAAAGTACTAGAAGAAAGTTTTCCTGTTTGTCTCCATGACTAGAATTCTGAGGGCTAATTTCATGCTAAAAAGGGAACGAGGCATCAATCCAGATACAGATAATTTACCTTATTTAAGAAATTATTTGCTGGTCATAGCTCCAATGCAGCCTTTTGAAGTATTCAGAAGAATTTCCAAGACCCTCAAAATCTTTTACGTATAGTATAACTCGTGCCTGTGTGGTAGCACGTAGTTTTATTCCCTGATTACTATTGCCTCAGAATTTACACCTAAGTTTCCTATTTATACTGTTCTTTCAAGTACCTCACTGAAGTAATAGGATTCATGGAAGTTTCAAAGCTCTCAGTTATTTTTGATCTGAAGACTTCATTCTCCCAGGAAAAGGTGCTAGTTATTATCTAGCTGTTTGCCATGACTGACTGTTAAAACCATGCTATTGAGGGATTTTCTTGTATTTGCTCCTGTATTTAAGAAGAAAACTGTTAGTCTACCAGAGATTTCATCCCCTTAGGGGTGTTGAGGAAGAGAGGTGTTTTGTGGTGTTTTTTTTGTTGTTGTTACTGTTTTGTTATTTAACTAGTTCTGTAGATGGATATAAACAACTTAATTTTTATGTGTACTTTGTTATAATTAAATTTCATTTCATTTTAGGTGTTAGAATTAATCTGTACCCGTGAGTCAGGAGCTGTGTTTGAAGCTGGGGGGTTGAATTGTGTTCTGACATTCATCCGTGACAGCGGACACCTTGTTCATAAAGATACTTTGCATTCTGCTATGGCTGTAGTCTCCAGGCTCTGTGGCAAAATGGAGCCTCAGGATTCTTCATTGGAGATCTGTGTGGAATCGCTGTCTAGTTTATTAAAACATGAAGACCATCAGGTAATAAAATAGTTGGCTCAAACTATGAATTTAACATCCATAACATTTAATAAATGAATGGCTAGGTAGTTTTGTACAGTCTCCACAACTATGTTCACAAAACAGTTGTTATATTTGAATATTGTGGTAGTCTTTTTGTACAGTTGTGATGACAAGAGAATAAAAATGCTGCTTAGTGTTTGACTGCAAGTGCTGTTGTGTGAATGTGATCTTATTCAGCCTCTGAAAAGTTCATTGAAAAATGTCCTGCAAATTTTTCAGTGTTTTTTGAAATACTTCCAGAATTAATTATTGTTTTATGTCTGCACCTCAGTCACTACTAAATTGAGCATAAGTAAAAGACAAAACTCAACTTTTTTTGTTGCCTAAGAGAAACAATAAAAACAGTCATAGTTGATGCTAAAATATTACACTGACAGACAGTACTACTGTAACACCACTTCTTTACTGCAGTTTTATAAACCAAAGGTTATGTATACCTTTTAAAGTCTAGGAACTTAAAGTAATTAACTTCCTATTAGCAGAATCCCTTTGTGCTTGTTGTACTAATGCTTTGCAAATAGCTATTTAGCCAAATCCTTGCTGCATCCTCGCCAGGTTTCTTGTCAATGCCATTCTCTGTCCAAATTTTTCCCCCACCTCTGTCCCCATTCCTGACTCCATGCCACCCATACTCCTTAGTTTGGTTTATTAAGCGTGTCATATTTGTCATATTTGCCAGTGAGCTATGTTTTTGATGTGTTTTCAGATCTTTTTGAAAGAACCACTTGGCAGGGGGCTATCACACCAGCCATCTGAGAACAAGTCACCTTGGTTTTTATCCATTATATTACTTCATTAATGCACTTATCATCTGAGGCAAGCTAACCCTGAAATTTAGACCATAAGTCTGTAGTCTCTATCTGTTTCCCAATTTAAGATGCTTTAACAAAGCTATTACTGGGACTGTTGGAGATCTGGACAGGAATTCGAACTTTCAATAAGGTAGTCTTTCAGCAGTTAGGCTTCAAGAGAAGTTTGCTTAAGGTTGGAGTAACCCAGATCATAGTAAATGAATCTGTAGCTGTATCCTTGAGAAACGTATGTTGTGTGTGAAGGATGCCTCAGGATTTTTGACAAATGTTGATGGTTATTTTGGATTTGACCAGTATTTCTTTTTTATTTTTTTTCTTGTTTTACACTCCTGGATTTGGTCCCTTTCTGAGGGTAGCCAGCTAGTAATATCACTTGAGGGAAGAGTTCAAACCAGATGAACGTGGCCCTGAGAACAGCTTATCTGCATTTGTTGTGTTTTGTTTTGTTTTGTTTTTTTAACATTTCTACTTAGCTCATGGTTTGTGAGAAGAAAAGTAAATACCTTCCACAGTACTATTTAGCTTTGTTAACCTATGTAGTGTGCTAAATAAGCTGAAACATTCTTATGTATTTCTGACAGAGCAGTTCTGGTAACAATTAGTAAAGTATCTATGGTTTACATAAAGACTGATAGAACTGCTCATACCTCATCTTGTCAAAGAATGGGAGCAAAATGTCAGAGGACACAAATAGTCACCACTGTAAGTTAAAGAAAAAATCTCTTTTACAAGAGTACTGATAAATCAGAATGTTTGGCATGCAGAGACTGTGCCAGAAGTTTACCATGTAGTGCTTTTATTCAAGAGAATCTTTTTTTTTTTTTTCCAAGTCCTTGCAAACAAAGGTTTATGCCTTTTAACTTAACAAAGTCTGTCTGAGTAGCTAATAATACTCAAATCTTGGTATGTGTATTGATAAGTAACAGTTTTCAGGTATGTGACAGCTGACAATCATTTTGAAAATTGGCTGCACTGGAAGTAGATGACATTCTAGGGATAAGAACCGTAGTAATTCAGACCTTGGTAAGGAATAGGTATTTGTAGTTTTCATTACATCTTTTCTTGGGGTTAGTCTGGTTTGCTACCTCATGTTTAGGAAGGTAGATTGGCAGCTCACCTTGATGTACATGTGCAACCCTCCTGATACTATGAGGAGACACTTCTAGTGTAACGCGTGGTATGGATGAGAGAAACGTTAAAAACAGCAATACAGTCCTTCACTGAGTTTTTCAGAATGCTGTTGGGTTCTGACTTTGAGCTGTTAGGTTTTTTTTTGTTTGTTTGTTTAAGCTGTCTCTGTTCATTTACTTTGAAGGAAACCTGGAGAAATGAGTTCCTTCTGTGTCTTGTAGTTTTGTGAATATCCTGTTAGCATCTTCTCACCTTAAGTAACAGATGTTTCATCTTTTCACTTGCACTTCTTCTGTAGGTTTCAGATGGAGCTCTGAGATGTTTTGCTTCATTAGCTGACAGATTCACACGTCGTGGAGTTGACCCAGCCCCCTTAGCTAAGCATGGGTTAACTGAGGAGTTGTTATCTCGCATGGCAGCTGCTGGTGGGACAGTATCAGGACCATCTTCAGCTTGCAAACCTGGCCGGAGTAGCACTGGAGCACCATCTACAGCTGCAGACTCTAAATTAAGTAATCAGGTGTCAACTATTGTAAGCCTGTTGTCAACCCTGTGTAGAGGCTCTCCAGTAGTAACACATGTAAGAAATCATTTTATGCTACAGTTTTTTATTCTTTTTAATTTTTTTTTCTTCATGTATTTTAATATATACAAGATTTTGTTGTTATTTTATATATAGATATATAGATCTATTGATTATGAAAAAATATATATACATATAGGTTATTTATTTATTAAGAGGGGAAAA
Organism: Aythya fuligula; assembly: GCF_009819795.1. NCBI lineage: Eukaryota > Metazoa > Chordata > Aves > Anseriformes > Anatidae > Aythya > Aythya fuligula. Next base: position 43,949,008 of record NC_045563.1, on the reverse strand, counting down.
AAAGGAAACATTTCATATGGAAATGAAACCCAGTTCTGATAGTGTTTTCTAAAGCCCTGTATATTTTTTATTGTTCAGACTTTTAATTATTTCCAGGATCTCCTAAGATCTGAACTTCCAGATTCTATAGAAAGTGCGTTGCAGGGTGATGAGAGATGTGTACTGGATACCATGCGGTTAGTAGATCTTCTTTTGGTGCTACTATTCGAAGGGAGAAAAGCCCTGCCAAAATCCAGTGCTGGATCTACAGGCAGAATACCAGGATTGCGAAGGCTGGATAGTTCTGGGGAACGTTCGCATCGGCAGCTGATAGACTGCATTCGCAGTAAGGACACTGATGCACTAATAGATGCTATTGACACAGGAGGTAAGGGAGAATTCTCTGAAAAAGAAAAAGCTAAATAAGGTATCTATGGTGTCATAACTTAAATTTTATTTTTTTAAATTAAATTATTTTTTTTAATTTTTTAAGGTGCTACCTTAAAATTCTTTCTATACAAGTTACCTGGTTGAACAGTGTTTGTTAGTAATAACTTTTTTTTTGGATTGTAGTTAAAGGTATAAATGCTTTTATTGAAGGTGGTTAATTCCTTTTTTTTTTTTTTTTTTTTTTTTTTTTTTTTTAATACCTGCAATTTACTTAACACTGCTGAAGCTTAATGTTTAATTCTGGGAACTTTAATTATTTTTATTTAATTGTATCTTTCAGCTTTTGAAGTAAATTTTATGGATGATGTAGGACAAACTCTTTTAAACTGGGCCTCAGCTTTTGGAACTCAGGAAATGGTAAATTAATTTTACACAATTTTATGAGTTTAGGATGTTTATATAAAGACATATGGAAAAACTAGTTTTCCTTTTTCTTGTTTAACAGGTAGAATTTCTCTGTGAAAGAGGTGCTGATGTTAACAGAGGACAGAGGTCATCCTCATTACATTATGCAGCATGTTTTGGAAGACCTCAGGTAGCAAAGGTATGATTTAAATTGACATTGTAACATACTAAATTAATAGCCTTACATACTGAATTTCTGCCTTGTTCTGGCAGAAAAGTCTTTGTGCTCTGTCCAATATTTACATGTTCTTTACAGTGGTTATTGCAATACAAAATATTGGCTATGATAGGTCAGTAATGTGAATTAAAGTTTACTATTAACTTCACAGATATAAAAAGCATATTGTGTTCCAACTTTCTACACGTAATGTTTTACCTTTGCATGCTAGTGTAGGAAGGACATAGGGAAAAACATGTACTTCTTTGGAAGAAGGAATCTTAATGTTGTTTAATTTTTGAAAATATTTGTTCTCAGACTCTCTTGCGACATGGTGCAAACCCTGATTTGAGAGATGAAGATGGGAAAACTCCTTTAGACAAAGCTCGTGAAAGGGGTCACAGTGAAGTAGTAGCTATTCTTCAGTCTCCAGGTGAGAGCAGTTTTTAATTCTGAGAAATGCAAATATAAAGCAATTCAATTATTAGAATTTTACTCTATTAAGAATCATGAAAAAAATACAGTATTTTATGACCAGCCTTCCTTAGCCTTCAGATTACATATAAAAACTTTAATATTTTACATGTTCTTAAGGGCTGGGGGATTACAGAAGAAACTGCTGAGTGGACATGAGCAGTGCCAGTGGTCCTGGTCTTCAGCTGTGGAATGGGGCTAGACTGGGATTTTGCTGTGGGTTCGGAGGATGTCAGCCTTGGTAGCTTCTCTGGCATCCTTCCTTTCTACATGGAAGCTGCTCTTTACCTGTTCGTGAGGCTCTTGTAGCACTGGAGCCACAGGTAGCTAGCTGTCTGTTCATATTCAATTTTTGTTAAGGAATTTGAGCTTTTCTATGAGTGGTCTTTGGTGGTACTTTGTTTAAAAAAGTTGTTCGGTAACCAAGTTGTGCACATGTAGATTTCACATCTTAGGAATGTGTATTTATGTTCAGTTGCCTAGATGTTAGTAAGGAAACCTTCTTTCTTTTGTTTGAATGGTGTTTCTTTTTTGTTTGTTTTCTAGGGGACTGGATGTGTCCTGTTAACAAAGGAGATGAGAAGAAGAAGAAAGATGCAAACAAGGATGAGGAGGAATGTAATGAACCCAAAGGAGATCCAGAAATGGCACCCATATACTTGAAAAGATTATTGCCTGTGTTTGCACAAACATTTCAACAAACTATGTTGCCTTCAATAAGGTAATAGGCGTGACTGTCAATTTCCCTGCATATTTTTCAGTTTGTAATGTTCTGATAAAAAAAGCTAATGTCGATTTTTTTCCAGTAAAAAAAAAAAAAATGTAAAGCATTTAAAAGTAATGCAAGTGACTTGTAAACATATATCAGTTTGAGTAGAAGTGGTGGTTTGAAAAATGTTGAGTCTTATTTTTGCTTAATATTTTAAGTAGTTTTTGTTGCTGTTTTTTTTTTTTTGTTATCACCTTTCTGGGGAAAGAGTGTCTTGGAAGAAATATGGTTAGCTGAAGTGGGAGAGAGAAGCATGCTCTTGACTGCTGAAGCATGATGGAAAAATACTATGTTCTTGTAGCACTTGGCACTGTGGATCATGTGTATTTGGTCACAGCTGTTCGTAGCTGCTATCATGGAGAGGAAAGCTAATGAAATAGTATCAAGATATATTAATGGGAAAATGAGAGAGACTGGGAAAAGCTATTTCAGAAGGTTTTGGAAGACTTCTTGTCAGCTTAAATGTTTATCAACTGAAGAAGATGCCCCTTATTGAGAGAATTAGAAATGTGATCTAATTTGTTACTTAAAAGGAATACTGTGGGTGGCATAAGATTTCTGATAAACTGTCTGACCAGAACCTCTCAGCCTTTTACATTATACAAACATAACATTTGCTTAATCTCTTGTATTCTCAGTGTATGGGTGTAGTACTTTTGGGCAGCTTAAACTTGGCCATTTTAACTAAAAGAAAAAAGAAATGCTGTTAACCGTTTCTGTAAGACTAACTTCTGTTGAAGATGTGAAAAGTAGTAGCTGTCAGTATTTTAGAGTTTTCTTTTTTAATCTGGTAAATCATGTATTTAAAATTCACTCAAAAATAAATTCTGTTTTCATCATACACAAGTAGCCAGATTCCATACTAATTTTACTTTTTAATATAGAAAATTGTATGGTTTTATAGACTTTAAAAAAGACTTTTTTTAGACTTCAAAACTCAAGAGATCTAACCAAAATGCTGGAAGTATGCGACAGATGTAAGGCTGAGATGGTACCTGGGAGGCAGATGAAGTGTGCAGAAGTGAATTGCCATCACTAAGTATGGATAAAGAGAGAATGTGGAATTGGTTTGACTGGGGAAGGGTGAAGGAGACAAAAATACAATAGACTGTCATGTAGAATCTAACAAATCTGTAGGTGGATTCTTGGAATTAATCTGAGATTTACTATCTGGCAACCAGAACTGGAATTCATTTCAAAAAATTATTTCTGTAAGCATGCATAAATGTAGTGCAAAAGCTATTTTTATCTTGAACTTCTTTGTTGCTTTGATTACCGTTTGCTTACTACTTGGTAAGAACCTTTTCTTGTGGTCTGTTTTAAAGGAAAGCAAGTCTTGCTCTCATTAGAAAAATGATACATTTTTGTTCTGAGGCGTTACTGAAGGAGGTTTGTGACTCTGATGCTGGCCACAATCTGCCCACAATACTGGTTGAAATAACAGCTACAGTTCTTGATCAAGAGGTAGGAAGAAATAACTTTTTCATTTTATTTATTTATTTTTTTGGTCCTAGTGAAACCACTGTAAAAATGGGATTATACTTATTGACTCCACATGCTTATTAATAGCTAACCTTAAAGTGTTGTTTATGGCATCCATCTATAACCGGCTATGATGTTCAGATATTTTTAAGTAGAGATCTCACTCACTGTTTCCTTTCTATCCCAATTTATGACAGGACGATGATGATGGCCATTTGCTAGCCTTGCAGATCATAAGGGATTTGGTGGATAAAGGTGGTGATCTTTTTCTAGACCAACTGGCTAGACTTGGTGTAATTAGTAAAGTGTCAACTTTGGCGGGGCCTTCATCTGATGATGAGAATGAAGAGGAATCTAAACCTGAGAAAGTAAGTGCAGAATTGCTAACTTTATTTGTTCTTGTAAAACCAGCACTTGTACTATAATTGTTTATATTATGAAAATGTACAGGGGAAGGTAGCTAGATAGGTTATTAATTTAATGCTTATTGTATGCACTTGTTTAATTGTTTTTATTGTTGTCATTATTGTTTTGTAACTTATTATCCCATTAGCACCTTATCTGTTGAGTTTTCGTATTTGTATTTACTTGGTGTCAAAACCTCTTGACTGCTGTCTTTGTCTTGTAGTTTGAACATGAGTACTAAACGAAATTAATCCTTTCTGAATGCAGTGCATCTCTTTCAATGTGCATGTATCAAGTAATTGCAGGTGGTTTTAAGCCTTGTTATGGATTGTAATGAAAACATAAAAACAAAAATAATTTTCTATGTGATGAAAAGCTTAAGGGCGCATTGAAGTTATTTGCTTATTTCCAACAGTAAGTTATGGACAGCTCAGATAATTTTCTTATCCATTTAATTAAGATTTGTAGTTATGCCCTAAGTTTTTGGTTTGCTTTGTGTTTTTTTTTTTTAGTGTTTGCTTAGGTATTTAAGAGCTGTCTGGACATGGTTTTGGACAACTGGTCCTAGGTGGCAAGGGAGTTGAACAAGATGACTTTTAGAGGGCTCTTCCAGCCTTAACCATTTTGTTCTCACAGTATGAGTTTTGAAGAGAGGTGGGATATATATCTCTGTCAGTAGGCTGTTGTTATGGAGTAAATCTACTTGAAAAGAAATCTTTTCAAAGTATCTTATTCTGTTAATGAAAACTTTTAAAGATGGATTTTACAGACAGAAAAGCTTAGTTCCTATACCTTTTTGGCTTGAGTAATTTATTTTCTGCTTCAATTCTTTTCAAGATTTGTGTGTTCTGTTTTGGTTTTACGTGTTGTTTTTGTGTGTGTGTGTTTTGTGATTAAATATAATTTTATTACAGGAGGATGAACCACAGGAGGATGCTAAAGAACTTCAACAGGGTAAACCATATCACTGGAGAGACTGGTCAATCATTAGGGGCAGGGACTGCCTGTATATCTGGAGTGATGCTGCAGCCCTGGAGCTGTCTAATGGTAGTAATGGATGGTTCAGATTTATCTTGGATGGGAAACTGGCCACAATGTATTCCAGCGGAAGCCCCGAAGGAGGATCCGATAGTTCAGGTAGTATTTCTTCTCAGTTAAAATCCAAGTTAATTTTTGAGACTACTGTTTGTTTATATAATTTGATTGGAGCTATTTTGTTTTGCAGGAATTGGCTTACTAAATAGTAAAGGATGTAAACAGGTGGAAGGTGGTCAGTTAATTGTGATGCTTTTCATCAGATAGCATGTGACTATAACTTGACTTGGGTGAATTGTGTTAAGTAAACATCTTGCCAGTGAAAGTGTATTAACTTTGTTTTGTTTTGAATCTTCTCCATGCATACCTAATTTTTTCACCCCCGTCATTAAAAGCACTTTGTAGTGGCCGTCCCAAGAAAAGCAGGTTGAAATGGCGATTTGTTGTTTGCTTCTAGCTAGCAGAATGAAGTTGCATGTGTTTGAAGACAAAGTAATGGAAAGTTTCTCATCAAGACTGGGAAACAGATTACAGTGTCTTAATTGTTTGTTGGAGGGAGGATAAGGGAACGGACCTCGTGCACTGGCAGCGTACAGTTTTTGTGTTTGTTTTTTAAATTTCTGTGCAGAATACACAACTTGTTCTGGGTGCAGAAACAACCCTCCTTTATCGTTTTACCTTTTTTGCAACAGTTCATACATTTATGAACCAGCAGGCATAAAACGCTTTGCAATATTTTTGTTTTCAACAAGCCATTGAGTGAAATAACAGAACATATTATGATTCAGGATAGAAATGAAGTGCTAATGACATTATTTGTGAATTTTGAAGCATGAAGACGAATTGTGTTATGGTGTGTTTTTGGACTGTAACACAATTGGAAGCCACTTTGAAATTTTTATTTCTTTTTTTCCCCAAAAGTGTATTCTTGCATTCTTTAAGCAAGCCAAACAGTTTCTGTGTTGATATACTTGTTTATCATACAATGTAATTTTAAGGAAATCCATGTGGTTAGTTTCTTAAATCATCATGGCCCTTGAAAGCCAATTCTGCTTGCTTCCTCCCATATGATGGGATGGGTTCTTCCTGTTTTTGTAGAAGATGCGTTGAATGGGACTACTCAGATGAATTTGGTGTGAAGATTAGTCAGATTATCGATTTAAGTTAATGTTTTTCTTCCTATGTATTTTTTGTATATATGACCAAATAGATACCTTGCCAAAAAACTTGGGATCTACCATGGATATTATGGAAGGGAGGGTGCTAAACTGGATTAAATCAGGCTTTTAAATTTTTTTTGTCAAACAGACATCTACTAAGAATGCTGACATTGCAATGTAGTTTGCCTGAAGTTTAACCATTAGCTAGCTCTTAAGCATGTGCAGCAGCCTCTCTTTCACTTGAGATATGAAACTAGTATTTGTTAATATTTAACTAAAAATACTACACAGATAGATTCAGAATAGTATCTTTGTTTTTAAGTCCTGAACTATACTATATGTTCTGCTGTCTTAAATCATTGCTGATTAATCTCATGGTATACTTTTTAGTAACTTCATGACTGGCAAGAATATAGAGGGTTGACTAATGGAATTTGTTGGTGTGTATTGCATGATGAAGGCTGGAGGGGATGTGGGGACATATATATACCCTGAACATTGAAGGTCTGTCCTCACCCATCTCCTCATTAGCTTAATACTTGTTTGTTTGAAATCTTAGGGATAAAAAAATTCAATGCAAAAATTGAAATTCAATGGTAATTCTTTACATGAGTTTCAAAATTCTATCTAAGGGAGCCTGAAATTGTTTCCAACCGTGTTAAATTGTTGCACTTTCGGTGCAATGTGTTGCATAATAAATAGGTAAAAAATGTAATTATGGAAATTTGGAAGTGATTCATTAACAGAATTTTCATTTCTCATACAAATTTTCAAGATTGTTTTTACAAACCTCCCTGGCTTCTGTGATTTTTTTAAACAATAAAGAATGTTATGCCTCAGCAGAGCATATTTATTTTGCATATGGAAAATGTTGTTTATTTTTTTTAAAGTATTGTATAGTAGTTAAGCTGACAGACTTAAAAAAAACCTAGAATGTAAGACATTGCAGCAAAAAGAAAACAGCAATTTTGCATGTGCACAGACTACAAATGTTATATTAATAAAATTGGTATCAATTTTTATCCTTAAAGTTGAGACAAAATTAAAAAATCAATAACCTATAAAGATTTTTCTAAAATACAAACTCATTAAATATTCTGGAGTAATCTTAAATAGTAGCTTGAATGTAGCATGTAGTCTTGTAATCACTACAGTATTTAAAAAATAATTTAATTGAAATTGAGTTGTTTAGAATAGTTTAAAGGTAGATTACCTACATATCCAAAATGTAGGATGTGAGCCTGTTTATCATCAATTAAGTGATATCTCCATATAAATATTTTGTGGTGCCATTAGATTTATTTCATGTTTCTCTCAGATATATCTGTCTTGAAAATTTTTGTAATTACTAAAAAAGGAATACAAGCATCTATATTATAGCCTGATTTAGCATAATGTAACTGGTAAGTTACATAAATGTGGCTTTCTAACTTTCTCTGAGGTGAATGCAAAAGTTCTGCAAAAAAGACGAATGAAAGTTTTAATATAACTTAAAATATTATTTTCTGTTGCCTTAGTGACAGTTAATCTGAACAAATTCCTTTTACCACATACTGATCATGATACTCTAAAGTTCTGTGATTTTTTTTCCCCATTTTGTAATATGGCTTAATCATCTTTTCCTCACCTGCTGTAAACTACGAATTTGATTGCTGTTTTCCTGTTGGAGAATTCATTTAATTTACTATTTCTAAAACACAAGTAGTTCATGCTGGCAATAATGAGAACTTGTTTTTACAAATGTGAAGTTTTGTCATTGATTTCTTTGATCTATTATAACTGTGAAAATGAATTAACACATCTGTCAGTAGCATCATTTAGGAAGAGTTCCATAGTCCATATTGATGAGATTGTGGAATATATCACTGTTGAAGTACATAGACTGGGAAGAAGTTCAGGGTACTTAAAAACCCTTAATTTCAAACTTAATTTTGCATTGAATGTACTCAGTTGTTTTGCTCATGCAAAAAAATATAATTGCTTGAGATATGTGATGGTGGAATCAATTGTTAGAAAAAAATATGTATGTTTGTTTTTAAATAGAAAGTAGGAGTGAATTCCTTGAGAAGTTGCAAAGAGCGAGAAGCCAAGTAAAACCATCTACCACAAGTCAGCCAATTTTGTCAGCACCAGGGCCAACTAAACTTACTGTGGGAAACTGGTCACTCACCTGTCTGAAAGAAGGAGAAATTGCTATCCATAATTCTGATGGTCAGCAAGCTACAATACTGAAAGAAGATCTCCCAGGCTTTGTGTTTGAGTCTAACAGAGGAACAAAGCATTCATTTACAGCTGAAACCTCTTTGGGTAAGTATGTAGGTATGTGTAATGAACAGGTAGGAGCAAGTGTAGATAAGGTAGGTTTTGGTTGGTTGGTTTTCATACTTGTGGGAAATTCTGACTTCTCTAAAAAAAAAAATAAAAAATACATTGCAGGGTCAGAATTTGTGACTGGCTGGACTGGTAAGAGAGGAAGAAAGCTAAAATCTAAACTGGAGAAGACAAAGCAGAAGGTTGGTGAGCATGTGTGAATTTTATACTTAGAGTTTAATATAGCTTGTTTTATTTTTCAACTTGCATATGTTATATGTGATATAATTTCCTTTTAGAGGATTAAGATCTTCTCTAATTTCAGCTGCACGCAATTTAACGCCAAGTTTAAAGGGGAAAACCTGACTTAAAGCACTTCTAAGGCGGATGGTTTTGTCCTGAAGTCTTAGACTCCATGCTCTTTTAAATGAAAACAGATTTTCTTTTAAAAACAGAAGAAAATCCAATCCTTTTTACTGGCATATGTTTGTGTAATCCAGTAGATACCTGGTTGTTTTTTTTGTGTGTGTGTTTTGTTTTTTTTTTTTAATGCAAAGAAAGAAAAGGCATAATGATCAACATACCTGTCTTTGGTGAACCCTGTCCTAAGTTACCGGCATACATGATTCATAATTCATTCATTACCTGTTCTAGTTATCATTTTGAATTGATGGAAGCTTTGTAGTTGGTTTGAATGTTTCTAATGCTTTGGTAATCGTTGTTAGAAATGTCATGAGTAGGTCACTAATAACCCATGTAAATAACATCTGTGTTTTAGTCGTACATTATGAATATTAAACTTGCTGCCCTAGGAATAAATAAAATATCTTGGTTGTTGCTATTGTAACAGTAACATTCAGGTCTCGTGAATTTTAGCATCTGAAAAGAATGCATTTTTATTCTTCTGTTTTTCATGTACAGACCTTACCTTGCTTTGGTCCACGTGCAACAGCATAATAAAAAAGTTTTTAGAATAAGGTCACTTAAAGACGACTTAATGGGATTTGGTTTAGGGAATGTAAATCGCTTTCATAAACCATATTTTTAAAAAATGATTACTCTTACCTCTAAAATATTACCAGAACACTTATACAGTGCTGAAGATTTGTAGACTGAGAACTCTCTTTTCTGCTACCTTTGCACTATAACTTAATGTATGATGATCAGCTTAGTTTCTGTAAATCTGTGTAAGACTGTTTATTTCCTTTTATTTTCCTCTCTGCTTTTAACCTTTCATCTTTGCTTCTTATTTAGCCTTTGCGCATCTTATGATGTACGTTGTATGATAGATTTCTGTTCTTACCTATTTTTGTCTACCCTGGACTTTTAAAAACACAAACAAAAAAGAAAACCAAGTGTCTAGAGTCTTAAATAGTAGCAATAGTGATCTCATATTACAGTAACATATGACTTGTGATTATGAAAATCCTTTTGTAGGTACGCACTATGGCAAGAGATTTATACGATGATCATTTTAAAGCTGTTGAAAGCATGCCTCGAGGAGTAGTTGTAACACTGAGGAACATAGCAACACAGTTAGAGTCTGCATGGGAACTTCATACAAACAGACAGGTATGTGTACCTACTGTAATTTTTAGCATATGATGTTAGTGGAAATCATGTAGCAATATTCAGACTGTGCTACGTCATGTAAAATAGTCACAATATATCTATCTGAACTGTGAGGTTTTTTTATGCATACAGTTCCTAGTTACATGCTTCACTGGGACACTTTTTTCACATGTTCATTTGAAAGATACTATTAGCTTGTTTCATCATAATTGTCTTTTTGTCTTTCAGTGTATTGAAGGAGAAAACACTTGGAGAGATTTAATGAAGACTGCTTTGGAAAACTTAATTGTGCTTTTGAAGGATGAGAATACTATTTCTCCGTATGAAATGTGCAGTAGTGGCTTAGTTCAATCATTGCTTACAGTTTTAAATAATGTGAGTTTACAGAATGTAAGTCTCCTAAAGAAAAACTTTTGAAAGAAAATGTAGGCATAAGTCTTAATTAAAAATAAATAAATCTATTACAGATATGGCTTTTTTCTGTCTTGAAAACTAGACAGACTTGCAACACTAAGTGATCTGACCCATTGAATATATACTATCACAATAAATTATTTTAATTCAAATATGATATTAAAAGTCTAGTCAGTTATAACGGCTGATATAATGTAGCTTTTGATATAAAGACTTTAAATAGCAAATTCAGTGAGCCCAAACAGATATTTTTGCCAATGTAAAGAATGAATATGCTGTGCTGTATCAGAAGTAATATATATATATATTTTTTTTCTTCTTAGAACATCGATTTAGATGTGAAACAAGACTGTAGTCAACTAGTAGAGAGAATAAATGTTTTCAAAACAGCATTCAGTGAAAATGAAGATGATGAGAGGTAGGTTAAAAAACACCTATGTTTGTGATGTGGTAATGTATGTTTAAAAAAAAAAAAGACAAAGGAACATGCTTAACATGTTAGGCTTTTTACTATAGCTGGGTAGTATTCTCTGAGATACTGTAGATTTTGTTTATTCCTCCTTGTGTGGTAACATAGTGACTGTTCACTTTCACAGTCGTCCAGCAGTTGCATTAATTCGGAAATTGATAGCAGTGTTAGAATCTATTGAACGTCTACCTCTCCACTTGTATGATACACCAGGATCTACATATAATCTTCAGGTACAGTGATAACAGTATATAATACTCTGTGATAAAAAAAACAAATGTTTTGTATGAATTTCAGGAAAAGTTACGTGTGTTAAATCTGTATGAAATGCATTCTTGTAAATTGGATAGAATTAGCTAAAGAACAAACTTCTTGGCATTTATTTCTTCTAATACCTAACCTGAATGTTTGTGTTTTTTATTTTGATGTTAAATATCAGAAGATGGTTGCAGGAAGTTGCAAAAACACTGCTGCCATTGGATATTGAGCCCCTATGTTATTATTATAGGTCTTAGTAAAAATACAAAAAAAAAAAAAAAAAAAAAGCTATAAAAACATGAAATATGGAAGTATTCACTTGAATGTGTAACTGGTTTATGTTGATTGTCACCGAAGAATTGTTGAGTTAGCTGAAAAAACGGAGCAATAAGGGAACAGTTTAAAAGCCTTAAATTAGAATAGAGTGCTTGTTTAAATTGCACACAAAAATTGATGAGGAGCTGAAACTGTTTTAGTGAAGCATTGCTTTTCTTAATCTACAAAATGTAAACAGAAAAGCCTATATTAACATTTAGGTACTCTTTCAGATACTGACAAGACGGTTGAGGTTTCGTTTGGAACGTGCTTCAGGGGAGACATCATTAATAGATCGAACTGGCAGAATGCTAAAGATGGAGCCGTTGGCAACTGTTGAATCTCTGGAACAGTATCTTTTGAAAATGGTGAGCAACATACCATGTGCGGTTCACGAGGAAAGGTTGCATTCTGTATCACTAATTTTTTTTCTTCATTCATGTGTAGGTAGCAAAGCAATGGTACGACTTTGATAGGGCTTCATTTGTTTTTGTACGAAAACTACGTGAAGGCCAAACATTTGTATTCAGGCATCAACACGATTTTGATGAAAATGGAATCATTTACTGGATTGGGACAAATGCCAAGTGAGTTTTTTTCAAAGCTAAATATTTTGAATTAAAATTTAGTAAACTATATGCAGAGGGGAAAAAATGAGAATTGATAATCAATTTGTTGTTTTTTTTTTTAAGAATGGGAGTTTGCTTTTACTGGTTATCAATAGAATTATATTTTTTTTGCTCTGCTTAACTAATACAAAAATACATTTCTCTGAAGTTGGATTGAGAATTTGTTTGTATTCTTGCTGAAGAAATGAAGGGGTGGGAAGGGTTGGGTCTTTTGTTAACTGCTGTAGTGAAGTAACATTTTTGGAATGTCTCTAAAGTTATCTAATTATCTCAGATGATATTAATTGCTTCAGTTTGTAATAAACTCAGCTGTAATCAATAACTTGCAGTAAATTGTCAAATGTTACTGATACCTGTTTTTTAATGTAAGTAATAATTGAACAGTACATTTCTCTTTTTAATATAGAACTGCATATGAGTGGGTAAATCCAGCAGCCTATGGGTTAGTAGTGGTTACATCCTCAGAAGGAAGAAATCTGCCTTATGGCCGTTTAGAAGACATCCTAAGCCGTGACAGTTCAGCTCTCAATTGTCATACTAATGATGATAAGAATGCTTGGTTTGCCATAGATCTTGGCCTTTGGGTTATACCATCAGCTTACACATTACGCCATGCTCGAGGTTATGGACGATCTGCTCTCAGAAATTGGGTTTTCCAGGTATCTAAGGATGGACAGAACTGGACTACTTTGTATACTCATGTTGATGACTGTAGTCTCAACGAACCAGGGTATGTCAGTGTATTTTACCAGCTTTTATAAAATTGAGCTAAGTTGAATATATACTTGGCTGTAGACTAAATTAACGTATGCCATAGCTATAATAAATAATTATGTAAAAAGGGGGTAGGTGGCACAGATGATTAAGGGTGGACTGGAAAATAAGTGATTCATAAGTTCTCTTCTTGGTTCACGTAATAATATTTGTGATTTTCTATCATCTTAAATTTGCATTTTATTTTTTTTTTTTTTTGGAGAAAATAGTAACACCAGCACTCATCCAGAATTTGTCTGTAATGTTGCTAGGTTTTGTATTTCTCATGTTCTTGGCAGTTTTCTGATTTTAACCATAAATAATTGCTGTCATGGTTTGTTTTTGGTACTAAAGTGTTCTGGTTTTGTGTGTTTTGTTTGTGTGTTTGTTTTTTTTTTTTCTCTCTCCTCTTCTCCCCAACAATACCTCTTTGAAACAAATTTGAAGGTCTACAGCAACATGGCCTTTAGATCCTCCAAAGGATGAGAAACAAGGTTGGAGACATGTTCGAATAAAACAGATGGGAAAGAATGCCAGTGGGCAAACACACTACCTCTCCCTGTCTGGATTTGAACTTTATGGCACTGTGAATGGAGTATGTGAAGATCAGTTGGGTAAGAAAAAGAACGTGTATGTCCTGCTTGTTCTCTTAAAATCCTAACAAACGTGACCTATAAAAATGAGTGTGGAAAAAACACGTTGACTTTTGCCTTGGAGCATGCTTAAAAACAAGCTCAGATTTATTCCCTAATCAATATTGCTGCATTTTTCAGTCTTCCAATTTCAATTTACGTTTCTTGTAGGAAAAGCTGCTAAAGAAGCTGAAGCCAATCTGCGAAGACAGCGACGTCTGGTCCGTTCTCAGGTTTTGAAATACATGGTTCCAGGAGCTCGTGTAATCAGAGGAATTGATTGGAAATGGAGAGACCAGGATGGAAGCCCACAGGGTGAAGGCACTGTTACAGGAGAATTGCATAATGGTGAGCACAAATTGCTTGAATTTGAAAAACTCTATAGTATGAGTATTTTATGTTTTATTTCAATCTAAATGTGAAATTGGTCATATTACACTATTCCTTCTGTAGTTTCTTGAAGAAGCTGATAGAAATTTCAGTACCCTGGAGAGAAGGAACTCAAAATCTGTAATCATTGTGGTCCATTTGTGAAATTCCATTTCAATGCATGGAAAAAAAATCTTGTTGTAAATAAAACATTTTCCGAGCTTTGCTTAATTAAAATACCAAATTGTTATTTTGACATTCATTATGAAGAATTAAAAATATTCCAGGTTGGTTGATGCAAACTGATTAATTAAGCTTTGGGCCTGCAACATCTATAATTACATTCTTCATTTCTTCTAGCTTAGCATTTGCAATATTTTTCTTGACTTTTGTTGTGTCCTGTACCTTTCCTACCTCGCTAGCTTCATTGGGATCAAGTTGCTATTTTAAAAACAGTGAAAAGTAATATGACTTAGGGAGCAAAATCAAAACCAGCAGCAGCCACGGAATTCAGTGCTCAGGAGGCTGAGGTATTAAAGAGGCTCCAGAAGAGCTGATAATCTTATTAGCTGAACATGCTTTCTCAGTTCCCTCTGCTGCCCACCCCTATTTAGGTGTACATAAGACTGGCTTTGTTTCTGAAGCATCTTCAGTCACTCCTAGCCAGATTATTAGTTCTTGGCTCTTAAAAAGGGAGAAGTGTCCAAAGTATGATGATCTAAAATGTTTTGCAACTTTTCATCTTTTTTAAGCCATTCAGAATAGCTTGTAGGGAATTGTCCCATCATCTCCATGTATTGTTCTTACCAGATGCAAGAGTATCCATAGATACACTCTCACTTTTAAGACGTTAAGTATTATTGGTGAGTAGTCTATTAAATCAGTGTTTTTGTTCCTATATTCCAGTAAATCTTTCCTATTAAGTAAAGGTGAAATTGAGGTTCATGTGTCAAGTGATGACTACAAAGTGTGATAAGTGATCAGTAGACGCTTACTCCTGCCACAGTTGTCTTGAAAATAGAAAATGGCATCCCATTGGCTTTTCTGTGGCTATTCAAAGCTCAAACACATCTTGTGTTGTTTCGGGGCCACAACAATGCAGCATCAAGACTCCAAGTACATAATGTATATTTACAAAATTGTGCAAGCTTTGAACTGTTTGTAATTAATATTGTAGTTGAAGAAACTACACAAAACAAGAACAGTAATTTAATTCTGCTTTTTCAAAACACCCTGTCCAGATACTCAAAGGGTAAAAATCATACTGTTTCTGTATGGAGTTTACCTCTTTTTTTTTTGTGTCCATTCAGAAAGTCAAATAAAATGTAGAAAGGTAAAAAATTCAGACTTGCATCACTTTTCAGAGATTTAGTGGCACGAAGCTATTCAGATAAAACTCATGAAGATGAAGTAAAATCATACCATAATAATATGATATAAGCCCGCTCATGTGGGGATGAGATGTCTACTGAAAACTTTATGAGTTTTAAAATGCTCTTCCTCCAGAGTGATACTTCTAAACAGAAAATTGCCTGTGATCTTCTGTTTCAGTCTAAAGTGATGACTTTTGGATAGTTATAAGGTAAAAGTGCACCTGACAGTGCTAAAAACATATCTATTTTACTTCAAATGAGCTCCATTCTGTTTTGTTAAAGAAAAACGTGTATGTGCCTCTGGACCTGACATCTTGTTTTGAATTGTTGTCAGAGGTTTCAGGAGCTGACTGAGCTTTAGGGATTTTGTTTTTAAAGAAAGTGTGTATCGATTGAAATAGTGACACAAAATTTGGTACAGTTAACATGCAATAAGAAAAACTAGAAAGAAGCTTTTAAGATGACTCTGTGGTGTATCAGACTAGTAAAATATCAGACAAGCATTAAAATTTTTTGTCCCCGTTTCTGTCCTAGTTTGCTAAATTTTGCATGTTATCCTCATCATTGCAGGGTTTACTACATTTAACTTACAAAATATTGGAACATAATTTAATAAAGAAATTAAAGATGAGTAGCATCTTTTTTTTCAGTGCTGCTCTGATCCTAGTATAACACTTCAAATTTCCATGCAACATATTCTTCTTTTGACCCTGAAATCTTACATGAAGTAGTCCTTACTTGTAAGAATTTTCCTGCGAATAAGTAACATTTGAGTCTGTGTAAATTATTGAAACAAAAAGCTGGCTATGACTACACTCATTCTTGCACTATATAGGACAAAAATAATCCCAAACTGAAATTCATAAAATGCGTTCTGTAGTGTAGATATGCCCGTTTACAAGCATTGAACAGATTAAAACATAAAATGTCCGTAGAGGAATTGTAGTTTCTTGTCAGGTATTAATGAAGTTACGATGATATGTTGTAATATACATTTCGGATGTTTAGAGAATCATCATAACTTTTGGAGAGATCCTAGTAGGTCAGGTTCGTTCTGAAGCAAACTTGGCTTTTGGCTGGGTTTGGGGACTCTGAAGGTAGAAGCTGACTGTACTTGCTGCCATAATTTTAACAGCACTTCTACATTACCAAATTGTTTAAACACTCCTTAATTGGCATTAGGAGTTACTTACTGATTTTATTAATTCGGACACGCAGCCCTTATGAGAAGCTGATCCCACATTGTGGAGCTACTGTCTGACACGCTCCTGTCTGCTTTCTGCTGGATCTCACAAACTCCTGTCCCTTTCCAGGCTGGATTGATGTCACCTGGGATGCTGGTGGCTCTAACTCTTACCGTATGGGCGCAGAAGGAAAGTTTGACCTCAAGCTTGCACCAGGGTACGACCCTGATTCAGCGGCATCACCCAAACCTGTTTCATCCACTGTTTCAGGCACAACGCAGTCATGGAGCAGCTTGGTGAAAAACAACTGTCCAGACAAGACGACTGCTGCTGCAGGCTCCTCAAGTAGAAAAGGAAGCAGCAGTTCTGTGTGTAGCGTGGCCAGTAGCAGCGACATCAGCTTGGGTTCGACCAAAATGGAGCGGAGATCAGAAAGTGTAATGGAGCAGAATATAGTTTCAGGCACTGACGTCCATGAACCAATTGTTGTTCTGTCTTCCGCTGATAACGTGCCTCAGGCTGAAGTAGGGTCATCTTCCAGTGCAAGCACCAGTACCTTAACAGCGGACATGGGAAATGAAAATGCAGAAAGGAAGTTAGGTCCTGATAATTCAATACGTACTCCTGGGGAGTCCAGTGCTATATCCATGGGAATTGTTAGTGTCAGCTCTCCTGATGTTAGTTCCGTTTCCGAACTGACTAATAAAGAAGCAGCTTCCCAACGACCTCTAAGCTCTTCAGCGAGTAACAGACTTTCAGTCAGTTCCTTGTTGGCTGCCGGGGCACCGATGAGCTCCAGCGCAAGTGTTCCTAACTTATCATCTCGAGAAACTTCAAGTCTGGAGTCTTTTGTACGAAGAGTGGCAACCATAGCACGTACCAATGCCACCAACAACATGAATTTAAGCCGAAGTAGCAGTGATAACAATACTAACACTTTGGGAAGAAATGTCATGAGTACTGCAAGTAAGTAAAAGCTGTATTTATTTTTAGTTGAAACTTTTGTTATTTCTTTGGTTTTCTTTAGACTTAAAGAAGTTTGGCTTTTGTTGGCCTAACAGAGCAATGCTCTTAGAGCAGCCTTGCTTTTATGGGCACTTACAGAACTGGTGAACAGCTCACAGAGTTCATGGAAACTATGAAGCGTTACGTGCCCCTTTGATGTCAGATTACACTGTGGTACCCATCAAATGGAAATGATGTAGATTTGATGTTTATTATGTGTTTAGGAAGAAAGAGAGTATAGTTTAATTTGAGAGGATTGAAGACTAGCAGCGGCAGCTAAGGTGGGATACTCTTGCTCTCTGATCTGTTCTGTGCAGAATTCGCACACTTTCTGTCTGCCTGCTTCTGATATGTTCTTGTTTTGCTTGGGAAATGCATATTGTTCATACTGCAAATTCTCTGTCTGAGCTTTAGGAGGTAAGAGCAGAGTAGAAAGAAAAAGTAAACTGCAGTATGGTGACATTTTAACATTTCCCTGTATTCTAGCAGGCTGAGTAACCCAGTTCTGTGTATGTTTTCCAATGACGTTGTCATTAAGCTTTAGGTTTAGCAAGTCATTTAGGCATGCTAATTTTATGGAAGTTTGTAGCTAACATTGTTTTAAGTGGGATTATGTACATGCTTCAACCTTTGTGTATTCTTGGATTATATGTGGGATCAAGGTGTTAGCAGGTAAGCTATAAACCTGCTTGTTGTGAGTTTGCTCTTCCAAATTTTCACAACACTCCCATCTGAGATGTTGCTCAACCACCTTTGTGTTAGGCGTGTAGTTCAGTGCTTGGAGCTCAGTACTTCATGACAAGTTAGAAAAAGTAAAATTGTAAAATTACCCTAATATACCAGAAGGAAACAGTCAGTTTTTCTGTTAAGCTTTTGTATTTTTCTAAGACTTCTGTGCTTTTTACTTGAAGGTGTGTTGTTTGCTTTTTGCAGTTTTTAAAATGATCCTAGTGGGCATTTTCTTTTTTTTTATTTTCTTTTTTTTTTTGATGGGGATATATTTTTATTAATGTAAATAAAATACCAAACAGAAGATTTCCAGTAATTGATCCCTTTAGACAGATACTCAGTGCCTCTAGTTCTGAAGTAGCTTTGTGTTGGGGAGAGGGAGAGTCTTTGAAGAATATGGGATACTTTACCAACGTATTTGCCATATTTCAAGCATGTTTGAAATCATACAGCATTAAAATAGGAAATAAATTAAAAATTTGTATTTGTTGTGTTTAAATTTATCCCGTATGTGGGAATTCTAATTTTACACAAAAAGAAACTGTGAGGATTTGTGTCCCAAAAAGAGATTAGATTCTAAATTTGAGCGATCTCACCAAAATTAGAGCAGTACATTGTAAAAACCTTCGGTTAAAACAACAACAAAAAATAAGCGAAAAGCAAACAAACAAAAAACAACCTGTCTGAAATCATGAGTAGTAATTTAAGTCTCTTTGGACTTGCTCTAGTGGTTACATTGAAAACATCAGTATTTGGCAGGATTTATATGGTGTCTAAGGTAGTCAGCTTCTGTTTGTTCTTGAGATCTGAGCAAATGAAATACTTACACCTGATGGCTTTTCCTGTGTCTCTTTAGTATAAGAGCAAAGAGTTTACTGTTATTAAAGTGGGTGGAAGATATGTATATTGAGTAAGTGATTACTAAATTCTTAAACAACAAAGAAAGTGCCTTTGGATTGGAAATATTCCACACTTTCTTTGTTTATAGAGATGGGCATATGGCATACTAACTAATTAAATTTCACTCTCTTCTCCCCTGCACAGAAAAAAAAAACAAAACAAAAAACCAAGTATTATACCTGACTAGAACTCTTTCGTGGATTTGAGTCTGCATTTTTGTATTTCTATTTATATATTTAAGTTCCTAGCGGGGGTGGGGGAAAAATATCAAAATGACAACAACACTATCTGACACACAAATGCAAAACCAGAACAGTGGCATCTCTTTTTTCTCAAAAAGTTACCAAATGCACTCAGGGGAACGGTTCTGTTTTGTGCTGTGTCCTCCTGCAAGGGTAGTAATTCTTGCAGACAACAATAGTATGACATTCAGACTTCTATTTTATTTTTATATTATTTTTAAAAAAACAATACATCAGGTTATATAAGCTGTAATAATGAAAATGTTTACTTTTAAAACTGTAAAACTCTCATTTGATAAATTTTAGAAAAAGTAGATTGAAAAATATGATTACATTTAAGTATAGATGACCCCTCAAATTTTCATATGCAAATATGTGATTAACAGTCTGTGTTTGAAGATAAGTTTGTGACAAAATGTTTGTAACATTGGGGTGTAAATATGTAATTAATCGTATATAGGCTTAATTTGTACAGTTTCAGATAGGTACAGGACCTGAAATTCTTTCCATTGAGTTTACAGGGAATTCAGTTTTGTTTCAGTTGTTGACGAGAATGCATTTTCTGTGTTCTATTTGAATGTTCAGTAAGGTAACCTCGCAGTTGTCACTAGCTTATTCTGAAAATTACTTCGTATAAGTCATCCAATTTAGGTTCTTAAATTTTGGTTTTCACAGTACTGCCAGTACATCATGAATATGTACATTACTAGTTATGTGAAAGATAGCAAGTAGGAGTTGCTTTAAGAACTTTAAGGAAAATGCAGACAAGGTTTCAAAATTGTCTTATGTTCTGTTTTTAATTTGTTTATATATGGTTATGTTGTTTTCCTTGTTTAATTTTAATTATATTTATGTTAGAGGTTAAACTAAATTTTAAGCTTAAAGACAGCCACAGTATTGAAGTAACAGATATCAGAAATACTTTTCAGATATTGAAATGAAGTAATTTCAAATTTACAGTGGGGGGTTGGGGATTTATTTAATGCTTTTATTTGTTTTAAATGTACACAAGGGAATATGCTCAGGTGTGGGCGTCTGCATTGTAGTGTGCAATTTCGCACTGGGAATCCCTTCCCCTTTAGTTTGTAAATCTTTATTGTAAAATAACCCTTCAGATAATTTTTCAACACGAAATATATTTTTCAACACAGGACTCGTGCATGTAAATTGTGCTCTTCAAGTCATCAAATCATTTATTTTATCTTACCATATCTTTATCTATAGCTTCTCCTCTTATGGGTGCCCAAAGTTTTCCTAATCTGACTACAACTGGTACCACATCAACAGTGACCATGTCTACATCCAGTGTTACTAGCAGCAGCAATGTAGCTACAGCAACTACAGTTTTATCTGTTGGTCAGTCGCTTAGTAATACTCTAACTACTAGCCTAACATCAACATCTAGTGAGAGCGATACAGGTCAGGAGGCAGAATATTCTTTATATGGTAAGTTTCATTTTAAATGAACATAAGCAGACTTCCCGTTAATGATTTTTCATTTTTTCCTTTTTGTTGTTGTTGTTTGTTTTTTTTTCATGTAGTAGTTCATTTACTGATAAGTATTTGAAAATTGAACTATTTATATGTTCCTAGTTCTGTGAAGTAGTACTCAAGTAAAATAATGTTAACAAAGTAATTTTTCCTTATGTTTTTATGTCCTTGTAGTTCAGCAATTTCTATCCCACATGATGATTATTTATGGCATAGTTTATTTGAGCGCTTGATCTTTTCCTTAATCAAATCATTTTATTTTTAATGTAGTTTACATACGAGCCTCTAAAAGTAGAGTTTTCTCACTGAGCATACTACATGCTCAGTCTGAGGTACCTTGTAGTACTCTTTGATTGAAAATCACCAACCATTAGATACACTATACACTTAAAATTGTATGTGAGTTTCCAGGTATCTCAAGACCATAGTAGCTGCAACAAGTTGCAAAGAACACAAAGTAAATTGACATGAAGAAGAGAATTTTGGGAACAAAATGCAAAGTTATGTGGGCACTATATGCTAGATACAGACATAAAGATGGAAGTTATTTGGGAGTTACGAATGCTGTGAAAGATTGTAGTTAACTAGGCTGAGTGATAATATCTAGGAATTAAGTTGATGAAATGAAGTCA
This sequence comes from Aythya fuligula, assembly GCF_009819795.1. Classification (NCBI taxonomy): domain Eukaryota; kingdom Metazoa; phylum Chordata; class Aves; order Anseriformes; family Anatidae; genus Aythya; species Aythya fuligula. Next base: position 43,927,415 of record NC_045563.1, on the reverse strand, counting down.
AGAAAAAACAGGACTAGATATAGGAAAATATTTCCTAATGTGAGGCAAACTGGATTGAGAGATAGTCTTGAAAGAAGAAATACTTGAATTGTTTTTTTTTTTTAAAAATGATTGGATGTGCTATAATTTGTTGTTTATAAAGTCTTTCAAAATTGTTATCTGGGCATTGGAATTGAGCCACTTGTACATATCTTAATCAGCCAACTCCATGTGCCATGTCCATTTATTTTTTTTTTAAGTGCCACTTGATATTTTGATTGGGTGACAAGTCTTAAAATATAAACAACTGAACAAATAGTTTTGTGAGTTACTCTAGAGTTTCTATTGGGGTCTTGACAACAATTCAAAGGGTGCTTAAACAGTTTCTGTGTGTATAGAAAAATGTAAAATTTCAAAAATTCATTTCTATCATAGTCCATCTTGGATTAATGTGAACTTCTCTGTTGTGTTTTTTTTTTGTTTTTGTTTTTTGGGGGGTGAGGGGTGGGGATTAAGTCTTAGTACTATGTGGGTGAAATTGAACTTCATAACTGGCTTCACCTTTTTGTTACAGAAATTCATTTGCAACTAAATCTTTACAGATGTTGCTCTTACATACATATTTTAAATGTCCCTTATGTTGCAATTTGAAGTCTAAGCTGCACACTTGTAGCAAAAATTTGATCACTAACCTTCTTTTAAAACAGTTAAATATAGAATCAGACAATATTAATTTGTGTACCAGTTTTTGCGTTCTTTCAAAACTTAACATAAATGTAATCATAACATGTTTGACAAATGAAGAACTGATCACTTGCTGATCAATCTTAATTACGCAATATTATGTGCTACTTTCATTAGATATACTATATCAGTACTATTTTTAGTTCTCTTTCTTGTTTGTGAGAGTGGTTTTCTCACTATTCTCAGTGCTTCTGTTTTTTAATTTTCAAAAATTGGCTTTAAAAGAGATCCATGTCTTTTTTTTCCATATGTAAATATATAAATGTGTGTGTATATATGTATTATAGATTTTCTTGATAGCTGCCGAGCTAGTACTCTGTTGGCAGAGTTGGATGATGATGAGGATCTACCTGAACCAGATGAAGAAGACGATGAAAATGAAGATGATAACCAAGAAGATCAAGAATATGAGGAAGTTATGGTACAGTATAGCTATTTAACTTAATTATCTGTGCTAACAGATGCATTAAAACTCTTTTTTTTTTTTTTTTGGCACTACGGATTCTGAACTAGATGACCTTTAAGGTCCCTTCCAACCCAGACCATTTTATGATTCTAATTAAAACAGAAATGCATTTTAGATTTAGGACTACTGGTTTGGAGAAGTGCTTCAGGAGGCACTTCTTTACTGTAGAGGTGACGGATCACTGGAATAGGTTGTGCAGAGAGGTGTAAAGTCTCTCTCCCTCCTTCAAGTTTTTCGAAAGCGTGTAGATGAACATGGACCTGGGAAACTTGCTTTAGGTGTCCCTGCTTGAGCAGGAGGTAGGACCCCGTGACCTCTAGAGGTGTCTTCCAGCCTTAGCCAATCTGTGACTGTAATTCTGAGTATCTGTCAATTAAGACTTCAAACAATATGCCAAAGTTAAAATCCTGTTACACTTCTCTGGAACTGCAAGAAGAACGCATCTTTTAGAAGATTATCATTCGTTTTGTCTTTTCCCAATTCTAACATATATTTTGAGTATTAACAAAGCTATTTTCTTATCTGTTCAAATTGGTGCTACAAAATTGCAAGGTTTCACCAGATAAGGCTCTGCCCAGTTAGCTCTCCTTTCTTGTCCAAATGTGACTAATTGTGCCACTTTCAACATTTCTACCAGAGAAAAAGGTTTTTGAACATCAGCATGCCCTGAGACTTTATAGGCCAGAACTAACATCTTAAAAGCAACCTGGAAAAAACTTGACAGACAAAAATGATGGCTCCCCATGTCACCAGCTGATGAATTGGTGTGACTTTGTGGGCAGGCTGCTAAGTTTTTTAGTGATGCAGTGCTGGGATGTGTTTAACTGTAGGCCGGTAATAAATTACGTATGCCAGTAGAATATCTGGAAGGGAAAGACAGAGAAAAACAGCGAGTTAGTCCCATGGGTCTTGCATATGCTATCGTGAATTCTGGCTCTTCACTTGGTTCTTCTGTGGTACGATGAATACGTGCCATAATGAATGGTTGGACTTCTACCACCACTGAAGTGATCCAAATGTATGTTGCAAGGCCTAAGAGGAAAAATAGAAGACTGCACAAATGTCAGTTTAATATTTATTACATAAGTGTAAACATTAATTTATGGAATTGTAGAGACTATCTCTTGCTGTTATATGCTCAGATTTTAGGCATGTTAACCAAAACATTAAACATTTGAACCTACTGTGAATATGCTTTCAATAGAAACTCAAGTGCACCACTAAGTATTTCACTTTCTGCACAAAGATACAAAGTTAGAAATACACAGAATTATTTATTTATACTGTTTTGCTGCAATGTAATTAATAACCACAGTTTGCAGGTTGCTGATCACTTTTCAGAAACGGTTAAATGAACCTCCTGTTGTTTTTCATGGGAAGAAGTAGATTACACAACAAGAATCAGATCTGCAAAAGCACATTTTCCTTTCTTGGGTTCCAGTACTGTTCCCTCTCATACACTATGCAATTCTACCTCAGTAAGGAGCTGAACAGATTCAAGGCCTGTTTTGGAAAAGTCATAAGCAATTACTACTTGCAAAGGCTTGTTAATTACTTCCCAAAATAATAATTCCAGTACTTTGGTATTTAATTTCATCTCTGGATTAAATAAATGTATGTACGTTATATATCAATATAGGTACATACTTTTTAAAAAAAAGTTAATTGGTTTCAGAAACGTTACTGCATTTATTTTAACTCCACTGATTTGTTTGAATCTTTGATATTCCAAATTTTGTAGAATGCACCAAGTATCTACACCAAGTCTGCTCGTCTGTACTACTATGCATTTCCCTATGCCATTTTGGTGCTTCAAGGAAATTTTCCTTCTTTCCAGAAGTTGTAAAGATGCCTATTCTAATTTTAGCCCGCTAATGCTGGTTTCTCTTCATTGGCAGTTTTGCTTAATTCTTTTGATTCCTGCTTGACCAACTAAATGGAACTAACACTTGTTAAGTACCAGCTTTGATATCTTTTGTGTCAGCTTTTGTTTGTTACTGCTGTATCTGCTGTATTCCACGATGCACATGTAAATTTTGGATGAAATGATTCTTTGTTAAAGAACCTAAAATAAAAATACATCCCTCTCCCCCGCTTTTTTTATTAAGGAAGAAGAAGAGTATGAAACCAAAGGAGGACGTAGAAGAACATGGGATGATGATTATGTATTGAAACGACAGTTTTCTGCTTTGGTTCCTGCTTTTGACCCAAGACCTGGTCGTACTAATGTTCAACAAACAACTGATCTAGAAATCCCTCCACCAGGTATGCTGCCAAGACATATTTATGACATCTGATCCAGAGACTTACTGTTAAGGTCCTGTTAGGCTTCAGGGATCCTATCACTGTTAACCAATACAACATGCTTTTGTGTTTGTGTGACTTTTCTTTGTTTCAATGAGAGTTTCATTTGCCTTTGCATGTCCAAGCACTATTGAGGGAGAAGTAAACTAAGTGCTGTATAAAACATCCGTACTCATGAATTTAACTCAGATTGGCGATTAGATCTCTTGCTATGTCTGGTTCTACCTACAGGGAATAATTTGTGCGTTGAGCTGCCCAGAATAGCTTTGATCAGAAAGGATTTGTTGAAGCAATCCAAAAATATGGTGAGGGGAAAAGTAATAGAGTAACTGAGCAGTCTGTATGACCAGCAGCATAGCACATGATCTTGTTCCTTAGCTGATTCTTGTTCAACTCTGTAGGTGCAATCAGTATTCACAAAGAAAGGAATACATAGTTTAGGTTTATGTAGAAGTGAACCATTGTTGATTTTGGTGACCAGACAGGTGTAAATGTAGTAGGAAGCACATGGATTTGCTTTGCGTAAGCAAAGAAGAATCCATGTGCTGTATAATATTAAAGAGGATGTAACCAAGACGTAAGGATCAACATGGATTCCAAAAACTGCTGTTAGCTTTTCTCATGTAGAGAAGTGTTATAATTATAGTACTTAGTTATAGCTTGTAGTTTTAACTCAGCATAGTCTCACTGGTAGGTGTGCAGGAAATCTCTACACTTTCTTATTGAACCACTTCATTAATGTTTAAGCCAACTTGCCATGCTTTATGTGTTTTGTATTAACATCTCAATTTTTCATGCGCAGGTACACCTCATTCAGAACTGTTGGAAGAGGTTGAGTGCATGCCTTCACCACGTTTAGCACTTACGTTGAAAGTTTCAGGTCTTGGAACAACTCGAGAAGTAGAACTGCCCCTAACAAACTTCCGATCTACCATCTTTTACTATGTACAGAAATTGTTACAGCTTTCCTGTAATGGCAATGTGAAATCTGACAAACTTAGACGTATTTGGGAGCCAACATACACGTAAGCTCACAAGTTTGTTATTCTTTAAAGAGAACACTGTGTGACTGATTAGGAAACAGGTATAAAACCATTTTAACCTGTTTTCCTCCTTTGCAGAAAACAATGCTAGAATTATTTTTTCTTGTATTTTTGTTAGAATGTTTGTATTGGTTTTAAAGCTAGTGCTTTGACTACTTCAAAACATAAAAAGTCATAACCTCTAAAGTTCAACTGTGATTTGTTCATAATATTTAAAAAGTCAAGCAGTTGACCAAGACAGCAGAACATAGCCTGTTCAGGGATCTGCTTGGAAGAATCCCACGGGCATAAAGTCCTAGAGAGAAAAGAAGGGTCCCAGGAGAACTGGCTAATTTCTTCTGTACTCAAGACCAGTCTGTCCCAGTGTGTGGCAGTTCAAGCAGAGGCAGTAAGAGACCATGCATGGATGAAGGAACTCCCAACAGAATTCACAACATAAAAAGGAAGCATTCAAATGATGTTAGAAGGGTCAAGTGACTCAGGAGAAATATAGAGACATAGAGCATGTTTGTATGGGGTAAGGAAAGCCAAAGTTGATCTGAAGTTGAATCTGGCAAGGGGCATAAAGGGCAACAGGTTAGGAAGTATTTAAAGAAGCAGGGCATACAAGTCCATGTGAACTGATGGGCATTCACCCACAAGTGCTGAAGGAGCAGGCTGCTTTTGAAAGGTCCTTGATTGTATTTTTGAAAAATTGTGAGAGATTTCTTAGGGCCAGAAGAAAGCAAATGTCACAACTATTCCCTGGACAGGCAAGGAGCTGAGGAACTACAGACTGGTTACCCTTTCCTTCATCTCTGGAAAGGTGATGGAGCAAACAGTGCTGGAAACCATTTTCAAAGAATGAAGGACAAAAAGGTTTTAAGGCTTTATGAAATGGAAATCATGCTTAACCAACCTGATAGCTTTCTACAATGAGATGGCTAGCTCAGTGTATGAGGGGAGGGCAGAGAATGTCATTTTCTTTGGCTTTAGTAAGGATTTTTGACAGTTTCTCCCATAACATCCTCATGAACAAATTGATTGGACTAGACAGTGAGGTGGTCAGAGAACTGCCTGAACTGCCAGGGTTGCAATCATCAGCATGAAGTCCAGCTAGAGATGGGTCATTAATGGTGTACCCCAGAGGTCACTACTCGGTTCAGTTCATTAATGAACTGTATGATGGGACAGAGTAAACCCTCAGCCAGCTCCTAGGTGACGAACTGGGAGGAGTCACTGATACACCTGCCGGTTGTGCTGCGACTCCAATGGACCTCTGGGGAGACAGGAACCTCAGGAAGTTTCACAGAGGGAAAAGTCCAGCAGCTGGGGAAGAATAACTGCATGCATTGGCACAGGCTGGAAGGGAGCTTGACAGAGGGTCTTGGTAGACATCAAATGGAACGTGAGCTAACTATGCACTGTTGCAGCAAAGAAGGTCAGCAGCATCCTAGGCTTCATTAGGAAGAGCACTGCCAACAGTTTGAAGAAAATGATCTTTCCCCTCTACTCAGCACTGGTGAGAGGCATTTGAAATGCTGTGGCCAGTACTGGATGCCCTAGTACAAGAGACTTGGGACCAGGAGTAAGTTTAGCAAAGAGCAGGTAGGATGATTTAAGGGCCTGTAGCATTTGTCATGGGAAGAGTCTGAGAGATCTTGGACTGCCTGGGGGAAGAAAGGCTTGTGGGATCTTGTCAGTATGTGTGGATACCTGATGAGAGGAACTGAGAAAGATTTAGCAAGAGTTCTCTTTGTTGTGACAAGTGAAAGAAGAAGACATCAGCACAAATTGAAGTACAGAAAATTCCACATAATCAGAGAAATAATTCTAATTGCGAGGGAGATTGAACACTGAAACAAATTGTCCAGAGAGGTTGTAGAGTCATGCTCCCTGGAGATACTCAACACCAACCTAAGCAAGCTGCTCCAGGTGATGTTGCTTTGAGCAGGGGTATTGGACTAGGTCTCTTCCTAGCTTCAACTGCTCTCTCTACCCTCACTTGGCCTTACTTGCTTTACAGTAATAGACAGAAATTACAAGGCGATATTGTTGTGTGTGTGGAATCCATTTACTATACCAACATAATTTCTGTCATATCAGAAAATGACCATGTACAAAAACCAAGAACTTCAGTATTGTGGTTGCAGTTTTTTAACTTTGTACTTCAGATTTTTTCAGTGCTTCTGTGTTACAGCTAGCTAGTTGCCTTGTGTCCAAAAGTGTTCTGTAACGAAACTATCTTTTAGTCAAAAAGCACTAGAAATAGTTGTAAATGCGTGTATCTCCCAAGTTCATAAACAGCAAATGACTGTAGAAATGGCAACTTTCAAAGAGTTGGTGCATGTGTAATACAGATTCTAAAGCAGGGTTGGGAAATCTGCACAATAAAGACGGTTTGATTACTCAAACCTCGCTTAAAGAAACTGTTATCTTGAAAAGCATTTAATTTATACAGAGCATGAAAATTATATACACATTTAAGAGCTTTGCTGGATCAGGGTATACCAGATGTTCTTTAAAGTGAATATCAGCTGTTACTGCTTTTTTACACTGTTACCTCAATGTCATTGATGTCTAACATCTCAATGTGTCACTTCAGAATTTAGAGAACATGCTGTGAGTATGAAATATTAACTTCTTGTTTTAATATGTAGGATCATGTACAGAGAAATGAAGGATTCTGATAAAGAGAAAGAAAATGGAAAAATGGTAAGACTTGCTTTTATGCCTTTGTGTATGTTGTTATGGCTGTTTAAACAAAAGCAAAACAAGAATTATCGCAGTTTTTGAAAAGCTACATTAAAAAAACTAACAGTTTTCAATTAGCTAAAGGATATGAGTGAGTGTATTTGTTAATGCATGTTTCCTTACAGTATGTAATGCATGTGTAATCTTTAAGACTTTACAATCAGGAAGAACCAACATTTGTTGGTTCCTGTTGTAGGGTTGCTGGTCAGTAGAGCATGTGGAGCAGTACCTTGGCACTGATGAATTACCAAAGAATGACTTGATAACCTACCTGCAGAAGAATGCAGACTCAGCTTTCCTGCGCCACTGGAAATTAACCGGCACTAATAAAAGTATTAGGAAAAACAGAAATTGTTCCCAGCTCATAGCTGCATACAAGGTATATGTCTGCATCCAAGTTTTTTTGTTTGTTTGTTTTTGTTTTGTTTTGTTTTTAAATATTATTATGTTTGGCTGTATGCTTTTATTTTTGCAGCTTTAAAGGTGCTTGTAAAGGGGTGGGAGGGAGAGGGTATAATGTAGATAGCAAACTTGAAAGTTCACAATATCAAGTTTAGTTTTTACTGTTTTTTTGTTTGTTTGTTTTTTAAATGTTAAATATAGTTGTGTTAGTGCATTTGAATCATGATTTGAGCTATCTACAACTGAACTAAATATTCAGGTTAAACACAGCAACCGTTCTGATTTTTTTAAATCATTGACTTGGAGCACATAGTCATAACGACTGTGACATGCAGTTTTCATTTATTTATTTATTTTTTCCCACAGGATTTTTGTGAACATGGATCAAAATCTGGATTAAGCCAGGGAGCCATTTCTACTCTTCAAAATTCTGATATCCTTAGTTTGGCAAAGGAGCAACCTCAGGCAAAAGCTGGCAGTGGGCAGAACTCCTGTGGAGTAGAAGATGTTCTGCAGTTACTTCGCATTTTGTATATAGTTGCCAGTGACCCTTACACAGCACGAACTGCTCAAGAAGGTATGTGCATTAAATAGCAGGGTTTCTTAAATGTTCTAATGAACACAAAGTAAGGGAAAACTTTTTCTTTGCATTTCAGAAGGAGATGAGCATCCTCAGTTTAACTTTCCACCAGATGAATTCACAAGCAAAAAAATTACTACAAAGATTCTGCAGCAGATTGAGGTATCATATTATGCATAGTCTGTATAGATAATATTGTTTTTAAGACTCTTCCTTACTTTGACTGTTTGGAATTATTAGCTTTTTTGCCATTTTGACTTCTGAATTGTTTCATGCAGTATATATTTCCTTATATTTTGAATGAATAAATGCTCTAAGAATGGACTAGTCTGAATAAAGACATACTGAGGAATGGTGTAGTTATGGAGAATAATTTTTTTTATCCTAATTGAGACAGTTGTTTTTAAGTGACAGCAGTTATGTTCCCCAACATAGGCCTTGATATATGTGAAGTTTGTATGATTTAGTTTGTCTAACTAACTGTAAAATCCTCTGCAGGTTAAGGAAAGTTCTTACCAGTTTACTGTAAACGTTTTTATTTGCATTAGGCACTACCTAGACTATCTTGGTTGACATATAGTCAACTTAATCTGACTCAAACTTCAATGTTCATTCTAATGAGCTGGTGGATACAGAATAATGAGGGGACTTAATGAGACACTACCAAGTATTTGCTTTGGTCTATATGACTTACATATGGACTCCATAGGTGTCAAACTTCCTGAAACTCACCATCACAATTGCAAATTTACCTGGTTTAATTAACAGCAGCTCTTTGTCCACTAGTAAAAACCTGAAGTTTTCAAATTGAAAATCCCAAATGGAACAGGAGTATTATTATGATATGCGATAACTGAGTAAATGTCATCATGAAGTTATTGCTACAATCCTGTAACCTCCAGTCCCTGAGTAGAGGGTGGGGGGAGGATTCCAAGGGAGTTGTTTGGTGTCATGTCTTCCATGCACATGCACCCTCGGGTAAGGTTTGGGGATATGGAGTTATGCAAATGAAATTTACTGAAAACAGTGGCAGTTACTGTTTTGTTTGTTTTTCTCGTTTTGTTCTAAGCTATAAATGCATTTTTCTGTGTGCTTTACAAAATATACCTCTATACTGTTAAATTTACCCTCTATACTGTTAAAATGTTCTTGTATTGCAATAAAATAGAACAGATTTGGGACCTATTTGAAAGATGAGGTTTACCACAAAACAGGTTTGACTTTGGAATTTAACTACAAAATATTGCATAGTTTAGCTTCTTGCTGTTAGATACTCTTTAAATGCTATTCTTTTTAAAATGACAGATTTAAGATGTCAGCCCTTTAAGTAAACTAGTCTGCTTCCTTTATGTAGTCTGAAACTTGTCAAGAAACCAGAATAGTTTGTTACTATTTATTATGCTTTTTGGGAATGAGCAGATTTCTTTGGAACTGTGGTCAGATAGGCTCCACTTACAGAACCATATTTTTCCTTTTACTTCTGCACCAAACATTGCTGTATGTAGTGTATTTATGTGTCTGCTTGCTGATGTGACAAATGCAACTAACTGTATCAGAGATCACAAGGATTCCAATGTGTACAGATTCAGAGCTTTAAAAAAGACATTTAGAAAACTTGGTATCAGTCAGATGCACTAAAAAAAAGATTAAAGAGGTAGTTCTTCACTAGGTAGGGTTTTTCTTCAGGTAGTAGGTTTTTTAATAGGTTTTCTTTAATAAAGATTTAAAGATAAATATCCTCAACTTGCTCAGTTCTTCTTTGTGTACTTTTTGAGGTTCTTTTGTTACAGTTAAGTTCCCCTAATTGTTCATTTAAAAAAAAAAGTTCAGTTTTTCATGTTCTTTTGAAGACTGTTTAGACACACAAATATCATTGTAGTAGTAATTTCTGCAGTATTTTTTGTTACACTTGTATTTTAGAAAGGACTATGGTAATATTTCCCTATAGCTTATCTTTATTACCACTGAATTTCTTTTGGTGTTTTCCAGTATTGAAGAGGTATTTAATCACTTTTGGGCAAAATTCAGAAGTAATTCTCTCCAGATAATGGTAGACCCATAGTGTTAGTATGTATCCTAGAGATTTAGTACAGTTCTTAACGTATGTGCCAAAGCATACTGTGTCCGCTCGCAAGTACTAGAAACTTGAACTTCTTGTTCAGAGTGTTTGAAAGAAAAAAAAAAAAAGTGATGATTGCTGAGAAGGAAGAAACTTGCTAGAAACCTGCTCAAATACAGGTGGAAACCTGGCATGGGCATCTTGGGTGTCTATTTACTTAGTTACAAACTTGTTAGGACAATCTGAGTGTAATATTAAAAACAATTTTTATTTTTTTTCTTTCTTCTTTTAAAATACAGGAACCCTTGGCACTAGCAAGTGGAGCTTTGCCAGACTGGTGCGAGCAGCTAACAAGCAAGTGTCCTTTCTTAATTCCATTTGAAACCAGACAGTTGTACTTCACATGCACAGCATTTGGAGCATCAAGGTAAACAAACAAAAACAAAAACAGGAAAAAACACCTGTCAGACTGCTTTTTTTTTTTTTAATACCTTTTTGAATTAGTAATTCACAGGAGGATGTTACTGGAACAAGATTCCAAATATGAAGCATTGTAGGTAGGTAGGCAGGAAAAAAGGGAAGATGCTGGGAAACTTCAGAACTTTCAGACGCTTGAAACATTTCTTGTTCATTGTGTTAGAAGTTCATGATGAGTAGCAGCCTGTCTTCTGTTTGATGTTCTCCAGGCGTTTTCCTTTGAAGAAGTTTGATTTATTATTATTTTTTTTTAAGCTTCTTAACTGAACACTTGATTGTGTGACTCTAGCTAGGTGGCTGTATTGGGCAATAGATAATTCAACTGGGTTGCAGTCTATTACATAACGTACTAAGAAACAAAAATAAAAAAGCTTTCCTAATAGCTGTGAATTGTTTTCTGAAAACATACACCAAAGCACGTATCTTCTATTTTTTTTATTTAGTACAGTGGTTTGATGATTATTCCTTCATTTATTTTTACTTAGCTTAGTCAGACAAAACAGCCAACAGATGGTAGATTATTGCTGCATAGATGACAATACGTATGAGAATTTTGAACTTTGATTTCATGTAAGTACTGTTACTAGAGGCAGCTGTTCTTGCTTGATTGATGCGGGTCTTTTGGAGAGGGACAAAGCACCCTCATAATCCCTATAACAGTAGTAACATGGTGGATTTTTTTAAGTTGACTTTTTTATACTTTTTTTATACCGTTACCAGTTTTTATAACTTAGTCGTTCACGTATAAAATAACACTATTCTTCGCCTTCGGTTCTATGTTTCTTTAAGTATGCAAGTAAATTTTGCTGTAACATTGGTAGACATCCAAGTTTTAAACATCTGTTTTGTGTTGTGTTTTATTTTTCTAGAGCGATTGTCTGGCTACAGAACAGACGTGAAGCCACCGTTGAAAGGACAAGGACAACAAGCACAGTGCGACGTGATGATCCAGGAGAATTCAGAGTTGGACGCCTGAAGCACGAAAGAGTGAAAGTTCCGCGAGGTGATTCCCTGATGGAATGGGCAGAAAATGTCATGCAGATTCATGCAGACAGAAAATCTGTTCTAGAGGTAAAGCATATCTGCCTAGCAGAGTGAGGTTAGGTAGCTATTTCTAATTCCAGTATATGGAATATCCTGTTGCATAACCAACACCGATCTTTTCATTAGAATTTTCTTTTATTATTAACGTTCCTTATGTTTTTAATAGGTTGAATTTTTAGGTGAGGAAGGAACAGGCCTGGGTCCTACCTTGGAATTTTATGCGTTGGTAGCAGCAGAATTTCAGCGGACAGATTTGGGAGCTTGGCTTTGTGATGATGATTTTCCAGATGATGAGTCTCGGCAGGTATATATATGTTTGCATTTTTAACTGTTAGTGTACAAAACTTCTGTAAAAGAAAAATGAGCTAGATGGGCAGGAAGGGAAGAACACATGGTCAGTGAGCAGCTGCTCTCCATGGTCAAGAATGACCACAATGTTCCACAGCTGTCTTTCTCACCTGTTTTCTTTTTAATATAGAAGTATAGTATAATAAATTAAACAGCACAATTGTAAAATTAAATTCACCCTTAACAATGTTATCTTTTTTTTTTTCTCCCATCTCTTAAATCAGGTTGATATTGGTGGTGGATTAAAACCCCCTGGCTACTACGTACAGCGATCGTGTGGACTCTTCACAGCACCATTCCCACAAGACAGTGATGAACTTGAAAGAATAACAAAACTCTTTCATTTCCTTGGAATTTTCTTGGCTAAATGCATTCAGGACAACAGACTTGTGGATTTACCCATTTCTAAGCCTTTTTTTAAACTCATGTGTATGGGAGACATTAAAAGTAACATGAGTAAGTTGATATATGAATCACGGGGTGACAGAGACTTGCACTGTACTGAAAGTCAGTCAGAGGCTTCCACGGAAGAAGGGCATGATTCCTTGTCAGTGGGCAGTCTGGAAGAAGACTCCAAATCGGAATTTATTCTTGATCCACCAAAACCTAAACCTCCTGCGTGGTTTAATGGAATTTTAACATGGGAAGACTTTGAATTAATAAATCCACATAGAGCTAGGTTTCTAAAAGAAATTAAGGACCTTGCAATTAAAAGGCGTCAAATTTTAAGCAACAAAAGTCTGTCAGAAGATGAAAAAAATACAAAGCTACAGGAATTAATGCTGAAGAACCCATCAGGTTCTGGACCCCCACTTAGTATAGAGGATTTAGGGTAAGAATTCTTGAATTTATAAATATGCAAACAGTGTTGTATTACATGCAAATGTTACCAACGTTACCATGTTTAATTAAAAATGAAGATTTATTTGTTTTAAATAATATTGTTGGGGAAAGGTGCAATCATTAGAGGTGCAGCAAAATCCAGCTTGCTCTGAGTAGGTATATTTTTATTCTGTACTTTGAGAGTTTTTCCTTCTCATTCATTGTTCTTTTTTATTATTTCAACTTAAATGTGGCTGCACTGTGATGTCATTATGACTGTAGAAACACCCAAATATCCGTGAAGATCTTTACAAATATGTGAATCAGTAGGTTTGTTATTGCAACTGTTGACATTTATTAAGTCTTCTGAGGAGTTTTAAAGAGGACAGATTGAGAAATTTGGGCAATTCTTCTGAAGTTTGGGATTGTGTTAATAGACACACAGTGCAGTGTTTGGAGACTATGTTAAGCAGAAGATTTCCTAAAGGTCAGTAAATGTTAAAGAAACAAAAAAATACTGGTGTGAACGTGGGTAGGGATGTTATCTTTTGTAGTTCTGAATTATTTCTTTTGAAACGCTGGTTCTTCTACCATTAATATTACTCATTAAAATGATCTTGTGCCACAGGGATTGCATAGTTAAGGTTCAGTAATTGCTTATGGCCTTGCTGACTTCTGGGTGACACGAGAAAGAATGCAAGTAGCACTGTTGAAGGGCCCAAATGTCTAATATGTTAAGTGGCCCTGTAACTGTTACTGTCGGGAATTCATATAAAGAGTTATTTGAGACTACTTGAGCAGTTTAATTGAGTTCACAGTTTTGAAGCTGATTAACAATGCCAAACTGTAAGATGTTTTTGGTAGTATTCAAAACCAAATAAGCCGTGGGTGAATACACACATGCATAGCGTAGACATGAACCACTGTTTGCATAGTGCGTCACTGACTGTAGTTTGCTACCATGGTGTGACTATTCAGATATGTACTAAATGATCCACGAACAGTGTTTGGAAGTAGAGGGGAAGGGAAGGTTGTAGTTCATAAATCTGGTGTATTTGTAAAAGCAGTAGCAAACTTGCTTCCAGTTAGTAACTGTCTTCCTGTTTTGAAGTTTAAATTTTCAGTTTTGCCCTTCGTCCAAAGTATATGGGTTTACAGCTGTGGATCTGAAACCAGGTGGTGAAGATGAGGTAAGGAAAGAACCTACCTTCAGAAATCTCAGCAGTAATTCTAATGCAGAATGAAGTCTTATGGTACTTGTGTTGTTTTTGCAGACTGTCACAATGGATAATGCAGAGGAGTACGTAGATCTCATGTTTGACTTCTGTATGCATACTGGTATACAGAAACAGATGGAGGCATTCCGAGGTAATTTTCATTATGGCAGAATATATGTGTGTATTTAGGTGGAATCAGTGGTGTTCTGGGTATCCTGGTTTAAAGTAGTAGCTTAGAATGGCTTTGAAACACAAACTTTTAAATTAAGGATGTAGCAGGTAAGAGATGCACTTCATAGCATTGCATTACTTATGCCATTGTTAACCTTGAAAAGATTCTTTGTTCATTGATTAAGAAATTGTTGGTTGATTCTGATTTGATTGAAGTACAATTGAAATGCTTATGTTATTTTTATAAACATTCTTTTGACTTGCATGTATAACTGTGTCTTGTATAAATTAAAGATGGCTTCAATAGAGTCTTCCCAATGGAGAAGCTGAGTTCCTTCAGCCACGAAGAAGTTCAGATGATTCTTTGTGGAAATCAGTCGCCTTCTTGGGCAGCAGAGGATATCATCAATTATACGGAACCTAAGCTGGGATATACACGAGACAGGTAATTGCAGTCTAAGTGATTTAAAAATAGTAGCTAAAAGACGCATGATATGCAAAAATGTCCAGAATGTTTCTTAGATGGAAAAAGCCAAATTGCTCTTCAGCCAGTATTAACCCCAACTAATTGCCATACCTATATGAAATAGTTATATACATTGCAACAGACAGAAGGTACTTAGGGTCTTTGTGATGAGAGGAATTTAAAAAAAAAAAAAAAATTAAAAAAAAAAAAAGAAGTATTAAAATGTCAAAACCTAGTCAAAGTAGAAGGGCAGCTAACTCATACAAGCTACTAAGAAGTAGCGCTTCAGGGTTTTGACTTCAAGCTACTAAGAAGTAGCGCTTCAGGGTTTTGACTTCTGTCTGTGGTGGTAGTTACAACTTCAATTGGGTATTCTTGGTATTTGTCTTTTTTCTTATTTTTCTCTTCAAGTGTAGTTAAAACAAAAAATGTACTGTGGGCAAAAAATATACTTGGGATTGCCTATTGGGAAGTGGTCTTGGTAGTTTGTTAGTTCAGGTGTTTTTTTATTATTTTTTTATTTTTCTCCTGCTTCTTGTCATGTTTGGTAGCTAGCTGTGAAGTACAAATTACTTTTGGAACTGTGTTAGTGTAAGTATGATGCGAAGGATTCTAGTCAGTCCAAGATGCTGTGCAGAGGGATTCTTCTACTTACCCTGCCCTGCATACAAAGATGCAGCTGAGATGTGGTTCCTGATACCTGAGGGCATGTTGTGGCAAGCAGTGCTTTCTTCATACGTACCCCATCCTCCTGCTTGTTCCTTGGGCTGGTATAGATGAAAGCAGTGGTATCTGGAGGATTCTGTGAAGTTCTGTTCTAGTCTGTTACATTTTTTGTATTTTTCTGCGTGATGGTCTTCAGCAGGATAGAAATGAAATTATACATAAATGGAAGTGGTGCATGAAAGGTCTTAAGATTAGTCAGTCTTCTTAGGATAGGTCTGAGTTCTGTCTACTTCTCTAACGCTTCTTAGAGAAAATACCCAAATAACACTTGAGGATAAGTATGAAGAAAATTTACCTACCTGCATTTTTCTGTGTAATGTTCAGCAAGGAGATTAAAGAAGTATTTTTACATGCTTTGTGGTGGTTCTGTTCTTATCTTACTACTACTGAACAGGCACTGGAGGCTTACAGTGACTACGTAGATTTTACTAAAGGTGCTTTACAAAAAAAGCAACTTACCATGGAATTGCCATCTTAACTGATTTTTTTAATTTATTTTAAGCCCCGGATTCCTTCGGTTTGTGAGAGTTCTGTGTGGTATGTCTTCAGATGAAAGAAAGGCTTTCCTCCAGTTCACCACTGGCTGCTCAACACTCCCGCCAGGAGGACTGGCAAACCTACATCCCCGGCTCACCGTTGTACGCAAGGTATGGGTTCTGCAGGTTACCTCTTAAACCAACCATTCTGGCTTTTGAATGTAGTCCTTGCTACATTAAGAAAAAATACTATTTTTCTTTCCTTTTCTAATTCGTACCACTGTGCTGAGTTTTCAGTACTAGCTTCTGTTTCAGGTCTGTTCTGTGACATCATAATTGATTACAAAGGTTTTCATATACATAAAAAAGATAAATTTATAAGTTGGTCTGTAGGTTTCCTGATGCCACTGTTTTGTGGCTCGTTGGTGTTACATACATGTCATAAATTTAAAGGACCTTAAGCTTTTAACTTCTAAAGGAAGTATTGTGAAGAAGTGCAGTATCAATTGTTGTTCCTTTATCTCAGGTTGATGCTACAGATGCAAGTTATCCATCTGTGAATACGTGTGTCCATTACCTGAAGTTGCCTGAGTATTCTTCTGAGGAGATCATGAGGGAGCGTCTGCTGGCTGCTACCATGGAGAAAGGCTTCCATCTCAACTGAGTTGCTGACTGCAGTACGGGACACAAGGAAGTGTTTTTTGATACTAGTGAAGCCTCTTGTGTTTGTGTGCAAAAAATATGATCTCCACGCTGTGCTCTGACGAGACTTGCCTTTTTTCACCTGTGAGGCTTTAGGAACATGTGGAATAAGTTTGTTAGCTGCTAATGACAAAACAAATCCTTGTAACTACACAGCCAGCAAGAAATTGGCACAGAACACTGTGTGATGCTTCAAGGGCTTGCACAACTGGAAATTAAGGTGGTTCTGTTTGACTGTTCCAAAGAACAGATCATCAGATTTTCAGTGTTCACTGATACAAATTTCTAACAGTGTATTTGTGTAAAGTTTGTCATTTAATACCTTGTACACTACAGTTGCCGTCACTGATCCCTGTTTTGCTGGCTTTAAGCTAACTGGTCAGAAACTTGCTTCCTTAAAACTTAGAGTTAATGGGCATCTCCAGCTTTTTCTTTTTTAATGGTGCCTGCACTATTGGAGTATTTTAGTGGGTTTTTGCATATAATCATGCACAACCTTTTTTTTTTTCTTTCAAGTGGGAATATATTTTGATTTCTCAAATGCCCTGCTATAAAGATCAAATCCTTAAGTGTGTTTGTGCAGCTCAACAATAAAGCTATTACAAAAAACACTGGTTCCTAGTGCAAGGCACACTTAAAGCAAGTTTTACTTTTGGTTGTATTTTCTTTGTATATTATAAACATTTATTTAACTTGTTGCAGTTTGAAGTTTAAAAACAACAAAACACCCCATGTGTAAGCTCAACAGTAATCATTAAAATGTTTGCAACATATAAAGTTGTCGCCTCTGAATAATTCATTAATATTTCTTATGTTATTGAGACTATGTATGTTTTCTGAACAGTCTCTCTCGCTTTTTTCAAGATTTAAAAGAATTACATGGCAATAATTGCTCTCTCTAACTTGCCTCTGTACTCAACTCCTTCAAAATTATTTAGAGCAACTTCTTAAGAAGTAGTCTGGCAATGGTAACCTTGCATGTGGCAGATTTTGGTGCTTGTGCTTTTCAGAGGGTCCACGTGGCCTGAGGTTTTCATTCTTTATTACATTGGAGTGAAAACTGGGTCACACGTTGCAGCTGATTCAGCCTTACTTGAGATGCATTGCCTGTCTTGGGCTTGTCATGTGGTGGGATATTTATTGGTGGAAAACGGCTCATGGTAAGACAAAGCAAGTAAGCTTTTGATGTATATGTGTCTTTAAAGATATTTAAGTAGTTGTTTTCAAAAAAAAAAAAAAAAAAAAAGGCAAAAATAGTATTTTAGTTGAATCTGTGTGGCAAGCTTTGTTCTGTGCCAGTTCTCTTTGGTAATAGCTTTTGCTTGGACCACGGCTGGGGAGAGCCTTGCCAAAATAGTCTGCCTCAAATACAAATCGGGGAGATGCCAGATTTCTTTTCATAGCCTGATATTTATAGGACTTTACAGGCATCTTCGTTGAAATTTCCACAATGCATAATTGAAGGGGAGTCTCCATTCCCCGCACTCCTGTGACTGTTGTGCTTCAGCCCAATGGTTGCATAAATGTAGTGCCTGCTCCAGATCTGGCGTGAACTTGTGCTACATGTGGCGTTATTTAAAGCTACCTCATCCAGAAAAGCTGGTTACCAGTATAGGCACCCCAGGTGGTCTGGAGGCAGTGCTCTGACTCCAGCCTGACCTGGGGTCAGCAACAGCGGGAGAGGGAAGTGGCCTGAGGAGTGGGTGTTGGAATTAGGATTTCATGAACCTGATGAACCCAGCACCCTTTCTCTTCCAATTAGAGAGTTCTTTAGGGATACCTTGTGGGTTTTCTGCTTTCATTGTGAAATATTTTCATTGTTGATTAAAGGAAATAATCTTGTAATGTGTTTGTGTATGTATTTAACTGTTCAGCATTGTCCTGTATTGGGAAGGAAAACAAGTTATTTGCATCGTCAACCTGCTGAGATACAGGTCCAATGGGTTCTGCATTGTGATCAGTTAGTACTTTGTTATTTGTGATCAGAGATCAGCATATTTAACGTCCTTGATTGTAAGTCTGAGGTTGTGTGGTAATTCACAAGAAATGCCTACACTTGATGGTGTCTTCAGGCCAAAAGTTGGGATGCTGCTCACTTTTCAGGACACCAAGGTTTGCTTGCGGGCAGGAAGAGAAGTGGGAGATTGGAAGCTGTAGACTATTCTACCACACCACACTTCACCCGGTACTTGTTACGCTCTGGTTTCTAGGTGCAGTTTAGGAGTGACTGTTAGCGTGCTTTCAACCATAATGCCCACACATCACATGCTCTTTCGATGTCAAGTTATGCTGAGCATTGGAGTTTATGAAGGAGGAGCCAGATACCTTCATTCTAGAAAGGTAAATGAAAGTCATTTCAGATTGCTAACTCTCCAGTGACTTAAGGAATGTAACACACGGAGATGAAACAGCGTTTTTTATGCCTTGTGAATAAAAGTTCCTGTAGCTATGTCCTCCTACTACAGAAGGAAGGCTGGATTTGGTACTTACGCAGTCCTGAGAAGCATGCGCATTTCTGGTTGTCTGTCTTTTGTGATGCACAGACAAAGAAAAAAAATACACTGGTGTGCCAAAATGAAATAGATTTTCTGTAATTTATGAAGCAAGTATGTATAAAATTGAATCAAACTCGGATTTAAATTATTTTATTAATATAATTTAAGTATAACTTCTAGTTACAACTTACATGGTATGCAGGAATCTTAAAAACGTCT
This sequence comes from Aythya fuligula, assembly GCF_009819795.1. Taxonomy (NCBI): domain Eukaryota; kingdom Metazoa; phylum Chordata; class Aves; order Anseriformes; family Anatidae; genus Aythya; species Aythya fuligula. Next base: position 43,907,942 of record NC_045563.1, on the reverse strand, counting down.
CTACTTCTGTTATTTACATTTTTTTTGTATCCAGAAGAAGAGCCTCTCCATGGAAGAGGAGACCAGGTTTTTGATGAATGTTGAACCTAATCATAGAAGTTACAGAACTTTAATTTACAATATGTTTGTATGAAAAAAAAAAAAATACAATGTTGCTGCTTAAAGGAGGCATTGAAACTGTTTGAAATTATATTTCCATATCTTCTGTCTTCTAGGTCAGCTAGAAGGATAGATGATTCAAAGGGATACCTAGACAGTCACATGTAAGTTTCCATTTAAAACAAAATGCTGAGAAACATTTTTCTGTTCTTAAAGGGCTTCTGCTGCATCTGAAAATGAAGGCTCTGCTTTACAGTAGCTGTCTTCCCATTAGGTTTGTAGGGCACAGGAGAAGCAGGAAATATCTTCCAAGTAATTTGAACATTGCATGAGTTGCTCTTACAAAATCAGAAAATGATGTGTTGGTATGATCTTGATGATTTCACCATCTTTCTTTAAATGCTTTAGTCAGTCTGGCATCTTCCTAGCTCTCTGCCACTTTGTCGAGCACAAACAAAGGGGCAAGGATTCTGTTTCGATTTGTTTCCACGATGCAGCCATTTAGCACCATTTCGTCCAAAATGATGTGCACTCTATCCAAATTGAACATGATCTAGAAATGTTACGAGTTAAGCTTATTTCAAACAACATGAAGATAAACTTAGAGAAAAATCTTAGGCATCTTAGTCTTTCTCTTTGATTAAGCCTTAAACAAAGTAGGTATTAATTTATTCTAGTTACGTGCTGTTTGTTTTCCTAGAACTCAGGAGTCAGTACAACTGGCACCTTTTCATGGCCACAGAGATGTCAGAAGTTTGTACTAGAGAAGTCAAAGCACCAAGTGTTAGATCTTGGAAGATGACCACAGAGAAGTAAAAGAAAGGTAAACCTGAACTTAGATATGTAGGTGCTTAGTTTTACTGTGTGCCTGAGTACCATCTATTCCTTGAATATGAAATGTTTTCCAAAGGAAAAAGGCCTTGAATGTAAAGATACTGGTATTCTGCATTTTTTCTAACCAAACTCATTTTCAGTCAAATTCTTAAAAATTGGATTCTCAAGTATAATCTATTTTAGCCTAGGTTGCTGATGCTATTTACTTGATCTGCTTGAGAATAACTTCATAAGAGGACCTTGCTGACATTAAAAGTCGATGCACTACTCTAGTAATAAGTCACAGGAGTAAAAGCAAATAAATGATTCCTAGTTAAATAGACACTCTGAAAGATGGTTACAATCTAACATTCACCTCAAGGAAGATAATCTGAATCATTTTTTAAACTTGGGCATTCAGAGGGCTGCTCTGTCTCATGAGTTCTAGGAGATTTAACTGCAGTGTTTTAAGGCATTACTGCTCCAAACTGCACGAACAGTGGAAGGTCACCTGTATGTGACAGCAGCTCAGGAGCCTGATATTTGTATGTATTTGTTTTGGCTAGGTGGTAAACACTAGTCATAACCAGTATTGCAACCATGAAACCTCATGAAAGTCAGCAGCCTAAGATCCACATTCAAGAAAAGGATTTTAGTTATGTAGCATTGAACATGCCAGTGTCTGTGTTATTAGCTTCTCTTTGAGAAGGGAAGGCACCTCATTCAGGTTGAGGAGCTCCTTCCTCTGCAACGAATGGTGAGAGCTAGACCCGTCAGTAACTCACCGCTTACAGACAACTGATGCTGAAGCCAGTACTTAAGAGTGCAGAGAGGGATTTTGCTGTAGGTGTTTCTCTCAGATACAGAAGCCCAAGTCATTACTTCAGATGAAATGACTGGCTGTCTTTCAAAACAACACGGTAAAGATGCTGCTTGTCTTTGGTTAAGAACCCTAGAGGCTGCAGGCTGTCCTCCCTCAGCCTGGGGAATTCCAAACCCACGTTCCTCAGTAGCCAAGCTTAGCTGAGATCATAGCAATTGCATCTGCTGCTTTCTACGTAAGGCAGTTCTATAAAATCTTGTGTACAATGCTGTCATCTCAGTGCTGACATCTCATCATCTCAGTGATGAGAGAAGCTTAAGCTTTTGTCCCTGTCTTGGTGACAGTTCCTGTTGCATACAATAAAGCATGGTCTCATCAGCCCTGTTTGTGACCACTGTTCTAAAAGATGGGAAGACTTGAACTTGTTTTGGCTGAATTGTAGGGTGGATTTGTAGATGCAAGTTGGTGAGACTGCAGCTAGCAGGCTGTTAGGTTCCTCTGGGCTGAACTCAGTGCTACTGCATGCTTGGGCAGCAAAGTAAGCAACTGTAGAGCTGCTCTAAAGAGTGCATTCTGCTTGACCACAAGCACTGTGTCTAGGTTATGTGTAATAGCAGAATTCAGCCCCCAAAATAACTACACCACTTAGTAATTGTAATAATAACCACTTAATAATAACTATACCTCTTAAGTGAGGAGGAGAAACTATTGCAGTCGATGCTCATGGTTCATAAGATAGTTTCCAATTTGCTAAACTGAAGCACCTAATTTAATTTTAGGTTGTATTTTACATACCAGACCTCCTTCTGAATTTGATCATAGGCCTATGCTGCTTCTAAATATCAGGCTTAAGTCTTTCAATTCTGAGGAACAGTACTGTCCTCAAAGCTTTAACACTCTCAGTTTCTGTGGTTCCAGAGACAAAAGCAGTTGTTTTACGTTGGCTGATTAAGGACTTAAGAACATTTTCCTCCTCTATTCTACTTTTCAATAGAAAAACAGGTCTTTACACAAATACTTTATTCTGAGAAGTTATGGTTTCCTTATTACAGTAATGTGAACTTTTAGGATGAGAGTTCTTCTATTCATTTTTAGATCAACCGTGACCCTGCTCTACACAGTGCCAGAGGATCTGCTCACGAAGTTAGATAACATTCCGTTCAAGTTTCAACAAGCAATCAAACTGACTCCTGCTGGCTTTTTGCTTTTGCAGTCTACCAACCCAAGTGATTCACGGTACTGCAATTCCAACAGAGGAGCGAGAGTGCTTATGCCCTCCCCTCAGCCAAACATCCTGGCTTCCTTTTTCATTTCTGTTCCCACCTCACTTTACCATGCAGTTCTTGGCAAACCGTCAGACTTGCACAGTCAGCAATCTTGGCTTATTTCCCTTCCCGTAAGTCTTGTGACTCTTCTCTACTCTTACATCTTGTTGTACAAACACTGTTTTGCCATTCAAGTCTGCCTGCCCTGCCCAGCCAGGGATGTCTATCTCTGAGTCTCAGCAACACTCATCCTCCCCACCTGTCACTGGTTTGGCAAGTGACCCTAATATTCAGGGTTTAAAGTCCTGAAGTCATAAATCCACACCCAGCTGAAAAACAGCAGAACAAGCCAGTTTGAGCAACTGGCAACAGGAAGAGCTTTATACGGTGTGTACATATACACCACCCTGAGCTTCCATTTAAGGTCTTGTTTCCTGTAAGAATCCTGGCTGCCCACACTTGCACTAGATTTGTGTAGAGGCCAACAGACAATTTAACCAAGTATGAAGAAGAAAATATTTATTAACCTGTGCATCTGTAGTTTAAAGTGTATTAAGACCCTAATGGTACTTTCTAGTCTCATGAAGCGTCTTTATGTTTTATGGCACTTAAATACTAAAAGGAGGTAGATGTGACACAGTCCTGTGTCTCCTTCCCTGAAACAACACATAGGTGGATAGTGAAGTGGGAGAGAAGGCAATGAGGAGGGAATGAAAGGAAAGAGGCACATTCAAGCGTTACACGTGATAAATAACTGCTTCATATAGAGACACTTTAAGGTATCTTAGGATATTCCAGGCAAGTAATTCAGGGTGTGTACACGTTTAAGAAATGATGAAGTATAGCCAACACCTTGTGATCAAGTAACACACCCAGGAGCACAAACACAATCTTTGTAGATTACAGCATGAGTACTTATGTGGCAGGTGGTTTGCTACTGAATATACAACGTTACAGAACTTTGATTTCCATCCTGGTCATTCATTTCCAACTAAAGGTTGGTTGAAGGGTGTTTTGTTTTTTAAAATAGGATCAAGAAATACTGCATATTCTGATTTATTCTGATAATCTGAAATATATCCTTATAAATTCTCTTATTATAAATTCATCATTCAGTTTTCTTACTACTACTTAATTCGCATGAAGTATTTCCTGTATCAAAGCATTTTATCTATCCTAGAAGCAGCAGCTCGTTGAAATGGAATGTAAAGGTTTTTTGGATCAAGACAACATTCTTGAAATACTTGGTTCTAGAGAACCCTGCCTTCCTCCTCCCACAAGGAGAATGTAAGTAACTGTTTCTTCCATATGTTAACATCTTCAAGTAAGGTTTGCTTCACCAGTTCAAGGAACCGAAAAGTCAACTTTCTGTAATTTTAAAAACTCCCAGGCTTACCAGCACATTGTTCCCTACAAAGCTTCTGTGATACCACTTTCATTTTTATAGTCTGTCATCATCACACCAAGAAAGTAGCTCCTGCACTACCCAAGCTGCAGTTTTAGAGCCACATAGAATTCCACCCACTTATTTCACACACAAAAGTGAGGCTTGCCTAGCAATATTAACACACTGGGAAGCCAGCACCACTAGGACAATTACATTACGTGTTTACTTGACTGTCCTTACAACATTATTCTTTAAAACAAAACAGAACAAAAAAACCCACACCCTTGCATTCATGCACATGTGCAAGCACACAGATGCAAACCAAAAAAATGCCCTAAAACATAAAAACACTAGTGATGTTATATGCTTCTATCTTAGGTACCCTCAAGTATGTGACTGATTTAATCCCAGAATTAAAACAGACATCATACAATGACACATAATTCACACAAAAGCTCCTGTAAAAACACAGCTACTCTAGAGGTAGTCACTGAACCGGCTAGTAGCTAACCACTGTTTGTTTCTGTATGCATGAGATAACTTTTCAGTTGTTCATGCATTGTTTAGCATCACACAGGCATATATCGTATGTACGTACAATTATTAGGTATGAGTCCTGCTGGGCAGGATTCAAATTGAATCTGTTCCCTGTCTTGTGTCCTAGGTCCCCCTCCTGAAGGCTGGCCCCAGGCTTGGGCCCTTACACAAATTAAGATCCAGGTGCCTTGGGTGAACTGGTGAGTTTGGACCTAAACGAAGCTGGAGCCCCATGTTAACAGGAGCTGCAGTGCCATGAATACTGGGGTAATGTACTAAGCTTAGGAAAGTTTTAAGAATCCACATAAATGTTGCTTAGTGAAGAACATTTCAGCTGTACGACAGTGACAGCCTTTAACTGGGATTTGCTCTGTGCATGGGTGATTATGCTCATGTTTTTGGATTTCATTTAGCTTCCTATTATTGTTCATGGTAGTAAACACTTTTTTTTATATAGAATAGCTAATGTTACTTTTCAAAGAAACTTCACATGGATGTGTACACAAAAATAAAAACACAGAGATGGTAAATAATGACCATTTCCAGCCAGACACACAGTATACAAGGATTTTGTAAATACTACTTCATGTTTGCCGTTACAGACATTTAGACTGTACTTCCTCCATCAGCAAATTGTATTAAATGTAAGAGTTAGCTAAGGCTAGTTGGCAAGGGAAATGGTTTAACCCCATGTTAACCCCATGGTTTAACCCCATATTATCTTACGTGCTCTGAAAGGTGTATAGATGGATTGTTGTTTACACTGCATTAACATCTGTGTAAGATGTGTATAGTTCAGATCTTATATTGTTCTTCTGGGCCCATTTATCTGCTATTCAAGCTATTGTCAGAAATAAGTTCTGAAGAGCCCACTTCATCACTATACCTCTGCTTTACACTTAAACGTTGAGGATATCTCACTTCACTTGAACTATTTTATATATCTTCTCAATTTATGATTTTTTTTTTTCCCTGAGAGAAAAATTTTGTATATATATAGATGTAAGTAAAATATTTTATTTTAGAACAGTTCCTGAAATGTATAACATATAAAAATGCACTTTTGAATGAAAAAAAAAAACAACTGTACATCATGCATATGTCGTACATACTGAGGAGACACATACGAGGCATCAGCTTTTCCAGTATTTGCACAGCTAAGATTTGAGGACTTTCTCTCAGGCTGGTATTTAATAGAAAGATAAATAGTAACGTACCCTTTTATTTTCCAAATACTTATTATTCATTACCTCATGCAGATGAGAGCCATGCAGAAGCTGTCTGTGTTATAGGAGTCATTCAGACACAGTACTGCACCAGTTGCAAGTGTTAGTGTTAGCATATAGTGCCACAGGTTCTCTAAACAGTGCAAACCAGCATTGTATGCAGAAGCTTGCTGAACATGCAACAGCTTTTCTCAGCTATTAATTGAGCTACTGGTGATAACTGTAGGTATATAACTACAGAAAATGTATCTTAGAATGAAAACAATGACCAGAGGCAGGCAGAATTCAGAATCATCAGTACTCAAAATAATCCATGATTAAAAAGAGTCAGGTATATGCATACTCCAAGTATACCCTATGGAGACATACAGAACTATTTTTGTTTAATTGCTGAGTATGATGGGTTAGTCTCTAATTCTGCAAAGTTCTCACAAAGTAAACATTAATTCTGATCCTTAACTATAACTGAATACAAACAAATGTAGTGATATGATCAGAGACCTAAAGAGTTCCTTCATGCTGAATTTTCATTATTGCGCTTTTCTAACCCAGGTGAATCCAGGAGAGTTATATTAGTACCACAATGTTTTGTGAATTTCAGGAAGGAATTGCAGTATATATACAGATAGAGATTTAAGTTCAGTAAGTAAGAGAGAGTTCCAGCACGTAGCTAATCATTCAAATACTTGGTAAAGTAAAAATAAATTATTTCCTTTTGTTTTCTTCTATAAAGAAGTGACAACAATTACAAGAAAAATTACGGCATTTTTCTGTTCTTCATATATTACTAATTCTTAAATTCATTCCAGAATGACAGTATTTTACTATTTAGTGTATGTTTGTATTTGGTTTTAGTTCAGCATTGATTATATTTTAAGCAAATACCCTGCAAATCATACACGAGCAAATGGATCCATAAGGAAAACAAATTTAGATATCTATAGTATCTGTGGCAAGGCGTGGTACCCTAACTTTTTCCCTCTAAGGTCCTTCTCTCTTTACATTGATATAGATAGTAAAACTCACCTAGACTTCGATAAAGAAAGATCATAGTACAAATCTAATCTTACAATGATGCTACTGTTCTGTTATTTGGCTGAAGGCACAGCTGTAACATTCACTTATTATTTGTAGCTCGTGTCAGTATCTATTTAAGTAAACTTAAAATAAAAGCCAGAAGTAATCTGTAGTTCAGCCTGAAAGTTCCCCCATGAATACATATTTTCATGTCTAGGTGTTGTTACTTAGTTCTCTTGAAGCAAGCTCTCCATGACTTTCTTTAACTGGTATGATGCTTACCTTGATGATTGAAAATTTAACTAGGAGAATCATGAATGTCACTCATGCTTTCATACAGATACCAAAATGTTGTTATTTTATATGCAAAATTTGTGAAACCTGTGCATTGTCTTGACTGTTTTAGCCAGCACTCTGAGGAAAGTATGAGGTAAAACAGTCATGAAAAAGAGAGATAAATGTCTTTCTGACACTAAAAAGGATACATCTAATTCACTCTGAAAGAAAAAAACAAAACACAACCATTAGTTACAGTTTGATCTTTCATCTCAGTCATTAAACATTACATAATCCTACTAGATGATGAAGTCTTCAAAATAGAATGAAATGTCTAGGATGACTCACATTTCGGTTCCGGACAGAACAGAAACTGCTTTTGATATGTTACCTACCCCTGTTACAAAAGCTAGCGTTCTGAAATTTGCACTTGGAAAAAACAAGGTCACCTCTATCAATGATTGGAATATATGCACTGCTATCTCAATGACTGCGTAGAGAAACAGCACCTCTAATCATGGTATCTCCAGCCCTATATTCTCTCTTCCTCAAAGACAAGGTGTTAACTTCAAGTTTACAATTCATATGAGGAGCAGCTGAGGGGGTTGGGGTTGTTTAGCTTGGAGAAGAGAAGGCTCAGGGGAGATCTTACTGTACCTGACAATTACCTTAAAGGAGATTGTAGCAAGGTGGGGATCAGGCTTTTCTCCTGAGTACCAAGTGATAAGACAAGGGGAAATGGCCTCAAGTTGTGCCAGGGGAGGTTTAGGTTGGATGTTAGGAGAAATTTCTTTACTGAAAGGATTGCGCGGCCTAGGCTGCCCAGGGCAGTGGTTGGGTCACCATCCCTGGGGGTCTTTGAGAAACATGTAGGTTTAGAACCCAGCAGCATGGTTTAGTGGCGGACTTCAGTACTAGGTGAAAGGTTGGACTAGATGCACATCTTTTCCAGCCGGAATGAATTCTATGATTCTGTTCCATAAAACAGTTAAAACCAAGTAAGTTGCACATCGTTTCAACAGAAAAATGTAGACAATGTATATGCATGGCTGTGGTAGCTGTGGCAGGATCTACTGGGGGAGAGAAGCTTACCCCTACCACTTCTAACTACTGCTCCAGCTCCAATAACACCATTCTTCCTGCAGTCTTGGCCTCAAGTTATAACATCATTTTATTCATTTAACTGACGTGTCTGGCTGAGAAGCCTGTGTGGTCTCTCTGCAGCCAGAAAAGATGGGTATCTTCCCCAGTTGACTCAGCACACTTGAGACATGACTCACTTTCTAGAGATACTTGTTTGTCTCCACTCCCTGTAATGGGAGCACAGGATGACCGAACATCTAACTTGGGTGGCTGTTAAATGGCTAAATTTAGAAACAATTAATCACAGCCTCAGATCCTGCACAGTTAGGGTAGAACTTCTCCAGTCTCTGCTGAAAGGAAGATGTCTGTTCCCACAGAACGTTTTTATCTGCAACTGAGGGATTTTATTGTACTTGCTGACATGGATTCCATTCACAGTCTAGCCCTGGAATTTTAGGCAGAGTTCCCACTGACAGAAGTACGACTACTTATATGGTCTAAGGTGACAAGTCTTCACCAAGTGACCTTGCCATCCTTCAGCTGGGAATTTTTATGCCTCACAAAAACTATATTTTAAGAGTCTGATCAGTTTGAACTTCCTTCATATTAAAAAAGAGTGGAAAACATTGGAGGATCTAGTCTAAATAGTAAGTGGAGTTCTTCCTAGGTAGCTGTTACAAAAGTGAAGGGGACTCAGAACAGTATCTCACTTGCAACTTTGAAAGCTTCCCCCTAATTCTATTAGGAAATTCAAGCTCTGTAAGCTCCATTAGATAAAAATAGAGTATGTGAGAATGTTTAAAGCTCACAAACCTAAAAATAATAGATGACAAAATGTCATTCTAGAGCAGGACAGATGTTCTTTCCTTTCCCAGAGTTTTGTTTCCATTGTCATCATCATAATTTGGGATTCTTCTAAAATTCTGCAAATCCTAAACATCAATCCATAATAGTACAAACATATACTTTTTTGTCCTGTGGTTTCTGTCAGAAACTCCAGCTAGAATTATAACCCTCTCCAATGTTCTGCCATTTACTGTTACAGCCTATTAAAAATAGAACCATGGAATGGCATGAGATTTCAACTACCCCACTTTTTACTTCCCCTAGTTTTAAAACTTATATGCTAGGAGAAATACCAAAATCTTTTACGATGAATTCAGCAAATTTCTAACAATATCAGTGGTTGTGTGATATATGTGGTCAAGAAATGATATACACATATAAGAACTAAATCTATTTTTGCTCTGCCTAAGTAAAGAAAATAAAATTTGGGAAGTGGTTGGCAACTATTACCTCAGTTAGTTAAATAAGATTTAAATTCTACTGTGTGTTCCTGTGCTGCAGGGATCAGACTCCACTCCTGGTTATTACTGCTCAGGTTGAGACTGCAGTCGTAACAATTTTAAGAAATACATTCTGAACTTCATACAGTAAGAAAGTGATTTACTCAGTATCATGAGTTTTAAAAGGCTGGTACAGCAGTAGTTGAAATAATATCCTAAAGCATTTGTCAGGCATCTAAACAGTGAGGAGTTTAGAAGACTCTCACAAGCACGTCCTTGAATTCACACAGGAAGTTCTGCCATGTCTGCTGTGGTGCTAGGGAACCAACATTATAAACACTGCATACTGCTTGCTTGCATCTGTATTTACCAACATAATACCTTCAAACTGATGGACAATAGAGGAAACTATCCAGTCCTCTTTTGTGAGATGGGTATCTAACACACCTCAGTATAGCCAAACTAAAATTGTGCCCAAGTACTATTTGAGATGAATTTGTTTATAACCAGATTATTTCAAATCCTGCATTAAATTGCACATGTTCTACCCAGCATTATAATGCTGCATTTTCCAGTTTTGTAAAAACTAACAAAACCTCTTCTACCAAAAGGGAAAGTGTCATTTTAACTGGAGCTACCTCCGTCTTCAAATCCTCAGCAAAGTGACTGTCTTTACAATAGCTGTTACATCAGATAACCACTGTTGCACAACAACAATATGGGAAGCACAAGTACAGGCTGGTTGTTGAGGTTTTGTTTGCTCTGTCCCTCTAATCTTATTCAGTGAGAGTGTTGTCAGCTCCCTGTTTAATGCTTATACTTACTTTATGATGAATTAAGTATTTTGGGAACATTATACTAAGAACATTAAAAAAAACGAGAAGAAAAAACTCATATTTCTTTAAAACATAGAATGCCAGTGGCTATTTTGAGAGTAGATGACCTAGAGAAACCCCTGAGTATAAGCATATAAAAACATGTTTTTCTACCAAAACTATTTCTGGTATTCCTTGTCTGATGATTTATAACCCATGCATGCTTTTACTACTCTGAAAAATCAACTTTTTTTTTTTATAGTGATAATATGCTAAAGTCTTCAAAAATCTACATTAATATAAACCAACTTTGATTTATTACCTATAATTCACTAGAACTTTAAAAGAGAAGAAATATTTTGTAACAGATTCAATGTCTCACTCACCACTCTGCTGAAGTATTTGTCCAAAACCTCCACAAAATTATGAATTAGTTCATATACTGCCATTTCATTCTGAAATTAAATTAAAAACGAATGAATGTTAAATGAACAGATAGAAACAACGGTAGTATTCTTAGTGTTATATCAGCTTGTGATTTATGAAAACCAACTAGAATATGACAGGAAGTACTACAATAAAGTGCACAGACTGTCTGTTGTAGCAAGAGGAGGCGTGGTTACGTCTCGCTGAGCAACCAAGAGCAGGCAAGTGCTCAGGCTCCTAAGCTTCGGGCCAGGCCAGGGCAGCCACCTGAGTAAGCACTGCAGAACCAAATGGATTTGTCTTGCTTGGGCTGCTGCCATCCCCCACATCACCTAGACAAATACAGGCAGCTGCACTATGCCTAGCCATGCTGAAGTCACACCTGCCCACTGCAGTACAGAGACACTGTGCTGCAGCAGTATTGATGGATTTTTTTTTGTGGTACAGTGAAGCCAAAAGAATGTGCCCTGAATTGCTTGCAGTTATAACCCTTGAAGACACCACTGTAGTCAGCAGCTACCTTCCACACCACCCCATTAAGGTCTCCAGGATAAAGTTTTAAATTAATATAAATTACTCAATGTAATTTATTACACATGAGGGCTGACTGAACCTTAAAGGCATATTAAGTAACAGTACTTATCCACTTTCAGTCAGATACCTTTTTTTTCACTTTTGTTTAAAAAGTAAAATAAATTGGCATCTGACATGTGGATTTTTTTCTTTGGTCAAGGAGGATAAAAAACAGCGTGCAGTTAGGAATTCACTACACAGAAGACCACTGATCTGGCTGTAATGCTGACATTTACTGAGAAACCTCACCCTAAAAATTTATGTTTAATCAAACGTAAGTTTAGAAAGCAGAATCAGTATAAAGCTCATACAGAATGTCTCATGATAATATTTCAGGCTATTGCTAGAGATTGAAGTCAAACAGAGGTGTTTTCCTTGTATACTTTTTTTCTTTTTGCAATGACTACTTGAAATTCTCTAATAGACATTGCAAAATTCCATACTGGAAAACGATTCGACTTCTTGCCTGTGATTAATACAAGCCTATATCTCAAGAGTGAATATAATTTCTTACCTCTGTCTCATTGATTCCAACGACAACGAAGAGGGCTGCATACTGCCGGTATACCAGCTTAAAGTCCTTATACTCAATGAAAGAGCACTAGGCAAAACCAAAATTAGTCAAACATAGTAGTTGCCATTTAATCGTGACATTACTAAGCTTTCACTTACATAAGACCCACAAAAAACAATGGATTTCGCAAGGTCGATCAAGTAATTTTGACTTGAAAGAAGGTATGGTAACTTTTACATGAAACCTTTCATCTACTGACAGAAAACACGGTGCCACTTTTTATGTAGGTCAACTGAAATGGTTTGTTCAGGGTTAGAATTGAAGGACAGTCGATATTTTTCCTATGTTTTCAATTAGAAGCACTTCCAAAAGAGACAAACTGAAGGTCACTTTCATATTTAACAATGATCAATATTCTTATTATAAATATTAGGAGTATCAGAAGTCCAGACACTGGAGAAAGACGCATGTAGTTCACCATAGGACAGGGAGCCAGTAGATGGTGCTATTATACACCGCTTTACACGTCACCTTTTTTAAGTAATGTTTTGCTCAGTTCTTGAAATGGCAGCATACTGTTAATTCTTTTGGTGAAGTTTCTGTTCAGAGATGCTCTTGCACAAGTTAATTTCTTTAGCCACTGCCAATTCCATGAACTGGAGTAAATTATAGGGACTAGGATTTTTTCTGAGGCTTTCTAGAACTAAATAGGGTAGGGCCACTGTTCCAACACACATGTAACTAATGAAAAAGAAGGTGACTTCAGAACACAAACCGAAATACCTCATTGATATTTCAAGTCACACGTTCCTCCTCAAAATCAAGTCAATGTGCTTGAAATTTTTTCCTAAGTTTGGTACTTTTCTTGAAGAACCAGTGGCTCTCTTTTGTGAGGCATAAGATCTCAACTGTCATCTAACAAACTTCCACCATGTGAGTTTTCTGACTTTCATGAACAAGTTGTGAACTTTTTTTTTTAATAAAAATGCCTAAGAAGCATTTCAGGCCTATGAAGGCTGAAAAAAATGTGTTTAAAACAAAACAAAACAAAAACAAAAACAAAAAACACTTCTGTTTTAGATAGTTAGTTTAGGTATCACAACTTAAAATCCTCTCTGGCAAGTTTTTTTTTGTTTGTTTTTGTTTTTTAACGTGGAGCTGTCAATGATACACCTACTATCTTCTCAGCAAAGAAAACTGATGTCTATCTATTGATCACTACTAGCCAAGCAATAACAGGAGAAAATAAATTCTTCCTGGACTTCTGAGCTTCTTCAAACAAACAGGAAGAATCTTCATCACAGTGATAGAGAACAGTCCAAAATCATTGTAAGCCTCAGAAAAAAAAACATCTATTCAATACAGAATAATAGTTAATCTGAAAGAACACATAATCTAGAAACAACTTTTTTCTTCATGGGTGCAAATGAAATAATGACCTGCAATGGAAACTGATTTTTTTCTAGAATTATTTACCTGAAAGATGTGCAACATTAATACAATAAAACATTTAACAAAAAATGTACAAAAACTTACTTGATCCTTTGAACGGGAGAGACAGTTTTTGATTACTTCAGCTTCCAGCATTGTCCGTTTATGAATGTCTACATGCTCATAATACCTAGAGAGCCTCGTTTGGCCTTGTTTGTTCACCATAAGAAAAAACTTTATCATTGCTTTTTTGTTGATCTCAGTGGTAGATCTGAATTGTCAATGCAGCAATTAAAAGTATTTCTGTGAGGGAAAAAAAAAATATATACATAGGAGTTATAAAAGACTTTCCAGAAGTTGGCCAGCCCATATTTGCACATATATAAGTTTATTTCCAAAATAAAGAACACAGGAAATAAAAACAAACCTCTAATCTTCTGCACATACTCCAAGAGTAATACTCCATTTTTTTTTTCTATACAAATAATCACAAAGTATCAAAGCTTCTCCATTATCAGGCAATTTAATTGCTTTGTAGAATTTTGGGAATTCCAGGAGTACACAATTTCTTCTTCTACTTCTCAACATTTTCTCAATCTACTCAACATTTTCTTGCATGCTAACTGGTTTGGAAACATTATGAGAAATTTGTCCAATAACAAATCATAAAATTAATGCAGCTGAAAAAAGCAAAATTGGACAGTTTGTTGGTGTTGTTTTTTTTTGTTGTTGTTGGTTGGTTGGTTTTGTTAGCTATTATTTAAAAACTTAATTTATACCTTCCTGACATCAGATTGAAGGGAGAGAAGACAAAGGGATGTACATGGCTACTTCTCTAGCACAGAATTAAAGCCTTTAAGCCTCCCAAATATCTGGTTATCAGCATGTATCTTGGTCTGGACCAGGAGCTGCTGCAATCCACTCTTTCCAATCTGCTTTCCCATATTGAAGCTAAAGGTAGCTTCTACATGTAATGAAAACTAAATGTGGGTCTTAGGAGAAATTTCTAAGGAGAAATCTGTTCACGTTAATTACAGCTTAATCTTAATCTAAATAAGTATTAATCCACATAATGCCACTGAAATAAAAATGTAGAATATAAATCTGCCACATACAGAGTACAATTGAAAAAGGCTGTCAAAAAACAGAATCTGCTTGCTATACCAAAAAAAATAAATATGTATATATATTTTTTTCTCATATTTTGAAAGCATGCAAAAAAAGGTAAACTCCATAATGCATAAATTCTGTGTTGTTGGTTTTTTTTTCTTTAATACCAGAAAACAGTCACTGTAATGTTTTCCATCTGACTCTGTTTGGATCACAGACTTATTGGCCCATACGTTCTTGAAGTTTATACACTGGCAACACAGCAAATACTGCAAAAGCTATTTCTTTATTCCAATTTTGAAAACTTGCTCCTTGCCTGGTGCTTTACCAAGGTAAAATAAAATAAAATAAAATAAAATGCAAATATTTTCTCCTAAGATCCCAGAGTTCCTGCAGGAAAGGGCAAACTTTTAGCAGGAATCCACAGAATAATATAGTGTAGCTCCTTGTTTAAAAAAAAAAAAAAAAAAAAAAAAAAAAACAAACACAGTATATCTTAACAGTGTAGAAGGGCAGAAGGGAAAAATGCAAAAATCAGCATTGATCTCTGAGTCAGCAGCTTCATAGGTATTTAGCTATCTACTGATTTTTTATAACAAGGCATGCTGCATAGGTGCTGCCTCATATTACTGGCAACCTAAACAAACTGGCTATATTTAGGGGTGATACCATCTAAATCTTACATGATAGTGATACAAGGAATCCCAGTATATCGTGCTACCATTAATTATTGCTTGCTTCTCATTAGTATTGTTCACCTAGTTATTTCCTGAAAGAAAAGCCACCTCTGTTATCA
Source organism: Aythya fuligula (assembly GCF_009819795.1). Classification (NCBI taxonomy): domain Eukaryota; kingdom Metazoa; phylum Chordata; class Aves; order Anseriformes; family Anatidae; genus Aythya; species Aythya fuligula. The sequence continues at coordinate 43,892,465 of NC_045563.1, read as the reverse complement.
TCACTGCTATCTGAAGAAAGCGATCTCATTCTCCGCAGCATGCTGTGGTTTACTTACTACGCAAAGAAATCCAGATTCCTATACTAAACGCATCTTCACTATTAGACCTGGTAAGTGATTAGAAGATATTGTAGGGGCGTTTCTTACCCTTGTGAAACTACCGCATAATTTAAATTGTTTTAAAATTAGACGTGGGAGCGAAGAAATCATAAACCAGATCCACAAAATACAGTCAACAATAAAAGGAAAAATTCCTGCAACAGATATACAGGTTCAACAGACCTATTTCAGAAAAGCAGCCCGGGAGGAGTTTTACTACTTTAAAGAAACCCTCAGAAAAAAAACAGGACCTTTTGACTGGATTGTTTTCTAACAGACGTGCTGCCATTAGACAAAAATATAGCCTTAATTGGGAGTTAATATCAGTAGTGAATTCTTTAATCCTCTTCTTTCCTTTATTGTCTTTCAAACAGGTAAGACATTTGAAAAGGACGAGTGGGACCGTTTTTTCTCCCTTAAATCTTCACAAGTCCTTCAAATGAAGGAAAATACCAGAGGATGTATCAGTTAGCAGGGAGAGCTCTTCCTTTGCATTATCCTACATATGCAAGAAAGCTTTTATCCCTCTTATTCTGTAAATTCCTCTTTGATCTGCTCTTGTCTGTAGGACACCTCCAGGGAACAGGAGTCCAGAATCAATACAAATGACAATAGAGTCTGTTTGCAGCCCTGACAGTCTGTTTTCTCACCTCCAGCAGACACAGTGAAGTCTTTATGTCAAGAAGAAAGTGCCTTTTTGTTGATTCCCTCAGACGGAAGAGTAAGAACGTTAATAAATGCTGCTGTGGTGTACACAGCTTGTCCGCTGGGCTCTGGGCTCTTGAAGGAGTGGAAGTGGTTCTCTGAGAAAGAACAAATGAGGCAATTAAGACAAAAAAGGCCCAGATGGAAATGTATTAAGGGATCTTCCCTGCGAGACAGCAGCTCAGGCTGACATTTATGATGAAATGAGAAAGTACCTATCTATGTAATCTCTTCTGCATTTCACATATGGCTCTTATTTTTCCCCCCTGTTCCACTTTGTACTGCTGCTTGAAGTTACAGAGGTGCAATGCGATGAGATGTATCAAGTAAGGATAACAATAGATGACTCCTTCCAGATGAGACACAGGACCAAAAGAAAGACTGAATGCTAAAGAATAAAGGGTTATGGTGTGAAAGAGGAGCGATCTAAGAAATGCTGCCCATTGTTTTAATGAAAAACAAGCAAGGTTGGGCACTAGGGGCCAAAAGGCATGTTGTTCCTACCAGCTGCAAAACACGTCTGTCCCAGCTAAACAGACCATGATAAAGACATACGCAGTTTTTCTTTTTTCTTAGTTTTATGTTGCTTCTTTCTGTCTGGTACTGCTGAATTATAAAGGCAGAGCCCTTAGCTTTGGGCAAGCTGTCTCCAGGCTATTTGAATCCCCTGGGCACGAACGGAGCTGCGGAGCACCAGGGTGCAGGTGCTGCACGAGGCCTGTTGCTGGCAAGCACCTCGGCCACGCGGTTCCTTCCCCAGAGGGTAAAAACCTGAGGCTTTACGGTGCTGCAGATACTGAGGTGAGACTAGAGGAAAGAAGGATGCTAAAACCACCTCAGGAACATTAAAAGAGCTGTTGTATTTTGAGTTACCAGTGCACGATATATAACAGAAGACTCTGAAGAACTGATACGCATGGATCCTACTGCAGGATTGGCCCCTAATCCTAATTACTCCTTTATTAACCTAATCTTTCTACATGGTTAATCTGGTTAATGCTGGTGTTAGGACTAATGTATCTGTGTATTATTTCAAGTGCCCTGGATTGTTTTACATATTAAAATACTTCAGACTCAAATTATTATTTCTTAAATCCTCACAAATGCTCTCATCCAGAATCGATATAAAAAAAAAAAAAAACGAATTATGCTCTAACAGTGGTAGAACCATAGCAGTACTCAAAGGTGTCACCCGTAATTTATGACACAGTCATCATTCGCAGTATTACAGTAGGTGATTAACAGCTGCAGAGGAGAGGTCCGGTAGTATCGCTAGTTGTTGCTGTATTTTTCCTGTGAGCCTCAAAGACAGCTTCCAAAATTTTACCTGTAAATGTTTCTCACACAAATGACACTACAAGCACATGATTTTGTGCAGAAATACTGGAATAAATTTTCTATATGATTTACATGTAAAAATAAATATATCCATACATTACATAAAGCGTGCAAGTACAGCTGTGGAATCTGGCTTTGAGAGTAACTCCAGTGTTAAAAATATCTTGTTATTTTTATTTTCTTTAAAAATAATTATTTTTAAAATTCACCTGTGTAGAAATAAAAACATGTTCTTGTACAGTTTAGGCAAAAACAGGAAATTACTGTTTTGTTTCTCTCAGTTTATTTCTTCTTTCATCTTATCTTTCAGATACAGAAAACATGTTAAAATGTTTTGCATATGTAAGATGTAAAGAGGTCTGTGAAGTGTAATAAAACAAAAACACACCTGTGCATGTTGATGGGTGAGGAATCTCCCACTCCTTCTAGTTCCAAGTATGTCAGAAACTACTTTCTGTGATCAGTTATGAGTATTCTACTCACAAAGACAGTTCTGTGTCTTCTGGTACAGCTCCTACATGCTTTTCTGTGCGTTCTCATGCAGTTTCCTTCACGTATGCTTGCATATACACACAAATCCAACATGAATTACTATGCTTTTTTTGCATACAGAATCAAATAGTTCAAGAGAATTGGTGACGTGATGCAAGCCTTTCATGTCACTGCCATTATTTTGCTCATTTTAGTAATGAAAAGATGCTGCTATCTGAAGGCTGCCTACTCATTTCTATCAAATAGTCTCATTCCAGGTCACTGGACAATTATCTGCATCACAAATGGGCTTATGAGCAGAAGACTTGAAGGAAGTACCCACATCCTGATGGACTGTCAAGCCCAGCTTTCCGAGTGACAGTCAACCACACATTTCAAATTTTGTCTGGAATAACCTACAGTAAGTGCTTCTCGTGCACCTGATTTACAAAACACCTATGGAACTATGACATAATGAAGACTCCCTAGAAACAAAACCCTCAAAGGTTTCACACAGAGAAGACATAAAATGTCTTGAAATTGCAAACTTCAAAACCAAGCACCTCACTGAACGACTGAATAGCTCTCTCCTTCATTTCTTTTAAACGAGGTTTCTTGTGTGTGGATAATTTGGCACACACATAAACTACATACAGTGTAGCTACTATGATTTAGATACGTGTTATGCTGTGTTAGAGCTCACCCTTGTTAAATTATCTCCTGCACATGAATATCTGTGAGAGAACACTGGTATTGTGATTGGCTTCTGTGACTCACAGTGGTAGACTGATGGAATCTTTGAAGAGCTACAACTCAATGGCTTTGGCTCGTTCTGAACCAGCAGATAGGCAGAAGGACTAAGAACTACATGGCTCATGGACAGATGCTTCTGAGTTTTGCTTCCCCATGCAGGCTCACCCTCCTCACCTGTCGGTATAGGTAACTCCAGCCTCATATTTCAGAATAAGCTCAACTCTGCTCGGCTTGCTGCAGAGTGCTGAAACAGAAATCGTGATGGTGGAGGAACTGCTTCCAGGACGTGCCAGCTCTGGAGGCAGCGTAACCGCCTGAGACACCTCAACGTAAGCTGTCCCAGCTCACGAGTCACACCCCTAAATGCAATCTTTTCAGATACTGGTTGAGACCTCTGAGAGAGGCAAAGCCTGCAATACCTGTTCTGTGGATAAAAAGGAGGTCTTACACCTCCAGTGTGGCCAGCCCTGCAGATTTCACATGCAGTTATATTAAACATTTTAAACAATTTTAATTACTCCTCCACTACAAGCAACAAGCACTTAATTTATTTTTGTCCAAGATTTCACTAATATTCATGCATACTCTGATACACAGATGATTAAAGAAAAAGAAACACAACCCAAGTTTGAGACTTTGGGCAGCAGTTATTATTCCAAATTAGATTTCTGTCTGTCAAGTTAAAACCACTCTAGTCAATGGCCACAGACTTAAAAGCATTTTAACTATTATGCTGTAACAAAGTTCAGCAACATTTTATGACTTTGAGTTAAAAATGAAAGAGGTTAAGTATAGCAAGCAAGAAATACACAACTTCATCTTTACAGATTTCCTTTGCCAAGAATAAAATAAACATTAGTCAGAACTATAAGCCAGTAATTCACTGTATTGTCCCACTCTATAAACAAGTTGTTTTTGTGGATGCAGAGGTTTTAAGTGCATTTCATCTGTGTGTTAAATGTAGAACAAAATGGGTTAAACTGGAATTAAAGCATCAATGAGGATAATAAAAAAGTCAAATAATAGAGCTACAAGCATGTGACAGCAGGTGAACAAATATTTTGAGGTATATGTTAGCCTACTGAACTTGCTGTCTATGAATTTACTGTAAAAAAGGTATGTAGCAAATGAAGACAGTTCATTTATTTGATACTCTTGTTCTATTTTTGTTCTGACCATGGATAAGACTTTAACAAAAGCCACGTGTAGTATCATTAGTACTTATTGGTAATAGGGATCATTTTTGTATTCTAGATCTTATTATTGTTCAAATTACAATTCACCTGAAGATGAAACAACTTGGTCTATGTGGCTTTAAAGTAAATCACCGTGTTTCACTTCAGGATCAGGAATTTTAAAAAAAGAAGCCTTGCTAATCTAGGGAAGTCAAGGAGGAAGGAAAGAGTAAAAAAGTCTTCCTTTGCTGTTCGGCTGTCAGAATGCTGGCTGAATATAGTAACGGAATTAAATTTCAGTAACTCCCGTGTATTCAGCAACAAGGAATGTCTCATAAGACTGTAAGCTAAACAAAAGGCTAAACTGATTGTGAGGTAAGGCATAATTTTTGGTAATGATTTGATACTGCCAGTGAAGAATGAAAAAAAAAATGCTGAAGAGTTGGATTTACATAGTATGGTAATCTGTATGGAAAAAGGAAAAACGTATGATGAATTTGTTGTAGGAAATGACTTCATGGAACAGTCCAATAAAAATTGGTAAAACAACTGAAATAGCAACATGCACCTGAGAGGTTAGCAGAGAGAGGAAACACCAGTACTGAGACAAGCAGTATTTATTTTTAAGTAATTAATGCAATTACAGCTCTGTCAAGAATGAGTCCCAGTAAGGACGCTGTCCGTATCCTTATGGCATGAGTACAGCGCATATGCGTTTTCAAAAGCAAAATCAAATCCCTGTCTTGCTCAAAAAGGGGTGGCCTTTCTGTCACTTTGGATAGGACTTGGTGGCAGTTTGGAAATGCTGCGTTTCAGAGCAGAATCTCACAGCCGGGGCAGTTTCCCCTACCCGTACCATGGTGTTGACCAGAGCACGGCTATCACAGGTACAACCGCCCCAGATGAAATAAACCAGATTTCTCGCAAAACCTCCTTCGTGTGGTAATAACTTTTGAATGGTGTTATGCACTCTCTGTCCCCATCAAGGAGGGGAAACATTACACAGAACGCAAGACACCACGAAGATGAGTTCATCAAAAAAAAAAAAAAAAGCATGGCTATAATGGCTGTAATGGCTTTAAGGACTAGGCAGCTTCCGGAAACATACCCTAAATTTAAAACCTAAAACTGCCTGCTCCTGAGGCTAACAAAGGGCACCACTGAACTGCTGGGAATGCTAAGACCTGAACCCCGCGGGCTTCAGGTGTTGGAGACAGACGGGGGGCAGGGGGCACACGGGGGCAGGCGGCCCACGCGGGACGCGCCCGCACAGCCCCAGAGGCGGCTCCCGGAGCTGCAGGACGGGGTCGGGCACGACACGGCCGTTACCCCCGCCCCGCTGCGCTGCACTGCGCCGCTCCCCTCATGGCGGCCGTTAGCCCCGAGCCGCGCGGCCGCCCTCGCGCCAGCGGCGGGAAAGACGCAACGCCCGCTCCCCCTTCCTCCCCCCGCCCCCCCCCCATTCCCCAACGCACGGCGCTCACCTCCCTCAGGCGCATGCGCGCTGCGCCGCCTTGCCCGGCCGGGAGGAGGAAGCGTGAAGGGGAGGGGGGGCAGGCAGAGGAGCGGCTTCCCGGCAGGCGCCGCGCCGCTCCCCCTCCCTCCCTCCCTCGGCGGGCGGCCGCGGGTGGGTGGGCCGCGGGCTGCAGGCTGTAATGGCGGCCGGCGGCGGCTCGGCGCTGCTCTGACACCCGCGCACGGCCGGGCGCAGCCCCCCGCCTCCCCGCAGCCGTCCCGCCTCCCCCGCCCAGCGCCGCTCGCCCCCTCCGCGGCCCCCCGCCGCAGGGCCCCGCCGCGGGACGAGGAGCGGCAGGAGGAGGGCTCCCCGCAGACAATGGACGAGCACCCCGGAGCCGGGGGAGGAGGAGGAGGAGGAGGAGGCGGCGGGATGGCGGCCACGCCGAGACCGCAGCAGCCGCCGCCGCAGGCGGGTGGGAGCGTGAACCTGCAGCCGGCCGGGGGCTGCGCGGGGGCCGGCGGCGGCGGCGGAGGAGGAGGAGGAGGAGGAGGGGGGCAGCAGCAGCAGCCGCAGGGCCCCGCGGCCCCGGCCGGGCAGGAGGCGGCGGGCCCCGCCGAGCTGTCCCGGCCGCAGCACTACACCATCCCGGGGATCCTGCACTACATCCAGCACGAGTGGGCGCGCTTCGAGATGGAGAGGGCGCACTGGGAGGTGGAGCGGGCCGAGCTGCAGGTACGGACGGGCTCCGTGCGGCGCCGCGCTCCCGGCCGGGGCCGGGGCTGGGGCCGGGGCCGGCCCGGGAGGCTGCGGGCTGCGGGCCGCCATCGGGCGGCGGGAGCGGGGCCCCTCGGCTGCCCTGCGCCGGGCTCGGGCACGGTACCTGCGACGGGGCCGGCGGGGGAAGCGGCGGCGGCGGGGCCCGGCGGAGGCGCAGCCCCTCACGGCCCGAGCGGGGCTCCCTTCCCCGGGGCAGCCATTTTGGTTTGTAGCATGGCGGCCGCCTGGGCTCCCGGCTCCCGAGGCGGCCCCGGCCCGCTGCCGGCCGAGGGCGGCCGCTGCCTGGGCGCCGGCGGCGGGGCGAGGAGCACCCTGACAGCTGCCATCGCCGCCCTGCCCCAGCACGGCGGCTCGGGGGCTCCCCGGGCTGGGGAGCGGGTTAGGGAGAGCCACGGCCTGCGGGGGCCGCAGCCTCCCGGAGCGCTGTGCGGGGCGCGGGGGGCGGCCCGGGAAGGGAAGGGGCTCGGGGACGGGAACTGCTCCTGGAGGAAAGCGCCTCGCCGGGCTGAGGCAGCTCCAGCACACGCTCCCTTTCCTTCCGCCTCCTTTCCGGGGAGATCTCGTACGGGAGAAGCCGCTGCTGAGGAACAGCGAGGAGTTGGTCAGTTTGATGTCCGTGGCGGCACCAACTTTGTGTCGGGAGCTAAAAATTGAGCAACGCGTCAGGTTAGAGAGCAGACATTGTAGTTCCAGCGTAGATCTCGCCATTAGTACCTGGTTTTGGTAACAGAAGAGACACCTCTATTAATTAGGTTCACACGTAAAAATAAAACCATGCACAAACTATTCCGAACTTATGTACAGATTACAAAATCCATGGAATTTGAGGTGTTTGTGTGAGAGTCATCATTTTTTCATATGACAGAAATCTATGCAATAATAGTTAAACTTTATTATTTCCAAATAACCTTTTTCTTGGTGTGCTTTACGTATTGGGTGAATGTTTACTGTCTTGAAGCAGCGTTCCATCAAATTGCATTGTAATTAGAGTTTTTAGTAGCTCGCTAGAACAGCGGCTCATGTTTGTGATTATGTACTTTCAGATTTGAAGAATAGAGAGCAGTATCTGAACCTGGGCAAGTCTTTCAGGACTTCTTGGCTCTATATTAAACATGTAATTCGCACTATTTTTGTTACAGCTATAATTAAAATAGAATAATGGGGAAAAATAATAACAAAAAAAAAGTGAAACATATTTCACTATATACTTCAGTTACTGCCAGTCTTACTATTTCTAGACATAGAGAATGGCTGTTTTTAAAACCAGTGTGGCAGCCATTGACAGGCATTTTCAGTGGAGAGCAATGAACTGTTTCTCATTTCTTCTGTAGCGTATCGGTAGTATTGTACTCTGTTTATAAATAAACAGAGCTTAGTGGTGTTCATTAGCAAACAAAACAGTCTTTAAATATTTGTTTTAATATATAGGCTTGCGACTTTAAAATTAAGTACCTTTCAGTGCCCTAAATGTGAAGCTCCGTTCTAAGACTTTGAAAACTGTATCTGACTTAAAAGTGCTGGTATGAACTCATGTGGCCTTTAGACACTATGATGTGTTCCTGCCAAGTCTGCTGCTTGTGTTTGTAATTGCTGTTTGTCATCCATGGCTGTACTGTTTCATTTGCTTATTTCTTCATGTGCTGTCAGAATTCTGACCCTGGCTGTATATGTGTTGATTCACTCTACCTCATGTGTGCATCATGTCACGGGATGCGGCAGGTGTACTTACCACACAGTGTGTATGCACGCGGGTGGGCTTTTAATAACTCAGGAAGCCCAGGATAGAAGTGAGGTTGGGAGGAGGCAGAGAGAGGGCATTACCTGTGGACTTTAAATGTCAACCTGTGTAGTGATGAAACCTGATACAGAAATGTTGGGAGTGTTTTTTGGAAGAGGTGTATTTACCAGGCCTCTGTGTGTGTATACATTGTATATATTTTTAGTCCTACAACTCAGGTTGTGAAGTCCTGCTTTATTTTGTGACTAATGAAGCCTTAATATTTTGGACCTCAGATAACAGTTTTGCCTGTTGAAACTTCAAAGTCCATTCATTTGTGAATACTAAGTACCTGTGTGTGGTTTTTAAGTGATCGAGGCCTCCTGGGTTGAACGGGAAGAAAAATCTGGTAGTATGACAGTAGGTAATTAACACGGAAGCATGAAGCATGAGAATTGGATTTCGTAGGTGCAACTCTCAGCCATGCAAGTAATTTCTTCCTTCTTTCAGCCTTTCAATACTCTATACGTTCATTCTCCGTGCTGGTAATTAAAGGCTCCTTCTTAAGTTACCTCAATAACTTCGCAAGTGATGTTGTATAGAAAGAAAACTAAAAGAAAACTACATGACTTAGCAATATGTTGTGATTTTATTTTCCTGCTCTGAATTTATGATTCTTACTCGTCCACAGAATAGGATAGTTCTTTGTTGTGGATAAAAAAGTAATGGGCATTCTGAGTGATTTCTCCTTCCTTTCCCCTATTTTCCTCCCCATATAGCTCAGGTAATGGTCAGACTTCTCTTCCCCTAGTAAGATCCCTCTGCATTTGGGTGGAGGCATATGAGGGCATGATCTGCAGGAAGAATTTGTTTCCTTGGATCTTATAATGAACTTATTGATTTGTTGTTCTACCTGTGTTTGGGATACGTGTTTATAATTAATTTAAATGCGAAGTTGCTTCAATTGTCTTGGGGTTTGTACCACAGCCATAATCACTGACAAAGGATGTCAGCCCTTCGGACCTGGAGAAGTTGTGTACTAGCATCCTTAAGTCCACGTGCACATCAGTCTCAATCTTAAATGTTAATAACTTTTACGGTGTCTCTTCCAACTGTTCAGGTGCGTGGCCGGTCTGCCTGTGTGCACGAATGGAGCAGTGTAGTTGTGTGCTAAATCTGTGTGTGCAAGTCAGTGTCAAAGACAGAAATACCAAACATCAGGATTGCAGTGCTTAAGCCATAGTAGACTTTTTCCTTCACTTGTAACAGTGGCTGCCAGACTAATTTTGTTAGTTCTTTCTCACTATTGTGTAGAGACGAAATACTCCAGCCACGGGTAGTGTACTGATCTCTTGAAGTAATAGGCTGGGTCTGTTCTGTAATCCCACAGAAGGATGATTCTGAATATAACAATATTGTGTAATTACACCTGTAACTTTGCCCTGTCAGTGTCATGACCTTGATGTTAGTTGCTGTTACACTGGGGTAAATTCAGGTTGTGTTTTCTATAATGTTTATGCACTCTAGAGGGGTTATAGAAAACCTCTGTGGTTGGATGTTACTTCCTAAAGGAAACAGTTTTTCTATCAAATCTGTAAGTGGCTCTGTGGTTTCAGTTTAAAAAAAAAAAAAAAGTGGGAAAATACTTGGAGATGCATTACAGAAACTCATGGGAAGGAAGATCAAGTTGTGTTGAGGAGCTTTGTAGGAAATCTTAATGATCTTGCAACTTTTCAGATATCTAAGAAGACCAGTAGGACTCTACTTTTTTTGTGGGGCATATGGGCTGATCTGGTCAGTCAGAATGAAGGTCTCAATTGTTGATGAAATATGAAATTTCTTCATATCTTCTGAACTGGATAAACAGGATGTTGAGTACTACCTGATACTTCAAAATCACATGGTAATGTGTTGAGAGAAACTTAACAGTAGGTGTTAGTTCCAAATGTTTTAAAATCGGGAAGAATAATTAAGAAACTTGAGTACTCACAACAATGTGTGTACAACTTCAGTATGCTGAGCATGCATCCTTCTAACCTAAATGTGCGTGAAGACTAATATGTTTGGTAATATGTTTTCCATTATATAAAGTGACAGCATTCGTGATAGTTCCTAGTTTATCTAATTTTACAGATGCTTTTTTCCTCAGCTGTTTAGTGAACACATAATAGAACACTTTATTTACCATTTTACATACTTTACATGGGTTGGGAGAAAAAGATTTTCCTTGCACGCCTGCCTTTTTCTTTCTGTATCTCCCCCTCCTCCTCCAAGAAGTGGGGAGCAGCTCATTAAAGGAGTTTTATGATCTTTGAGAACCTGATAAATATTCCATAATTACATTCCAATAGGACATTCCTTTCAATAAAAGCTGTGTTTTTCTGGGCAACTTTCACGCTTGAGTTGACTATCTAAATTAGGCATTTTACCTGTGATTGTAGATGTGCAAACATATGCAAATGTGTAAATATCATGAACTAGATGAGACTGTTCAGTGTGCATGCCACGTTTCAACATTTTTTCAAAACATTTAGGAAGTGTAGTGATAATAAATTGCTGAAATATTTGGTTGCATGTGTCTGGTTTTGCTTTGTTGCAGGTTTGAGCAGTGGCATGGGAACGTAGGGAATACTTTGCTCTTTAAATTGACAGAATAATTCTTCAGATAGCATAGACATCGTCTTGCTTTTGGAAGGCACATTTTTTATGATGATAGATTGGAAGTGGAAGAAGTTATGATGGTTGCAGAATCTTCATTATTTTCTTAACATGAAGAAAGATTCATTGAGTCTTAGCTAACATCTAGGAAGTATGATACAAAATGAAAATTTTTGGAATTAGTGGAATTTTATGCAGGGATACTATAGCTGTTAAAATATTCTTGGGTCAAAAAGTGTTTGGATAAATTCATAGAATAAAAATCCTTGGGGGTGTTTAAGTTCAAAGATAGTACCTCTGGTTCAGGATGCTTTTGAGTTACAAGTTGGAGATTGGGCAGCATTTTCTGATGTTTATTCTTCTGTTTTTATACTAATTCCCATGGAGCTGCCTTTTTGGCCACAGTTAAAAGTGGTATGCTGTGGTTGGTGGGCTGTTGGTCTGACCTGATGTAGCCATGTTTATATTCTTTTGACCTCTAAAGTAGCACTGATAGCTTTGATGTTATTGTTTTATAAAATATACCTGCAGTGCAGTTTCAGTAGCCTTTTGCTTAAATAACAAGCTCTGATTAATAGTGGGGACATTGATTGTGATGGAACGTGGTAGGGTTGCAGGTAGGAAAGGCAGATGCCACAGTAGCGAAACGCTTGGTGCGTTCTAACTGCATACAGCAGCTATCGGTTGCAGTCGAGAGGGTTGCTGTTGGAAAAGATGAATAATTGATAAACCGCTATTTCACTGCGTCTTACAGGTGTACCTCAGTACTTATTCTGAATATAAATTAAACTTTTTTTTTTTTTTTTTACAGGATTGTTTTAGTAGTTAAACAGCACTAACTGAAAATACAGTGAAATAAGTTGCAAAAAATTGATGAACATTCTTTCTTGGGAATGCTTGTAAATGCCATGAGCTATGCAAATAATATATGCAGCTAAAATGTCTGACTTCTGTTCATGCAGGCCATGGAGGTATGTGCTGTAGCAGGAGTGCTGAAGTACCTCTATGTGAATAAGTGTTGTTTATATGCACGATCAAGTATGGGAGTGCTTAATATCTTTGCTTTATAATGAAACTTTTTTTTTTTTCAGTATAAAATAGCATAGATCAAGTTAAAACAAGAAACTTCTGTCATTAGTCATTCTCTAAGCTAATGATGAAAACAGCTGCATATTGTGTGGCATTTGCCCTTTTTGCGGTTTAAAGCACTGAATTGAGAGTTCTGTGTATTTTGGATAGAGGGAAATTAGATTTATCTGAGGGTTTCCTAACCGTGGCTTTTCAGAAGCTTTTTAGTGAAATGAGTTAGAGGCAGATAGCCTCTGGAAGAACTTCAGGTGCCTGCTTTTACTGAAGGCCCAAAGCCTGTGTGGGTAATGTACACAGGGAAGATGCAGTTTTTAATCGGAAGGCAGCTGCTATATAGCTGAGTTTCCCATAAAAGATACCTAGACAAATTTGATGTAAGGAGGTTCCTCAAACTGTTTTGAGCTAAGTAGGAGTTCGTATTTTCTCCTGCCAATGTAGGTACATTATTAATAATACGTTTTGTTAATTATAAATTTTAGATACTATTTGTAGCTTTAAAGGATTAGCGTGTTCCTCATAAAAAGGGTTTTCACTAATTCTTCCAATTGCCTAATTCTTCCAATATTCTTTTTTTTTTTTTTTTTTGAGTTGATTTACATCTTTAACTTTTCTATATAATTTTCATGTGATATCCTACAGGCAAAACACAGCGAAAGAGTGCAGGACACTGAGCTACCTGTGCAGCCATGTAGAGATGGAATAAGAAATGATGTGTGGATGGCTATGGGCTTTATGTACATGAAGACACTGATCAGGATAGCAGTTGTGTAGGGTTTTTCCTGCAACACTCCTCCTGTCCACACTAGGGTTCAAAATTATTTTACCGTGTCATGATTACTCTTTCATAAATAATTATTTGGAATAAAATCACTATCAGAAGCAGAGAACAGAACTGTTGTTTAATTAACAGTTACTTTGGTGACGTTTTTCTTTTTTGACACAGCTTTATTTTAGATAAGGCATGTAACACTTCCTGGGGGAGTGCAGTATTTTATTTCTTAGTTTTTGCCATCGCTCCTATGTGTATTTAATGGCTCTCTGAGAAACCTTACTTTGAGGATTTTTTATGAAGTATCTGGTGTTATAATAATTTCTTCCACACTGAAAATAAGGGTTGAGATAGAGGCGCGTGTTTTCATCCTGTTGTCATTTAAGAAGTTGGGAGAAGGTGGTAATGATCTCCTTCCTAATTGACAAAGAGAATGGCTAGGGAAGTTGGATCCTCCACTGATTTAACAAATCTTCAGGACAAATGTGTGACCTGTAACAGCTTTGTTTGTGTATCTGAGAGTTGGATTTTGGCACTTCAGTTGTTCTTGAATTATCCTAAGGAATGGCTCAGCAGGATATACAGTTTAATGATACCTTCTGCTTCATCTGCGTAACTCCAACAGGTATAAGAGCTAATTAAGAAGTTGGCTGTTCTTCAGGACCACTCCTGAATCTCCAGTGTGAGTTCAAGCAGTCTGTAGGATTTTTTTATCACTATAGTGTTTTTAATAAAAACAGCTGATTGGCAATAATCTGTTGTTAGGAACAAAAGATGAAAATATTTTTTCTGGGTTGAATTCCATTTCATGTTACTGGGGGATGGAGTGTGTTCTTGGCTTTTTTGAAGGGATTGTACATGCTTACGCATATGTTAGTGTTACATGTGCATGCGTTGGCTGTGTGTTCTGAAATACTTAGTTTCTCTGAATACTGATCGAAATGATCCTGAAATAGAGAATGAGCTTGAGAAATTCCAGATGTCTGAGCAACTTCCTCATTAGCTCCCTTTCTTTTAATGGATCACTTGCAGTAAAGTTTCTCTCACTCCCTTACCTTGGCTTGTCTTCTCCCAGAACATGGTTGATACTTAACTGCTATCAAATTTGAGGTTGATGATCATGTAACAACGTTTTAAAATAAAAAATAAAAATAAAATAATAATAATAATAAAAACAACAGAAACTGGCTTTACAGTAGTGGGCAGTGTAATATGCTGGAGAATGCTTGGTTCTACTATGTAACTCCAAGTTGTGGTTTGTTCCTCTGTGAAATAATTTTTATCTCTAAAGTATTCCCAGAGGAATGCTACCATATCTTATTTTGCTTGCTATTGAGGTTAGCACGAGGTAGCTAGAGTATGTTTGCTTGTATTTCAGATAACACACTATGAAAAAGTAGAGAATAAGTAGTAACGGGAAATGGATTTGACTCATTCAAACACTTGGCACTTGGAGTTGTGAAACTGAAATTGCTTGCTTGCTTCAAGGATACGGGTGTTTGTTGGTATGTGTTTTGGTTTGTTTTGGGGTCCTGGGTGAATGAAGTTGTAGTGACCAAACCCCAGGATGCCAGAACAGAAACCTTGGGTACCCTGGAGAGGAAAAGACAAAGATCCTGATTAGACAAACAGAACTTCTGGAAGTATGCAAGGAGAGCGTGTAAACACGTCTGCAAGTTCTGTAAGACTCATTCTGTTCTGTGGCTTTAGCGAGCTTTGTACAGTGGAATTGGCAGAAGGCAGGACTGCTGGCTGCGGTACCGCGCTGATAAGTGGTGTAAACTAGAGACTGTTGGCACTGCTCTGTGCCATGAGGCTAGATTAACGTTTATGAGGTGCAAAATACCCATTCCTCATCAACTTTGTGAGGCCTCTCCTAAAATGCCTTACGCTATACTTTATATGTACTATATATAAGCATTTCAACTCTTCCTCTCTTTTGTTACCTAACTTCTGTTTCCATTAACTTGATTATCAATTTGGTGATGCCAACATGGCTGCCGACTTAATGATGCTGAGCTCTTCAAGCTCTGTGGTATTGTGTTCCTTTGTGTGCATAGAGAGGGCTTCTCGTGTTCTAGCTCTGACAGCTGAGCGTTTTGTTTCCTTTTTCTGTCTGTTCCTTGGGAACGTATGTTACTGACCTGCGGTTGATGAACACTGGCACGAGTGTTCATCACTAAAACGGGTCCCTTTAGCTTGTTTGAGTTCAATATGCTGCAGGTTATACTTCCCCCTTATGTATTCCTAAATAAAAAATAGATGTTCCTGGCTTTGGAAAAGGAAGTGCACGTTCTTGAGAATATTTGCCGTGCTGGCATTTGTCCTTCCCTTTCCACTCCAGTGACTGTAAGCACCTGCCACGCTACAAAGCGTACAACTTTGTTTTGATCTCTGTGCTCTTGTGCTACAACTACAAGTTATGATAGAGAGCTTAATATTCTTAGGTCTATTAGTAGTAGGTGTCTAATGAGGCTCTAAATATGGCATTTAATTACTAGCAGAGTAATTAAACAATGTAACTTCATTTTAATAATGCACCAGAATAATGATGTTGACAGTAAGGATATTTTTAATCTTATCAAATGTTGTGTTTTGATGTTACCATCAGTGTGTAATTAGTCTTACTGGTTGTGGTGGTATCTGCTGGAAAGAAAGCTTTATAACTGGCTTACGTATATGCCCAGAATGTCCAGCAGTTTAAATGAATTTACAGGAATCTTTTTAGATACAAATGGTCAGAGGTGTGTAACTTTTCTTCTTAAGATGGTGCTTGTAGGGCGCATGCGTTTAGTAGAAATGTAGAAAATGTGGAAAATGCGAGTGATAGGGACAGGATGAAGTTTTGCTTAAATAATCACGTAGCTGCTTTCCTCCAGGACCTCTGAGTTTTTCTAGTAAAAGAAAGTCAGTAAACCCCTGAATAATTTGTGCTTTTAAAAATGGGAGCTGTAAATATAGAAATTGGGAAGTGATTTTTGTCTTGTGATCTGTGCAGAACTGGCAAGGTCAACACTGCAATATAATGGCCCATTCTTTAGTAGTAATTTTGAAAGGAATGCTAAAAATTTGGCCAAAAAAAATCGAGGGCTAGAAGTAACATCTCGGAATGATCCATTTAGAGTTCAGTCTTGGTGGCTGACCAAATATAAATCTGAAAGCAAGCCTCGCTAAGTGCCTCCCTGGCTTTTAGAATGCTTTTTCAGATACTTTTGAATTTTGAAATAGAAAGCAGTTTGGATTAAGGAGTGTGACACAATAGACTGGCACTCCACCTTAAAAAAAAAAAAATAAATAAAAATTATCTCACTGAGCAGTGTCTACAGGCTTATGTGTAAAGGTAGCTGCCCTTTTTTCTTGTAGAGCAGCCTTGGGAATAATCAGGAAACAAGCTGAAATTTCTGTGAAGTGAAAAATGAGTACTTTATGTAGTCACAGAAGTAGGATAAATGAATTCATAAAGTAAGCTATGTTTTACTCTGTCATTTGATCTAGTGGTTTTAATTTTGATGGAAAGAACACAAACTTAGGTTGTAGTACTTAAATGAAGACCTGGACCCTTGGAATAAGCTACCAAGAGAACTATGGCATTTCTTTCTGTTTAAAAACAAAAACTTGAGACAAACCTTTGCTTTGGTGCAAAGGTAACTGACTGAAGTATGGTCTATCTAAATGTCAAAATGCTTTGATTGATCTTCTCATCTTTTAAAATTGATAACATTTGCATCAATTTTGGTTTGAGAACGCCCTTTTCTAGGTGCCCCCACTCCAGTTTTCTGGTCAGGGAAGCCCAAAGATTATTTTCCTCCAGGAAGAGAGAATTTATACGTGTATTTTTGGTTGACTGCACAGCTTTTCTGTAAAATCTTATATGTGCACAGTATTAAATGGCTGTCTTAAATGAAAAGGAAGCTAGTGCTATATGTACTCTAATGGCTCATTTCTGCTAAGAAATACAGTTGACTTTCTATTAACTAAAGTAGAAACATGATCTCAGTGTGGAGAACCTGTAACAAAGTACAATAGCTTAGAAATTTGGTTGGTTGTTGGAGGATGGTGGAACCTACCTCTTGGTAGCTAACAGCTGGTTCTGAAAAATTAGAAATGTGAAGAAGAAAGTCAAAAACAGAAGAAAATGTACAAGAACCTTTCCAGTAGAGATACTAAGACTCCCATTTGCAAAACACTTCTGACCTTGGATGAAGAAGTTCTCTTACAGGTGCTCTGGTTGCTTTGTGCTTGAGTATGTGTTTTGCCACCAGTTCGTGCTGTAAGCTGGAAAAATCAAAGGGTGTTTGTTAAGTTGTGGACCTGTCATTAGCACCCTTGGATCTGTTTCTCAGTGCCTTATAGAGAAGATGCAGGCATGTTCAGTAGTTTATTTTGAAACTCTCATTATTGTGGTATGGGTATATGGTATGGGGTTGCTTTTAAATCTTGTATATTTATGTATGTGTGTATGCACACCTAATGTACACGCATTTATAAGAATCAGCTTTTATGTCTGGGCAGAAAATTACTTGAAAAACTGGAGTGAGAAAATAGGGATTATTTTAGCATTACTTTGCATAGAACATTTTGTGAATAAACTGACATCTTTGGTGAGGCCAAATGTCTTCAAAATACTTTCTTTACTGGGATATCAAAGCAGAGAGAGCATTTGGGTGTTGACGAAAGCCAACTCTGATTTTTGTGCTATTACAAATATGGTGGCAGAGAACTGCTGGTTGGTTTAGTGAAGATGCTGACTAGAGACTAATATAGGAAGTATTTTGTGTTTAACTTTTGACATTGATGGACTTGATTTTAATCTATCAATATATGTAACTGAGGTTCTTGCACTTCTCTTTAGTCTATTGAAAGTGACTATATGTTGATATGTAGAACTATTTAATATTCTTTATTAACTTTTGTCTGTAGAAGTCGTATGAGCACTAACATCCGTATTTGTTGGGAATGCTGATGTGAAATGAATTAAAGTCCAGAAGCAAGTCAGTTATGAAAATAGATGTAGGGTTTTATTTTACATGACTTGATCTTCAGGCGGTACATACTAGAGGAAGGATGCTTATGTTTTCCAACAGACCTAATTGCAAAAAGAGCTTAGTTTATGTATATGAGTTTGATTTGTTTCTTGAGCTTTCTGTAACTCTTATTAGAAACATGACTGCCTCGGAGTCTTGGGGTTTCTGTTCAAACATGTTTAAGAGCTCATTGTACTTGCTAATAGCATGCAGTTACAAGGGTGATATATGGACCCTTCTTGGAGGAGGAGCTGTGTGAGCAGTAAGAAATACCAGTGCTGCTTACGTTTCTGTTAGCTATTTAGTTGTCTGACTGATGACATCTGATGTTTGAATGGAAAGGTGGTGTTTTCTCAGTGAAACTTTTGATACTGGTGGAGATAGAACAACTTGCAGGTAGAAATGAGGGATTTTTTTGGCTTTTCTGAGTGTGTTGTCTGGTTAGGCAATTTTGGGCCTGCAGGCGTTCCCATTGATTGTCAATGGATTAAAGAAATAATAAATTACGGCTGTTGATACCTTTCAGCTAAAAAAAGAATACGGAATCTTGGGTCTGCCTGGATTGCTGATGTTCTTGATGGTTTGCATGTCAAGTACAAAGCAAAGTGCGAACTTGGTAGCACAGGAGTTAAGATGTTCAAGTGCGGTGCCTGCGAAGTTCTCAGGTGTGTGGGGAGAAGGAGAGCTGGTGTGTGGGGACGTGTTCAGACACCTTGGCATGGAGCATTTTAGTAGTTCGGTATGTTATGTTATGTTGATGGTAACCAGGTTAACTTTATTTTTTCCTGAAATTGATTTGATCATTGAGTCTTGGTGCGTTGTGTTAGTTTCATGCATGGTGCGGCTGCTACATAGTGTGTTACTTAGTTATCTGTGCTCTCCTCTTCCCCTTATCTCCCAGCATTTCTGTGCATCTAGATGCACATGCTGCCTGCTTTCCCACTGCATCTTTCTCTGGGCCACCTGTCTTTCAAGTGGAACAGTGTTACATTTTAGTCTTTCAGGAGAATGCTGTGTGTAACAGTTTGTATCTATAATTTTAGAGGTTTTTGACTGTTCTTGGGACTTAATCAACTTTTTTTTTTTTATGTTATTCTGCTATTCCTAAATATCAAATTGATTAGGAGAGTGGCCATAAAAAGAATCCTTGAACAAGAAAAATGATTGCATGAATCATCTCAAGTAAGGAACAGTGACAGAATGGAGGTACGCTTAAGCTGTGTTTTAAGCTGCCACTTAAAAGTTTGACCACAAAATAGAAAAGGAGGAAACTTGAAGAGGCAAACGATGTGATACATATGGTGGGACAAAATAAAATTTACTACTCCTAAATTTGATCAATTGACCGATACATGAATTGGGTAAACTAGAGAAGAAGCAGTGGTACTAGGTGGGAAAAATACTGAAGATCTGCAAAAATTTTAACAATAGGGTTAGAAATGGAAAGCTAAATTTTCTGGAAGGTGTTCAAAGAAGCTGTTGGAACTTCATGGTAACCTGTCCCGTAGGGGAGAAAATAAAAAAAGGCAAGCTTTTGACTTTAAATGATCTGAGATAACATAGTGGTAGCAAAAACTAGGAAGGATATATTCAGGGAAGGATAGGATTTTGCAATCCTGGTTTCAGCTATACCCATTGCAAGGCAAAAGGGGACTTGCAGATGAGCAGATTCCCTTGTATCTGTCAATTATCATTAACTAAACAGATTCCTCTTTGGGATAAGCTGTATTTGTTCGTTTTGTTTTTTTTTTTTAATCTGGCACTCTTGTGGGAAAGTTGCTCAAGGATGTCACTTTTCTGATGGTTAGTATTTGCTTTTGAGAAATGATCGGGAAGTGATCAGATAGGTCTGAGGAAAGTATCAGTTGAAGATCAAGAAATGAACATCAGCTGAAATGAAAAAGGTCTATAAAAAAGGGAACCTTTAGGAAACATCTCCATATCATTACTACTGTAGGTACAGTAGTTACTGACCTCATATGTAACTCATTATTGACAAGGTTCCCCAGAAAATCGTTTTCCAATTCCTTTTTATTCTACAGAAACTTTAAACGTTTCAAATGTCTTTGAAACATGTATGATCCTGCTATAAACACCGGCACCTGCCTTACTGCACAGTTCCTTAGAGTAAGAATCTTACTAGAGTCTTTAATTTGCAAAATCAAGTCTGATTTGAAATGGAATTTATTTAATTTTTATTTAAAGTAGTGAAGGTCTTTCTTTAAAGTCCATTTGTTCTTCAAGATAGTTTAAGGATTAATTAAAATACAAAGATATCATCAGGTCCATATGGGTATACAGAAGCTCTTCTTAATGCATCAGGGTTTACATGTTCTTAATGCAGTAATGTTTCAAACTGTCTTTGTTGAAAATTGAGGGTGGAGGCTGTTCTCTCATGTTCCCTTTGCTTTTTGTGAATGAGAACTAGAACAGCAATAGCTGTACAGGTGTGTCAGCTCTTATATTGCTGCTATTAGTCAAGCCTTCCACCTCACTGGTATATTTTATTTTTCCAAAACCATTCTGCTTTATCTTCAGTGTAATAAACATCTAAGAATGAAGATTAATTTTTTGTGTGTAATTATATGATTCAAACAAAATACTAAAAAAAATAAAAATAATCTTACTATTGTTCTTAGCCTTGTGACATGCCCTAATAGGATAAGCACGCATTGATGTGCGCGCTGGTATGTATATTCAAGCTGCTTCAGTGTATTATGTTTCTTTCAGAAATATTGCAGGCCTTTCCTTCCTTCCTTCTGGAACTCTGAATGGGCTTTAGAAAAATGTGAGCATTGCGTTGCGGGTGGCGTTGCTTTACATGCAGTTGATTTATTTTCAAAACAATCTTTTTCTTCTCTTCTAGAGAGTTAAGTGTTTACAACTGATCTAGAAAGTAAGTATACCTACTTACCAGGTGTGTTCCTGGATTGGTGAATCCACTAGAGTTTGGTTGCCTGAATTATATAGAAAAGCGTTACTATTCCAACAGCACAAGATAAATTCTTCATAAAGTCATGCTTTACCAATTAATGCAGATTACTTGCCTCTTTTTCTCCATGATACATCTTAATAGGTTTGAGTTCTTAGATGGATATTTCAAGTGCTGTACATCAGGATTTATTAATACCGTAAGACTGTGAAACCCTATATATGTATTATTAAATTACCCTTAGGTTGCATATGCAATTTTACCTGCCCAAAACAATATAATAACTTCTCTCCCTTGTTCTCAATGGCTATGAGAAATATGTTTAATCAAGATAAACAGTTGTCCTTAAGTCAGGCTTTTCTGTGTGTTTGGAGCAACAAAAAGGATTTTTAATGAGCGCTGCTATTATGGGCAGTGCTGTGTGAAATGTAGAGCAGTTTTAAAACCACTCACATTTCTTTAAAAATGAAACAAAGCAAGATCTTCACTTTACTCCCAGAAAATATTTCTTCAAATTTTTCAATGGTCAACTTCGATGTGAAATACTGATTTTTGAATAAGTTGAAGTTATGTGGAAGTTCTCTGGCAAACTAAATGTTCTGGTATACTTGGATCAAACAGTGTAAGGGATGTGGAGCATGGGATGTGGATTGTCAGTGAAATGAGTGATTCATTCGTACATAGTTAAGGAAAATTTCAGTATTCCTGTTTGAGATCTTGGAGTTTATTTGTTGAAAGACTGTTGTCTGTTTATTGCTTGAAAAAATGAATACCCTTCCATCTGTAAAATCTAGTACAGGTTTGTCCAAAATGCAGCATTCTGTTAAAATAGAACTAAGTTTACCAAGTCTCTAATATTAGATGCTAGAATTCTAGCTTGTCTCCTTCCATATCTACATGTAGGTCCTGTAGTTATTTAACCTCAGCCAGTGCTTTTCCATGGGATCCATACCATTCAAGTAGTTGCTCCGTATTTCTTTTTAGCCTTGTATTTTGCCTTGCCTAGTATTAGGCTTTATTTCATGCATCCTTGCACAAATACAAAATATCTGCCACTCTGTTTCTAAGTACTCTCTGAATTCACTTTAATAATAAAATGCAGCGAATTCATGTGGTAGTACTCTTATTTACAGCTGAGGGGCCAAAGTGTAGAGGGAACACAGAGTTATCAAGTGTCCCTTATTTTTGTAGAAAAATAGCAGGTATCAGAGAGATGGGAAAATACCATAAATATGAAAATGAGCAGTCTGGTAGAACAGGGAGAGTCTGCCCTGAAGGAAGAGGCTTCTGAGCTTGTTTACAATGAAAGGATTTGAAGCACACTCCTATTGGGGGGAGTGGAGTCTAACACACATAACAATCATACGTAACTAAACGAAACTGGATTTTTTTAAAGCCATGTGAAAGCTATGTTTTTGCATACGGAACTATTGTTTTATACATGTTCTGTAAAATAATGTTTTTTTCCCCCTTGAGAAATGATTTTGCTAATACACTTCTTAAAATCCATTTTGATTGGATTTGTAATTTAGGAGAGACCGTACTCGTCTTCTCTGTTGCCTTGTCTCTCCCCTCTTTGTGGTTTTTGTGACCTGGACATGCAAGTTATGATTTTTGTGGTCAGTTTAGGCTCATCTGAGACCGTACTTTGGTATCCTGTTTGCATCCCTTGTGCTAGCCTAAGTACTCCCATGGCTGTTCAGAGTAGGATCAGGAAACTGATGTAATTCAGAACTGAGTAAAAAATAAATAGAATGATTTCCTCGTTAGGCTTAATGTATGGCAGCAAAAGCGGCAGTGTCAGCACAGTCGAGGGAACAGAAATACAAGCAGGAGGAGGATTGATCCTTACTATCGGCCTGAGGGCTTACAAATTGGTTAAAGGCAATGTAAAGAATCCTCTTGTAACTGGCAGGCAGGGAGGGAAGAGGAGTATCAAATTGTCCTGTCCTGTTTTTACTTTCCAATGTTAGTGCCAGTCAATCCTTAATCACCAGAATGGCTATAAATTGTATCAAATTCCTCTCAAAAGAAAGGAATGTCTAAAGATTGAGAAAGCTGTATTATGTAGAGAGCATTTTTTCAGTGTTTGTATGGAACTTAAAATTAGAACAACAACTGAGGGAGATGGGTCTGTTTACTGCATCTTCTTTTTTTTTTTTTTTTTATTGAACCTGAGATTTACTGCTTCTCAAAGAAATCAGGGTTGGGAAATTGTATGTTAATTCTTGGGGCTCAACGTCATGCAAAATGTCTAGTAATAGCTTTGACAACCCTCATTCCTCAATTGAAGACCTGAGGAAACAAGTTAATTATTACAACACCTACAGCAAACCTGCAGTAAATCCTACCCTTGGTTTCATATTGAAGGTCTCCATGTCTAACAATCTTCCTAAAGCCTAAATTCATTTCCTCTATTTCTAAACATCTAACTATTAACTTCTGCAGAGATAGCTTCAATTAGGTTTAAGCCATGTGACAGTCACAAGGGGGGTGAGTCCCTAGGCCAGCTACATGTGTGTATAAACAATAGGAAGTGGTGCCAAAAGACGTCTGCCAATGCTGACAAAAATGACGAAGATTATGGAGAGCATTCCTTTGCCAGCCTTTCTGCTCAACCTTTCGGACCCTGTGAAGACTGCTACAAATGTTATTGTATATTAAAGATTTTTTCAAGCCTTTTATAAGGCTGGTTTTATCTGATAAGTACAAAGACTCAATTCTTTGTGGCCAAGTATCCAGAAGTGCTTCCAGAAGAAGGAAGTAGTTTGGCTGTGACCATTTTGGAGGCTTATGCCTCTCTCTGTGTGTGGTCGTGGTTAATTTATTTTCATCTCTGTGGTCTGCAAACTGAGGATGAAGTAAAGTCCGACAGTTGCAGCTGGCAGCTAAGCTAAGATCTGTCAAATAGTTCCAACAGGATGCTCAGGATGCTAGGCAAAGACAGATGACTGAGGGAAGGGTTGAAGACCATCACTTACAGAAGACCTGAATTTTGGAAGGAGTTGAATACTACATTAGAGTTAAAGAGCTTAAAAGCATTTGTGGCTGTAGTTAAATGATAATTGAAGTACTTATTCCTGTTTTTTTCATCAAGAGTCTGTGTATGCAGTAATTTCCTAATGTTTGAAGTATGGTGGTGAGCATATATGCAAGTAACATACTAGCCTTATAAAATTGCTTTTATAACCACTTTGTGGACTTCTGTATTTATGTATAAGGGTATTGTTTACTTACAAGCTTTTGTTATCATTGACTAATGGAAATTAGGATAACAGGTTGGGCTTGCGGAATTGTTTGGCCATTTGCTGCCTCAGGTACTAGGGGTTGTAAATGGCCTTCTGAAGAAAATGCTAATTATGTACAATTAACTTTCTGTTGGATTAGTCAGTTTTTGCACTGCTTTTAAAATCTAAATAACATAATTTTGTATAGTTGTTGGGTTTGCTCAGCTCCTTCGTGCCTTTCCAGTGGGAGACTGCTATTTAAAATAGCTGATTCTTGATCTTTCTCCAACTTCTCTCTTAAAATATCTGTGCAGGAGTCATTATAAAGTCTGCATTTATTTTTAATTCTCCATTACCTTGCAGTGTTGTCGGGTGCTTTACTTTTTCTTGCAAAGCGGCAGTATTTAGTCAAGGGTGTTCTCACAACAAAACTTGTAACTCACTCATAACCGCATCGTTCTCACTAGGCTTTCAAATTTTAATTGGTTAACTTATAAGCTAGTGCAAGGTGAAGAAACATATTTTAATTGGGTTTACCATTAAGTAAAAGGCAATAGGGGCTAAAATCAGGACTGCACTGATGTGTGAAACTTTCTACTGTGATATCACAGGAGCAATGCAGGAATGCTGTAATCTCGGTTAGACTGTCACAGTCTCTAACCACTGAGAGCAGTGAAAGGTACAGCCACTCCCTTTAAAAAAATCTCTTAGGTCTTAAATAATAATGAAATTGCGTCATTGATCTTAACCTCTGCAGCACAATGTTGTTGCTTCTTTACTCTTCTTAATTCTATTTTTGTTGTCTCTTTTCTTCCAAGCAAATACACTATTGAATCTCGTTTCAAGTTAGCTACCCAATGATTTTAGTCAGTTGGAAGTCATGACAAGGACAAATGAGTATGTGGTTTCCCATAAGGATAGCCAGTCTAGTAATATCATTCACTCTTTGGTTTTGTATTCAAATTGCAAATTTTCTGGTCTTCCTTAGAGTTTTGAATTCCAAAAAGGCAAAGCATAAGCTCTTTCACTTTATAGTGAGATTATTTTTTTCTCTCAACAAACTACCTTTTATTTTTTTTTTCAGCTAGTTTAAAGCTCTCTGCTAGACTTTTTGCACTGGTCGAGATAGCTAGTTTATTTTACTGGGTATAATCTTGTCTGCTAGGTTAGCAGACAAGTTGAAGCTTCATTGTTTCTTTGTACTTCAGGAAGTTAATTTGCTTGAAAAAACAAACAAACAAACACCAAGAAATATTCAAATATATTCTGCTCCATATAGAATGACATAGTAAAAACAATTCTGTCATGATATTCTGACTTTCAGCTGTGTTCAGTAGCCACTAGAATTTGAATTTGTAGAAGAGTTGCTTTCTGTAGAACTGATTTGCAAATTCTGTATTTTAATTCTTATATCCATTTGTTATATTTCTTGAAGTGTTTAATATATATTATATATTATCATTAAAAAATAAAAGGCTTAAAAGTATGTTCTATGTCTATTTTAATAGGGCTTTGCATTCAGAAGAAAATGTATAAAATAAAAGATGCTAACAGTGCAGTAACAACAAAAATGTGTACATTTATTAAAATGTTTTCAAATGGTTCTTGTTTGTGCCTTCTTCTGCAGTTACTATACTATGTAATACACTGTATTTCAATGTAAAAAAGCAATACTTGTGCATTAATAATCAACATTGAATCTCTTGGGAAGAAATACTAATGAGATACTAATGAAATAGAAATGACTAACTAAAGTGACTCATTGAAAGTAAAATAAAAATGTTTTTGACCATTCTTCCAAGCCAGACTTGATTGCTTCGTTTTGTTTTGGTAACAAAATGAAATAAAATAAGTTATCCTTTTTCTTTTTTTTTGTATTTTCAGGCTCGGATAGCATTTTTACAAGGGGAAAGAAAGGGTCAAGAAAATCTGAAGAAAGATTTAGTGAGAAGAATAAAAATGTTAGAATATGCATTAAAACAAGAAAGGTAGGTACACACGTTTAAGTTTTTATCTGACCTGGAAGACTTTGCAGACTAGGAGGGGTTCCTTCACTTTATTTAAACTGTAGAATCATCTAATAAGGATAGTTACTTTATGTACACTGTATTTATGGTTGGTTGCCTTTACATTAAGGGTTTTTGATAATTATTGAAAAATACTCTTGAAAGTGAATTGCCTAGTACCGTTCTTGTCTCTCTTTTTTTCCTGATGAAGTTTAGTCGCTGCTATAAGAAATTCCCCACATTTTAAAGTTGTTTGTTCTTGTATCTTAATCCCAGCAAGTTCAAATTGAACCGATTCTCTTTTTCCGAGTTAAAGAACAATTGCATGCTAAGTAAGACCGAACCAAGTAAGAGTAGTTCTTCCTAAAATGCTTACACCTTATTACTATGCCTTTACCTATTCTCCAGTGGTATTGAACTATAAAATATTAAAAATATCTGTCTCTGTGTTCTTTACAACTGTTTTGTATGCGTTGCATGATGAAAGCCATATTTTGTGGCAGAAAAGAATCCTTTGGAATTTAGTACTGATAATATCAATAAATCACTTTGACTTAATATCAAAGTACTGATATATCATGTGGTAAATGCTAGAATTTCTAGTTTCAGTATGTTTTCTGTAGCACTAATGTAATTAAATACTCCATTCAGTCCACCCAGGGTAATGTCCTTCAGAACTACAAACTCTCCTGTTGGCTAACTGCTTAGTTGGCCAAAATTAGTTCTTCATTTTGTACTAAGCAGACAATCTTGTCATGCATGTTCCTATACTTTCAGTAGTGAACTTGATTCTTAAATCTCATTTTATCTTGTTCTTAAGAAGTACCAGAATCCAATGGTGTAAACTTCTTAAGGGTCAGGCAACAAAATTGTCAGCTTTTGTGTATTTGGTTTGTGGAGAATATTCTTGCCAGTATAAACTAAAAAATGTCTAGGTGAGGCCTAGCTGTATTTACTACGAAATTTGAAGTCAGTTGTCTGAGAGTATGCCTTAATATATTCTACATTGTGAATTAGTACTATAAATAACTAACTATAGCGTAGAAATAACTGAATAGTTGGGCTCTTTTTAAAAGTTAGTGTTTTGGCAAGGATGGCTACATGCTTTTTAATGAAACATGCAATACAGAGGTGTACTTCAGAAAATGGTGTGGGTTTAT